>NW_006792456.1:2281432-2308116 GCF_000442215.2 Lipotes vexillifer
GAGAATACTGATATAATTTAAGGTAGGGAAAAAAACCAAATTCGAGAATCACAAATATTTTCAACCTGTTCATTAAGTACTAAGTTAATACCAATTAAACAGCAGTAAGTTAATATCAATACCTGTGGGTAAAGCCCAAGCATCACTATACTCTAAAATCTTCCCAGGATGTGTAGCCAGTGGTGGGAACCATTGCGCCAGAGGGGTGCCAGGCCTCTTCCAACACTAACACTCCACTGCTGATCACTCCTGGACTTTCTGAGGACTTAATCCTCGAATACAATTTGCCCAAATGTTCAGTAAAAACTATGGGGGCCCCTTAAAATGAGAATTCTCCCTAGATGAATATGCCCTTCATATAAAGAAACCTTTGAGTTCACACCAATCAAGAGGCAGTGAATTTACATTTAATTGGGGCCTCATTCTGCATGGAGTTATACTTTGCAGAAATACAGAACAACTAGGAATCAATGTAAGACAGTATGCAAATTCATTTTTTTAAATTAGAAAATCAAGACAATAAAATAGCCAAATTATTTTAATTATTCCAGACACTGGAGAAATAGATTTCTGACCAGCTAATGCACATGCCTGCTTCCTACCCCATCTTGCCAGCTATGGCTACATGGAATTATCATCTACGATCACAGTGACTTCAATATGAATGGTAAGCAGGCCACAATTTATATTCCAGTTTCTTGAATAAAACCAACAATCACACCGTTGTCATTACATTCATTTGAAATTCAAATGTATACTCTTGTAAACATATCTTGTGAATATTATTTTCTAACAACTATTTCCATTTCTAAATGAATACACCTAAACAGTGCATATAATTTCAAATTCAATTCTACTTTTATTTTATTAAGCTAAATGCCAGTATCAAAAATTTGTTTTGCCTATGAGTAACAGTAACAATTTAAATAAAGCATCTGATCACCAGAAGAGATCATGCCTACAGAGCTACCAATCATAAATTAATTTTTATAAACAGTAAGATTTTAAGTTGCATATGGAGGGAGAATCTACACTTGAAAATTTTATTTTAAAAAATACAACTCTGAGAAGCTACATCACAGTTCCCCCACAGTAATGAAACCTGCATGACTTGATCCAACAAGGTCTTCTTACCCGGTCAGAGTGGCCAGTGGCTGAGGCCAGAAGTTTTCCCTTCCTCCAGTCCCAAATGCAGACTGTGTTTTTGGCATCCAATCCCACAGAGGCTAAACGCTAAGAATAAGAACAATAATTTAATACCAGAAAATGATGGGAAAACTTCCTATTATCCATTCCATCTTTCGATAAATAGTTCTTATTACCTACTATGGGCCAAGTATTGAATTTCTTGTGAAAAAAATGATTTCTCAAAACCCATCTTAAATCCAAAACTAAAGATATCACAGTAGATATTATTCCATTAGCATATACTAAAATTTCGACAACCTAAAACCTACAACCAATTTGTCCTTCTTAAAACATAGGAAACATGCAAAATCTCATGAAGTCTCTGATTAATCAGTGGAAATCATAGGAACAGAACTAGAAGGCGGGATTTTAAATTTCAAATTTAAGATGTTAATACGGTTTTAAGAGCATCTAGGATTCTGTAGTCTAAAAGCCTCACCAAACTGTTAAAATGAAAGGGTTTGACAAACACATGGAGAAGAAATCCCATAAATGAACATTATCTTCATTCTTCTTAATTTTCATAATTTCACAAACATTTGGAGTGACTACAGAAGGATACATAATTTTAGTAAAAGTACTCTGGTACTTCATCTCCCAGTCTAAATTCATTGGATTCAGATCAGACCTTGTCCTCAAAGGGAAAAAAAATCCCACACCTGAGTATATACAAAATAGTATATACGTATTAGGGACACCAAAATCAGAGCTTCTAGCAGCATAGAAACAGAACTATGTAATCGAGAGAGGTCTGGGCTGGGAGTGAGTAGATTTGGCTTCACTTTTGACTTCATGATTAGCCAGACATAAGACCTTAGAAAATTAAACTCCTTAAATTTCAGTTTTTTCAACTGTAAAATGAGTGTAAAATATTTTTTCTGTCTACAAAGTAGTATTGTTGTATGGCTCAGTGAAATAATGTAAGTCAAAAGGTTTTAAAAACATCACTACCCAAGTGTAACAGTATGTGAGCTTATGTATTTCACTGGGTGTGTGTACGTGCATATATATGCAATGATAGATAGCCATATATGGCTAAATACATTTAGTGTTATGCAGAGATTATTCAGGTTTCTTCACTAAAGGTAGCTTCCATTAGGAATATTCAGTATAAAAAATATATAGCTGGAGGTTTTAAAATAGGTGCTTATTGAAAGGAGGTCTTTGCTGTAATTTTCAGTTGAGAGTTCCAGTAGTGGAAATGATTTTAAGACATGGTTGTATTTTTATCTATATATGAAAATTTGAAGTGGGTGAATTCCATTCAGCTTATTTTTTTCTTTTCTCTTTACTTAAACAGAAAAAGCAGTTAACATAAACATGGGCACTAAAGTAAAACCCACATAAGAAATGTGAAGAAGACTGAGAAAAAGCCAAAAGAAATCTATTCTGTTCATTTACAGTGACAGGCCCTATCGCTACCTGAAAAGCATTTCAATTGCCTTTTGATGCTTGTGAGGTGATGGTCTATTTGTCATTTTCTAAATATCGCTCGATTCCAGTGAACTCTGTCCAAGGATAAAGGCAGATCTGAAGCAACAGGCATCAACAAGCCACGAAATCCATCACAGCAAACAAATAGGAGGTTATTTTTCTCAACTGACAGTTGTGAAAGTACCATGCAGTCCATCCCTGTCTCTACCTTCAAAATGGAACCTAAAAAAATAGCTAGGATTCTAACACAAAATAACATGAACAAAGAACTAAAAGTTACAGCTGGATTTCCCCCTGCTACATTACATTTTTCTTGTGATTTTGATAAAGAATGTTTGCTAGAACATTGATAAAGAATGTTTGCTAGAATTTTGATAAAGAATGTTTGCTAGAAAAGCAAAATCAGATAGAGAATGTGCATGTAAGTTCACATCAAAGCATTCATTTACACTTGTACATACATATGCATCCTGACACATTCATTCAGTTTAGTCAGGAAGTCAATAACTGCAAATCTGAATACATGTTACTATCTAGCTATTTCTCTTTAGACCTGGATATACAACAGAACTTATGCATTATCCTGACTAAACTGGACAAGATTATAGAGTAGTTAAATCAAAAACATATTTACCGGGGTCCACATATGTACTGAATCTAATTCTGGAAATAAAAATGAATAGAATGATCACTACTCTCTCAAAATAGCAGAAAACACAAAGTAAATCTTAACTGTTTAAAAAGTGACCCAAACCAGGTCAAGTCCTATCTGAACTACCTGCAAACTCTCAGTCTGGTCAATCTTCTATGAATAATTTCACAGGTCTTTCCACAATATGGACTTAGAGAAGTAACTCTAAAATTTACCAAAAAATAGACTGAAGGAACTAACTGGCATTAATACAAGAGTGAAAGAGACAGAGGAAGTCCTAGGAACGTGGAGAAGGCTAGGAAGAAAAGGCATGGCCTTCGTGAGGAGGTGAATGCAGGGGGAGCCAGGAATGAGGCCACTACGCTTCCACTCCCTTCTAACATCTTTTAAAAATTGAGATAGAATTGGTATCTATAACACATTAACAAATCTTTTCTATCAAGTGTTGCTGGAAGCCCACAGAAAGAGAGACACTTTGTTGGAATGGGAGACTGGGAGGGCTTCATGAAGACCTATGAAGTGTCTTGGAAGAATGAGTCACTTTAAGGGGCAAACAGGGTGAGCAGGGCACTGGAGGTGAAGAGGGCAGCTTGAGAAAGTGTCTGGAGGTGCCAAGGTACCTGGTCTGGTAGAGGAATCTCTCTGACTTGTCCAACTTGACTGCAAGGGAATAGTGAAGAGAAGGCTAGAAGAGTTGGTCAGCCTAGAATGCCCAGCCACAAAGTGTGGACTGCATTCAGGGTGTACTCCAAGCTTCTGTCGTTTTTAAACAACGTTCTGACACTTTTTTCAGTTGGTGAAATGCATTAGCAAGAAGTTGACTGTGTGAAGTTAAGAGGTGACTTAAACTGTCAGGCGTGACACAGATTTGGAACTTAAAGGATGGTGGCAGGGAGAATGGGAAGGAGAGAATGAATGTCAGAGTCACTGTAAAGAAACTAATAAATACACATGGATCAGTGACTGCTTGAATTGAGGTGAGTGGGTAGGGGAAAGGAGTTAGAAGTCACCTCAAGGTTAAAGAATCAAATACAATCTTCTCAATGAATTATTAGGAGGTGATGCTATCTTCCGAAAGCAAGGGGAACCAAGGAGATACTCAGGGCTTGAGGTCAGTGAAAAAGGTTCGGTCCAACCCTCCTTCCAAATAGGAAGCTAGCAATGGAAGACAAAGTAGAATCACTGAGTCACTATGAACCCAATCAACATGAAGTTCACAACTTCCCTTCCGGAGGCTTTTTAACCTAATAGTGAGACTGGGGGAACCAAAACTAGGTCCTATCCAGAGCTGGATCTCAGTACCATGAGTGTAGAAAAGGACCAAACATATGAGGATTCTAAGAGGCTGACAAGGGGAGATAGGGAGGGTTGATAGACCTTCTGAGCCTATACGCTACGTGCATTATAATTCTAGGTGACTTGTGAGAAGTCATTAAAGAAAAAGAAAATGCAAAAAGATACATACCTGTCCATCCGAGTCGAAAGCCAGGCAGGCGACTCCATGTGTATGGACATCTTTAAGAATAGACACAGTCTGGACATTATAGGAGTCCCATATACATACATATGGCTCCTTCCCAACTTGGCCAGTTGCAACAAGGGTTTTATCTGGGTGTAAGGCAAGGCTGAAAAAGAAAAAGGCCTCTTTCACATCCTCCTATTGAACAAAGTTAAGAAAAACACTGATCATCTTTTATCCACATTTCTCATTTTAATCATCTAACAAGATAATCCCAAGAGAAAGAGTCCAAACTGTCACCAAAGTAATGAATTAGCTGATTGGTCTAATAGAAACATTCAACTTTGGCAAAGAGAGGCTTAGCACAGTTTAACAATAATTTCATCTCATCTTACCCACTTGGTAACCTTGAAAATCAGACAACTGTTATAATTCTGTGATCCTATGTTCTATAATTGCCTTATGTTATGGTATTTACTTACTGATTTTGAAAATATTACTCAGCTTTCAAATTAACTTTTGACTTTAAATTGGAAAAAAAATGCTGTTGCCAGGAGAAAGTGTACTTCTCTAATTAATTAAACCTGCTTGCAGAAGCTCTGGATACCATCCTCATTAGGATCTCAAAGCATGGAGGGGGGTTTCAGAGTCAAGTGCTGTTTCTGTATCTGCTGCCACAGATTATGTATTTTAAATGAAAATTTCTATTTTACACAAATCACTGTGACACTAAGAGAACCACAAATTACTATGCCTGTGGTTTGTGTAGAATTTTTCCTACATCTGTAGTCAAATCAAAATAAAACTGTCAAATACCAACTAGAATTTCAAGGAATCTGTAGCAGTTAAGAGGGAGAAATGTAATTATTATTACTCCTAGATAAGAAATCACTTGAACGTTTTAAATTCGTTGTGTAAAGAAGTTGTGCCTTTCTAAAAATAGGTGTTGGGAATTAAACGAAAGACCTATATAAAAAACTAGCAGATGACTGTTTACACAATAAACAAAAGTAGAACATTTTTCCTTTTCAATTTCAGCATCTGTTTACAGATAACAGAAGTAGAACTGTTTTTTCCTTTTCAATTTTCAGCTTGATTTTGATAAGAATATATGCTCTGGAATCAGAGCATTTGGATTTACACCTGGATTTACACATTGGCTGCCCCTCAATACCTCTAGTTCCTTGGACATATTACTTGACCTCTTTTGCCCTCAGGTTCCTCATCTATGAAATGAAGATAATATATGAAAATAGATGATATAATGAATACAGAGCAGTTAGCACAGAGTAAGCACTCAAGTTTCATTATCATCATTATTTGTGTAACTGGCAACAGACAGATACAACCAACATAGGCACGTCTCTGTGGATACAGGTGTTCCTTTCAGAAACAAACTACTTTCTGCTTCTCCCCCCGCCCCCAATTCTGCAACCACCAAGCCCCACAGTCTGTTCTGGTGTCTCTCATCCCACTGTGCTCACTTCCTGGGTCTCCCACCAAACCTAGTACCATCTTTTGCACAGGACCCCAAGTGCTGGCTCCCTTTCCTTACCATCGGTGCTCCCAGGCCCTTGTACCCTGGCGCCGGGGTGCAGCTGGCCTTCCCAGGAGCTCCCAGTGCCCCTATCCACAGGTCTTCAGTCCCCGTGATGCCTCCTAAGCTGGAGGTCGGCTCCATTTGCACTCTCCCTACGAGGCTGGATGCTTCATCGAGTTTTGGTTTTTCCTTTTTCTTTGTAAGCAAAAAGGGTGGAGTTGGAGCTGCCTGGAGGGTGAGCTTTGTGGTTTCGGCTGCAGGGTTGCGGGGGAGTGAGTGTGGGTCCAGATGGAGGGGGAGGAAGAGGATGGGCTGGGAGCGCTGACCTTCCGGACGTCTCAGAGGAATCAGGCCCAGGCGCTTCTGCCGCCACCGCCCTTCCAAGAAGCAGACCAATCTCACGAGATCTCGGGAGTTCTGCGGAGGCAGAGGCTTCCTGGGATGAGAAACACCTGTGTGCTCCAGGTGCCAGTGAGGACGCTCCAGTCAGAAAGGAGTTTGACTAATACCACCAATCAAGCAAATCTCAATCTGCCTCACCTGCCCTCCCCCCACCCCCTGTCCCCTACCCCCCACCGCCAGCCATAGTCACAGGGCACTCTCCGCAGGGGCCTGGCCAGGTGCTGGGGACCAGGCTGGGGACCAGGCTGTGGCCCAAAGGCTGTGCAGTGGGGAGACTGCCTGAGTTCAGAACTTGGGAGTGAAATGCACGCAGGTGGGACGAAAGTCTATCATCTTTCAGGAACAGGAAGGACAAATCCAATATCTGCCATGGTCCAAGGCTGCAGCAACCCTTATGCACCATGTCACTGCACATCCTCGGGGGCCAGTTGTTCCTCCTGGCAGCAGCGAGGTGTCTAGAATTCACCCCAGGAGACCATGGCTGCCTTTTCCTCAAGCCTGTCCCCTGCAGCACCACCTCAGGCATTGCTCTCCCTTTCTGACCCAGACCAACTGCCTGTGCCCTGCGATGGGGGAGCCGGCCTCTCCAGGCAAGCCCCTCCATCAGGAAACGTGCTCTTCTTTCGAACTCTGTCAGGGAGTCTATGGGCCTGGGCCTGCTCTGGATGGGGGAGTGTGGGGTTTCCCAGGAAGGCAAACGAGGTGCAGGTGATTTCCTGGCTTCAGCTGTGATGGGAGTGAACGTGGGTCCTGATGCAGGTGAAGTGAGGAGAGCACGGGCTGGGATGAGAAACACCTGGATGCCCCGAGTCTGCGTTGGCCATCTTAGTACTTGCTGGAAAATATATCCTCTGGGATCATTATGAGGAGTAAAATAAAAAGGAGACACACATAAAAGGGTAGCTTTTTCACAACAGGTGACTGTTAGAGGCTTTACAACATTTTAAGCTGGTAGAACACTTCAGCATTCAGAGTTGGTGAGAGAAGACCAATAAAGTATAAAAGTACCCTCTCAATATCAATTTTGCTGGCATACCTCTGGTCCTTGATAGTTTCTAGATGTCCTAGAAAATTGCAAGTAGATTATAGAGTGTCATACTTGTTTCATTAAAATGGTGGATGGAAGCAGTCTATGAAAACCCTATGACAATTTAGTATATTTTGGTTCATTCATTCATTCATTCAACAAACCCTTATTAAAGGACCTATGAAATGTCAGGTGGTGCCATAGATAACAGAAACAGAAAATACACTGCCCTTCTTTCAAGAAGCCCACCTTAAAAGGAAGGACAGACACATAAAATAATAACGGGCAGGCCAGGGCAGCCTTGAAAGCCCTTTTAATGGGGCCAGAAAGTTAGGGCACCACTGACAGTCATAAGCAGGATACAACATAAATAGTTTCACATGTCAGGAAGGTAACCCTAGTAGCAGTGAGGAACAGTGGGAAGAATAGATGGGTGAGGGCTGTTAGGAGAGAAGCAGAGAGGCCAGAGACTAGGTGAGAGAGAGTGAGGTAAGACAGGGGCAGAGAGGATGGAGAGGAAGAGTCAAGAGATATATAAGGGAAAGACAGCAAGAGAGAGACAGGGTGAGGGTGTTTGAGGATAAGGAAAAGCTTGAACATGTCAAACCTGAGAGTGGAGCACAAGCTCTGGACGTGCAGGCTCAGCGGCCATGGCTCATGGGCCCAAGCGCTCCATGGCATGTAGAGATCTTCCTGGACCGGGGCACGAACCCGCGTCCCCTGCATCGGCAGGTGGACTCTCAACCACAGCGCCACCAGGGAAGCCCCTGAGAGTTTTTTGCTTAGGCAACTGGGTTGATAAATCACAGAGCTTGGCAGCATTAGAGTCTGAAGCCTGATCCTGGGAAAAAGATGGCCTTAACTCGACCTTAGTCTCCACCAAAGAGACTCCCCAGGATACACCACACCTGAAGTCCCAAGAGCTATGAAGAAGAGGATTTGATTAGATTGTCTGTTCCGTGAGGGCAAGGGCTGTTTCTATCACTCTACATGGTTCCTGGAACATCGTGGCAGAGTAAGCATTAACAAGGTGCTTGCGAGAGGAATGCTGGACATCGAGAGACGAGAAGGGAGGATGGCCAGAGCGTCACCATGCTGCTCCCCCATCCCATGCCTTGGGCCTCCTCCCTTGGGAACAAACAGATGTCAGAAACTGAGCTGGAAAAGATAAAAGTCAGAACAGCTGAGCATTTTGAAAAGGACAAACATAACATTTCTTGGTTGAAGGAAGCCATGTGGCTGACAGGGTCTTGGTGCTCTGGCCGGGTGTCAGGCCTGTGCATCTGAGGTGGGAGAGCCGAGTTCTGCACATTGGTCCACCAGAGACCTCCCAGCTCCATGTAATACCAAACGTCAAAAGATCTCCCAGAGATCTCCATCTCAACGCTAAGACCCAGCTCCACTCAATGACCAGCAAGCTACAGTGCTGGACACCCTATGCCAAACAACTAGCAAGACAGGAACACAACCCCACCCATTAGCAGAGAGGCTGCCTAAAATCATGATAAGGTCACAGATACCCCAAAACACACCACCGGACTCGGTCCTGCCCACCAGAAAGACAAGATCCAGCCTCATCCACCAGAACACAGGCACCAGTCGCCTCCACCAGGAAGCCTACACAACCCACTGAATCAACTTTACCCCCTGGGGGCAGACACCAAAAACAATGAGAACTACGAACTTGGAGCCTGTGAAAAGGAGACCCCAAACAGTAAGTTAAGCAAAATGAGAAGACAGAGAAACACACAGAGATGAAGGAGCAAGGTAAAAGCCCACCAGACCAAACAAATGAATAGGAAATAGGCAGTCTACCTGAAAAAGAATTCAGAGTAATGATAGTAAGGATGATCTAAAATCTTGGAAATAGAATGGAGAAAATACAAGAAACGTTTAACAAGGACCTAGAAGAACTAAAGAGCAAAAAAAACAATGATGAACAACACAATAAAGGAAATTTAAAATTCTCTAGAAGGAATCAATAGCAGAATAATTGAGGCAGAAAAACGGATAAGTGACCTGGAAAATAAAATAGTGCAAATAACCACTGCAGAGCAGAATAAAGAAAAAAGAATGAAAAGAATTGACGACAGTCTCAGAGACCTCTGGGACAACAATTAACACACCAACATTTGAATTATAGGGGTCCCAGAGGAAGAAGAGAAAAAGAAAGGGACTGAGAAAATATTTGAAGAGATTATAGTTGAAATTTTCCTTAATATGGGAAAGGAAACAGTCAAGTCAAGGAGGGACAGAGAGTCCCATACAGGATAAATCCAAGGAGCAACATGCCAAGACACATATTAATCAAACTGTCAAAAATTAAATACAAAGAAAAAATATTAAAAGCAGCAAGGGAAAAACAACAAATAACCTTATGGGGATTCCCCTGTATGTTAACAGCTGACCTTTCAGCAGAAACTCTGCAAGCTGGAAGAAAGTGGCAGGACATATTTAAAGTGGTGAAAGGGAAAAACCTACAACCAAGATTACTCTACCCAGCAAGGAACTCTTTCAGATTCGATGGAGAAATTAAAACCTCTACAGACAAGCAAAAGCTAAGGGAATTCAGCACCAGAAAACCAGCTCTACAACAAATGCTGAAGGAACTTCTCTAGGCACGAAACACAACAGAAGGAAAAGACCTACAATAACAAACCAAAATAATTAATAAAATGGTCATAGGAACATACATATATATCAATAATTACCTTAAATGTAAATGGATTAAATGCTCCAACCAAAAGACACAGACTGGCTGAATGGATACAAAAATGAGACTCATATATATGCTGTCTACAAGAGACCCACTTCAGACCTAGGGACACATACAGACTGAAACTGAGGGGATGGAAAAAGATATTCCATGCAAAGGGGAATCAAAAGAAAGCTGGAGTAGCAATACTCATATCAGATAAAATCGATTTTTTTTTTTTGTGGTATGTGGACTCTCACTGTTGTGGCCTCTTCCATTACGGAGCATAGGCTCTGGACGCGCAGGCTCAGCGGCCATGGCTCACGGGCCCAGCCGCTCCGTGGCATGTGGGATCTTCCCGGACTGGGGTACGAACCCATGTCCCCGGCATCAGCAGGCGGACTTGCAACCACTGTGCCACCAGGGAAGCCCCAAAATAGAGTTTAAAATAAAGAATGTTACAAGAGACAAGGAAAAAGAAGATATAACAATTATAAATATATATGTATCCAACATAGGAGCACCTCAATATATAAGGCAACTGCTAACAGCTATAAAAGAGGAATTGACAGCAACACAATAATAGCAGGGGACTTTAACACCTCACTTACCCAAATGGAGATCATCCAAGAGAGAAAATTAATAAGGAAACACAAGCTTTAAATGACACAGTAGACCAGATAGATTTAATTGACATTTATAGGACATTCCATCTAAAAACAACAGGATACACTTTCTTCTCAAGTGCTCATGAAACATTCTTCAGGATAGATCATATCCTGGGTCACAAATCAAGCCTTGGTAAATTTAAGAAAACTGAAATCATATCAAGTATCTTTTCTGACCACAACGACATGAGACTAGATACGAATTACGGGAAAAAAACCGTAAAAAATACAAGCACATGGAGGCTAAACAATACACTACTAAATAACCAAGAGATCACTGAAGAAATCAAAGAGGAAATCAAAAAATACCTAGAAACAAATGACAATGAAAACACGACAACCCAAAACCTATGGGATGCAGCAAAAACTGTTCTAAGAGGGAAATTTATAGCAGTACATTCCTACCTCAAGAAACAAGAAACATCTCAAATAAACAACCTGACCTTACACCTAAAGCAATTAGAGAAAGAAGAACCAAAAAACCCCAAAGTTAGCAGAAGGAAAGAAATCATAAAAATCAGATCAGAAATAAATGAAAAAGAAATGAAGGAAACAATAGCAAAGATCAATAAAACTAAAAGCTGGTTCTTTGAGAAGATAGACAAAATGGATAAACCATTAGCCAGACTCATCCAGAAAAAAAGGGAGAAGACTCAAATCAATGGAATTAGAAATGAAAAAGGAGAAGTAACAACTGACACTGCAGAAATACAAAGGATCATGAGCGATTACTACAAGCAACTATGTGCCAATAACATGGACAACATGGAAAAAATGGACAAATTCTTAGAAAAGCACAACCTTCTGAGACTGAACCAGGAAGAAATAGAAAATATAAACAGACCAATCACAAGCACTGAAACTGAAGCTGTGATTAAAAATCTTCCAACAAACAAAAGCCCAGGACCAGATGGCTTCACAGGCGAATTCTATCAAACATTTAGAGAAGAGCTAACACCTATCTTTCTCAAACTCTTCAAAAAAGTTGCAGAGAGGAACACTCCCAAAGTCATTCTACAAGGCCACCATGCCCCTGATACCAACACCAGACAAAGATGTCACAAAGAAAGAAAACTACAGGCCAGTATCACTGATGAACATAGATGCAAAAATCCTCAACAAAATACTAGCAAACAGAATCCAACAGCACATTAAAAGGATCATACGCCAAAATCAAGAGGGGTTTATCACAGGAATGCAAGGATCTTCAATATACGGATATCAATCAATGTGATATATCATATTAACAAACAGATGGAGAAAAACCATATGATCATCTCAAAAGATGCAGAAAAACCATATGATCATCTCAATAGATGCAGAAAAAGCTTTCAACAGAATTCAACACCCATTTATGATAAAAAACCCTCCAGAAAGCTGGCATAGAGGGAACTTACCTCAACATAATGAAGGCCATATATGACAAACCCACAGACAACATTGTTCTCAATGGTGAAAAACAGAAACCATTTCCTCTAAGATCAGGAACAAGAAAAGGTTGTCCACTCTCAGCACTACTATTTAATATAGTTATGGAAGTTTTAGCCACAGCAATGAGAGAAGAAAAAGAAATAAAAGGAATCCAAATTGGAAGAGAAGAAGTAAAGCTGTCACTGTTTGCAGATGACATGATACTATACATAGAGAATCCTAAAGATGCTACCAGAAAACTACTTGAGCTAATCAATGAATAGGGTAAAGTTGCAGGATACAAAATTAATGTACAGAAATCTCTTGCATTCCTATACACTAATGATGAAAAATCTGAAAGTGAAATCAAGAAAACACTCCCATTTACCATTGCAACAAAAAGAATAAAATATCTAGGAATAAACCTACCTAAGGAGACAAAAGACCTGTATGCTGAAAACTATAAGACGCTGATGAAAGAAATTAAAGATGATACAAACAGATGGTGAGATATACCATGTTCTTGGATTGGAAGAATCAATACTGTGAAAATGACTGTACTACCCAAAGGAATCTATAGATTCAGTGCAATCCCTATCAAACTACCAATGGTATTTTTCACAGAACTAGAACAAAAAATTTCACAATTTGTATGGAAACACAAAAGACCCCAAATAGCTAAAGCAATCTTGAGAAAGAAAAATGGAGCTGGAGGAATCAGGCTCCCAGACTTCAGACTATACTACAAAGCTACAGTGATCAAGAGAGTATGGTACTGGCACAAAAACAGATTATAGATCAATGGAACAGGACAGAAAGCCCAGAGATAAACGCATGTACATATGGTCACCTTATTTTTGATAAAGGAGGCAAGAATATACAATGGAGAAAAGACAGCCTCTTCAATAAGTGGTGCTGGGACAACTGGACAGCTACATGTGAAAGAATGAAATTAGAACACTCCCTAACACCATACACAAAAATAAACTCAAAATGGATTAAAGACCTAAATGTAAGGCCAGATACTATACAACTCTTAGAGGAAAACGTAGGCAGAACACTCTATGACATAAATCACAGCAAGATCCTTTTTGACGTACCTCCTAGAGAAATGGAAATAAAATCAAAAATTAACAAATGGGACCTAATGAAACTTAAAAGCCTTTGCACAGCAAAGGAAACCATAAACAAGACAAAAAGACAACCCTCAGAATGGGAGAAAATATTTGCAAATGAAGCAACAGACAAAGGATTAATCTTCAAAATTTACAAGCAGCTCATGCAGCTCAATATCAAAAAAAACAAACAACCCAATCCAAAAATGAGCAGAAGACCTAAATAGACATTTCTTCAAAGAAGGCATACAGATTGCCAACAAACACATGAAAGGATGCTCAACATCACTAATCATTAAAGAAATGCAAATTAAAAGTGCAATGAGGTATCACCTCACACCAGTCAGAATGGCCATCGTCAAAAATTGTACAAACAATAAATGCTGGAGAGGGAGTGGAGAAAAGGGAACCCTCTTGCACTGTTGGTGGGAATGTAAATTGATACAGCCACTATGGAGAACAGTATGGAGGTTCCTTAAAAAACTGAAAACAGGGCTTCCCTGGTGGCGCAGTGGTTGAGAGTCCGCCTGCTGATGCAGGGGACACAGATTTGTGCCCTGGTCTGGGAAGATCCCACGTGCCGTGGAGTGGCTAGGCCTGTGAGCCATGGCCACTGAGCCTGCGCGTCCGGAGCCTGCGCTCCGCAGCGGGAGAGGCCACAACAGTGAGAGGCCCACATACCGCAAAAAAACCCCAAAAAACAAGAAAACTAAAAGCAGAACTACCACATGACCCAGCAATCCCACTACTGGGCATATACCCTGAGAAAACCATAATTCAAAAAGAGTCATGTAGCACAATGTTCATTGCAGCTCTATTTCCAATAGCTAGGACATGGGAGCAAGCAAAATGTCCATCAACAGATGAGTGGATAAAGAAGATGTGGCACATATATACAATGGAATATTACTCAGCCATAAAAAGAAATGAAATTGAGTTATTTGTAGTGAGGTTGATGGACCTAGAGTCTGTCATACGGAGTGAAGTAAGTCAGAAAGAGAAAACAAATACCATATGCTAACACATATATATGGAATTTTTAAAAAAAAGTGGTTCTGAAGAACCTAGGGGCAGGACAGGAATAAAGACACAGACATAGATAGTGGACTTGAGGATATGGGGAGAGGGAAGGGTTAGGTGGGACAAAGTGAGAGAGTGGCATGGACATATATATACTACCAAATGTAAGATAGATAGCTAGTGGGAAGCAGCCACATAGCACAGGGAGATCAGCTTGGTGCTTTGTGACCGCCTAGAGGGGTGGGATTGGGAGGGTGGGAGGGAGACACAAGAGGGAGGAGATATGGGGATGTATGTATATGTATAGCTGATTCACTTTGTTCTAAAGCAGAAACTAACACACCATTGTTAAGCAATTATACTCCAATAAAAGATGTTAAAAACAAACAAGCAAACAAGGTGCTCCCTGAAGAGGGAGTGAAGGAGGCCAATGGTCATGGCTGCCATTTTGCCTCTCCCTCCTGCTGCAGGCATAGGTTCTACCTGGGACTGGAAAATAAAGAGGATTGAGCATATTTCCCCTAGATGCTGAGAGACACTTTCAAGAGACACAAATGAAACTCTTTTGCTGTGATTACAGCTTCTAATTAAAATGCTTGAGAGACTTGGTAAATTTCTGGGGTTCTAAAAAATGAAGAATAATAAAATTGCTATTCCAGGTAATTGTTCTAACTATAATATCATGATTCTTGACTTTTCTCATTCCTTGAATGAGGGGGGATATGAAAAAACACTTTCAACAAATCTTTAGCGAGGCCTTCAAAATATTTATCAGTGTATGTTACTCAATTATCAGTGTGACCCCAAAACATCCCATTATGGATTTGAAATATTTTTACTCTGGTTTTTATCGTCCTTTTTGTTCATCTTAAAGCACATAAATTTATCACATTTATGAAAATGTCCATACTGGATTTTTTTCCCCAGAAGTTTCTTTACCACTGTTCTTTAAACCATCTTTTCCCAGCCCATGATATCCCATTTATCTAAGTTCCTCCTTTACCATTTGAATATATTAACAAAATTATCCTTTTCTCCTTTTATAAGCCAAGTCTCTGACCTCGCTTCTCTGGCTTGCATGCAACAATGCAGTGACTCATACTGTTCCTATTTTTCCGCGTCCATGGCAAGAACAGGGCAAACAGACAACCACCTCTGCTCACTTTGCCATTTTCCCATCAGCTTCCCAGAAACTTCGCTCCTTCCACCTGGGTAATAGAATGACAGCATCCATGTATCTTTTAGAGCAGAGCCAAGTGGTGTTTACTTATTTTTGTTTTAAATATGTCATATCATTCAACAGCAGTTTTTAATCCCTCGTAAGAAAGCAGGGGAAAACCCCAGCAACCTTAATCACTGGATTTGCACATCAGGTATCGGTAAGGGTGAAGTTACAGGAGCATTTATTTAATAAGCATATTTGAAGCTACCATCAAGGTATCTATTCCCTTCTCACTTCTCTGCATTTAGGAATTCAAGAATTTCATGAAAAGTCATTTTGAGCAGGATCTGCTTTCATCTAATCCCAAAACATATTTGGAATTTTAGTTCAGAAGCGTTTAAATGAGATAGATAGGTAGATAGATAGATAGATAGATAGATAGGTACAGATTCCAAATTGGCCCCCTACTGCATACTTCAAAACTGCTCTTTCCTTCTCCTACAGAGATGCCCTAAGCCTAAGAAGCTACCCTAAGTATTGCCTTTGGATCAACCAACAGATTATAGGAGGGTGTGTCTCCTTATCCTATTAAGGGGCCGTGATGAAAACTATCATGCCCCCTGAATTCCTTCTGATAAGATTTCATCAGAAATGGCCAATTGTTGTGTTCTTCCATGAAGAAATTACAGAAGTGGAAAGTACCACCACTACACAAAATATCTGGTCCACTCTGGATTTCCCATCGTCTTCTTTACCATAACATAGTGTTGGGTTCTTTCTGTGACTGGAAGTATTGATACCACTTACTTACATTTTATGTCTTCCATTTGAGAGTCCATAAAGCCAAATCTCTGCTTTTCTAAGAAAACTTGCACATTACAAATTTTACAGATTATTATGGCTACAACAGCAATGTCACAGTGTTAAAACTTTCAGAATTGACTCCCTTTCACTGAGGGTCTCAATACGATGGAGGTCTCATTCCACACCTACATAAAAAGGTTTGGTGTCCTTTCCTTGGTAGTTTATTGCATTGATTGTATTGTACACATGGCAACAAAAAACGGATCAAGCTTTTAAAGAACTGCTTTTCTCTGTGTATATATAAATCTAGTTCCATTGGGAAATCCCATCTTCTGTTGCCATAGCAACAGAAAGCACTGCAGAGGACTTTCAGCACCCTATCGGGGAGAAGGAATTGATTTGTTTCTCCAAGGGCAAAAGCATGTCTTTCTGATGTCAGATAAGATCAGGAAGATTTCCCAATATGTTGTGTGGGGAGAAAATGAGAATTAATAGGGTCATGATAAGAGGTAGCCTTATGAGGCTAAACAAAAAACTCTCGTCAACACTAATCATTCTCAATTCCTGAAGGCAAAAAAATTATATTTGAGTACTTGTTCCAAGTGCTGCATTTAAAAAATGTTCATGATTTGGACTTTGCTTTTTAAAGCCTTATTTCATTTTTGCTCAGGTTGCTTTAGGGATTCTCTCAGTAATAACTTTATACGGTAGTAGCTTTTTTTTTTTCCAGTAGTCTCACCAGGAAAGCATGAAAGCCTTCTCTCTCCTTTCTCTGAAAATAACCCTGAGAGAATTTTCCAGTGTTGGAGGTATAAGTGCATCAAAGTGATGATTAGGCTGGACTGTCTGAGGGCAGAGGGGGAGGCTGCTGCTTTCTGGGCTGAAGAGGGAGTGGCCCAACCTCAGTGGATGCTCACCTGTGAGAAAGAAAAGGCAAAGGAAGACTTTTTTGAAAATAATGGGCTGGTGGTAGTGGGACCTCAAATGGGAGTGGCTGGGCTTCCGTCCTTTCCCCCAGAGCTGCACCTGGCACTGGAGTACCACCACTGGGACTGTGATCTCATCTCACACCACAGAGAGGCCCTCTAGGTGGGCCTGGGCAGGACATATGGAAGTGAGAGCAATGTCAACAGACCACCAGGGTCCACTGCCATTGTCCCTGAACTGTGTAAGCCCATGGGTACCTGTATAATCCGTGGTTGAGCAGTGGTCCCTCAAATTGGACTTCTCAACAACCTTGATGAGTGGTACATCTAATAAGAATTAATGTGATTTAGAAAAATAAAGACACACAATATATCTTGCATGCTGAGTGTTGCCATACGGGTATTGGTATGGAACCATATTCTAGTAATACCTTAATACCACATAAAAGAATGGCTAAGGGCATAGTAGTTTGGCTGCCTGAGATCAAAGCATGCAGCAGCATCCTGGAGCCAGCAAGAACTGATTGTTAAATTTCAAAAATTTTGAATATCAGTTGTTAAACACAGCCACTGTTTACAATTAAATTATATAAACTTGCAACTAAATAAATTATATTAAAAACAAAGGTAACCTACCTAAGGAGGTAAAAGACCTATACTCAGAAAACTATAAGACATTGATGAAAGAAATCAAAGATGACGCAAACAGATGGAGAGATATACCATGTTCTTGGATTGGAAGAATCTATGCTGTGAAAATGACGATACTACTCAAAGCAATCTACATATTCAATGCAATCCCTATCAAATTACCAGTGGCATTTTTTACAGAACTAGAACAAAAAAATCTTAAAATCTGCACGGAAACACAAAAGACCCCGAATAGCCAAAGCAATCTTGAGGGGAAAAAAATGGAGCTGGAGGAATCAGACTCCCTGACTTCAGACTATACTACAAAGCTACAGTAATCAAGACAATATGGTACTAGCACAAAAACTGAAATACAGAACAATGGAACAGGATAGAAAGCCCAGAGAAAAACCCATGCATATATGGTCAACTAACCTATGAAAAAAGAGGCAAGGATATACAATGGAGAAAAGACAGTCTCTTCAGTAAGTGGTGCTGGGAAAACTGGACAGCTACATATAAAAGAATGAAATTAGAACACTCCCTAACACCATACACAAAAATAAACTCAGAATGGATTTGAGACCTAAATGTAAGACCGGACACTATAAAACTCTTAGAGGAAAACATAGGAAGAACACTTTCTGACATAAATCACAGCAACATCTTTTTTGACCCACCTCCTAGAGTAATGGAAATAAAAACAAAAATAAACAAATGGCCCCTAATGAAACTTAAAAGCTTTTCACAGCAGAGGGAACTACAAACAAGACGAAAAGACAACCCTCAGAATGGGAGAAAATATTTGCAAACAAATCAATGGACAAAGGGTTTATCTCCAAAATATATAAACAGCTCATGCAGCTCAGTATTAAAAAAACAAACAACCCAATCCAAAAATGGGCAGAAAACCTAAATAGACATTTCTCTAAAGAAGACATACAGATGGCTACGAAGCACATGAAAAGCTGCTCAACATCATTTATTATTAGAGAAATGCAAATCAAAACTACAATGAGGTATCACCTCACACCAGTCAGAATGGGCATCATCAGAAAATCTACAAACAACAAATGCTGGAGAGGGTGTGAAGAAAAGGGAACACTCTTGCACTGTTGGTGGGAATGTAAATTGATACAGCCACTATGGAGAACAGTATGGAGGTTCCTTAAAAAACTAAAAATAGAATTGCCATATGACACAGCAATCCCACTACCAGGCATATACCCTGAGAAAACCATAATTCAAAAAGACACATGCACCCTAATGTTCACTGCAGCACTATTTACAATAGCAAGGTCATGGAAGCAACCTAAATGCCCATCAACAGATGAATGGATAAAGATGTGGTACATATATACAATGGAATATTACTCAGCCATAAAATGGAACGAAACTGGGACATCTGTAGAGACGTGGATGGATCTAGAGACTGTCATACAGAGTGAAGTAAGTCAGAAAGAGAAAAACAAATATCGTATATTAACGCATATATGTGGAACCTAGAAAAATGGTACAGATGAACTGGTTTTCAGGGCAGAAATTGAGACACAGATGTAGAGAACAAACGTATGGACACCAGGGGGGAAAGTGGCGGGGGGGTGGTGGTGGGATGAACTGGGAGATTGGGATTGACATTGCTTCAGTCCTTGCCCCCAGAGCTGCACTTGGCACTGGAGTACCACCACTGGGACTGTGATCTCATCTCACACCACAGAGAGGCCCTCTAGGTGGGCCTGGGCAGGACATATGGAAGTGAGAGCAATGTCAACAGACCACCAGGGTCCACTGCCATTGTCCCTGAACTGTGTAAGCCCATGGGTACCTGTATAATCCGTGGTTGAGCAGTGGTCCCTCAAATTGGACTTCTCAACAACCTTGATGAGTGGTACATCTAATAAGAATTAATGTGATTTAGAAAAATAAAGACACACAATATATCTTGCATGCTGAGTGTTGCCATACGGGTATTGGTATGGAACCATATTCTAGTAATACCTTAATACCACATAAAAGAATGGCTAAGGGCATAGTAGTTTGGCTGCCTGAGATCAAAGCATGCAGCAGCATCCTGGAGCCAGCAAGAACTGATTGTTAAATTTCAAAAATTTTGAATATCAGTTGTTAAACACAGCCACTGTTTACAATTAAATTATATAAACTTGCAACTAAATAAATTATATTAAAAACAAAGGTAACCTACCTAAGGAGGTAAAAGACCTATACTCAGAAAACTATAAGACATTGATGAAAGAAATCAAAGATGACGCAAACAGATGGAGAGATATACCATGTTCTTGGATTGGAAGAATCTATGCTGTGAAAATGACGATACTACTCAAAGCAATCTACATATTCAATGCAATCCCTATCAAATTACCAGTGGCATTTTTTACAGAACTAGAACAAAAAAATCTTAAAATCTGCACGGAAACACAAAAGACCCCGAATAGCCAAAGCAATCTTGAGGGGAAAAAAATGGAGCTGGAGGAATCAGACTCCCTGACTTCAGACTATACTACAAAGCTACAGTAATCAAGACAATATGGTACTAGCACAAAAACTGAAATACAGAACAATGGAACAGGATAGAAAGCCCAGAGAAAAACCCATGCATATATGGTCAACTAACCTATGAAAAAAGAGGCAAGGATATACAATGGAGAAAAGACAGTCTCTTCAGTAAGTGGTGCTGGGAAAACTGGACAGCTACATATAAAAGAATGAAATTAGAACACTCCCTAACACCATACACAAAAATAAACTCAGAATGGATTTGAGACCTAAATGTAAGACCGGACACTATAAAACTCTTAGAGGAAAACATAGGAAGAACACTTTCTGACATAAATCACAGCAACATCTTTTTTGACCCACCTCCTAGAGTAATGGAAATAAAAACAAAAATAAACAAATGGCCCCTAATGAAACTTAAAAGCTTTTCACAGCAGAGGGAACTACAAACAAGACGAAAAGACAACCCTCAGAATGGGAGAAAATATTTGCAAACAAATCAATGGACAAAGGGTTTATCTCCAAAATATATAAACAGCTCATGCAGCTCAGTATTAAAAAAACAAACAACCCAATCCAAAAATGGGCAGAAAACCTAAATAGACATTTCTCTAAAGAAGACATACAGATGGCTACGAAGCACATGAAAAGCTGCTCAACATCATTTATTATTAGAGAAATGCAAATCAAAACTACAATGAGGTATCACCTCACACCAGTCAGAATGGGCATCATCAGAAAATCTACAAACAACAAATGCTGGAGAGGGTGTGAAGAAAAGGGAACACTCTTGCACTGTTGGTGGGAATGTAAATTGATACAGCCACTATGGAGAACAGTATGGAGGTTCCTTAAAAAACTAAAAATAGAATTGCCATATGACACAGCAATCCCACTACCAGGCATATACCCTGAGAAAACCATAATTCAAAAAGACACATGCACCCTAATGTTCACTGCAGCACTATTTACAATAGCAAGGTCATGGAAGCAACCTAAATGCCCATCAACAGATGAATGGATAAAGATGTGGTACATATATACAATGGAATATTACTCAGCCATAAAATGGAACGAAACTGGGACATCTGTAGAGACGTGGATGGATCTAGAGACTGTCATACAGAGTGAAGTAAGTCAGAAAGAGAAAAACAAATATCGTATATTAACGCATATATGTGGAACCTAGAAAAATGGTACAGATGAACTGGTTTTCAGGGCAGAAATTGAGACACAGATGTAGAGAACAAACGTATGGACACCAGGGGGGAAAGTGGCGGGGGGGTGGTGGTTGTGGTGTGATGAATTGGGAGATTGGGATTGACATTTATATACTACTATGTATAAAATAGATAACTAATAAGAAAAATAAAGATAAGGTGATAGAAGGTAAAGCCTGGAGCTTTGGTAGTAGTAGGAGGAGTTGTTGCCCTACCCTCTGTGCCTAAACAAAACACTAATGAAAGACAGCAAAAACAAACACAATTTTGGCTTATGTTATAAAATAATGACTCAATCTTTAATGGTCTAGGAGCTGATCATAGAGTTTTCGTATCCACGCTCCCTTCCTTATGTTTGTCAACTGCATCATATAATAGTTTCTATGTAAGAGAAATTTCTAGGAAGGAAGAACTCCAATGACACACTAGTTGACAGATCTTATAATGGCAAAACACTAAACTTACAATTTTAATTCTTTGGGGTTGAGATCATTCAATGCTAAAGATCAACATTCATTAAATAAAGACCCTAAATCAGTGCCTGACATATATTAAATGGCAATAAATATTAACTATTACAATTACTATGATAAAAAAGAAAAAAAATAAAACAAAAAATAAAAACAAAGGTAATACATACTAAAACTCATCACTTCCTAATTATTTTACTAATTTTACTATTATATATAGTCTTAAGGATATTGATCGCCAGCCTATCTGTATGGTAGAAATACTATATAGAATGATGTACCTCTGCACATCTGTTTCCAACTGTTTTCAATGATGTCACATTAGGGGTTTGAAATCAGCTGCTGTGGGAGTTTTTCCATCACGGAAATCAACAAATGCTGCAAATCAGCACTTGATTTGTTGTTTTATCAGTTGTCTAGACTTAAAATATAGAAGGATAAAATGTGAACAATGCAGAATAATCTTAAAAGTGTGTTATGTTTATAGCTGTTACATTATGAATAACACAAAAAATTGAGAAAATATTCTTCCAATATTCAAAAAGTCTTACCTAGTTAGCAAGTAAGTCGCTCACATCACGGGCTAATGATTAAAGTTCTGACATAAGTCTTTGTTGCATCACTTTTCTCTTATCAATATAAACAAAAATATCAACTAACATTCATGTCAGAACTATACTCATTTGTCAATGATGTGAGGGACTTCATTTCTGAACTAGATAGTAATCAAGCATTTATTCCTCATCTGATTTTGTCAAATCATGGTTGAACTGCAACCATAGGTTGGCCACAGATACAAGAGTTCAGCAAAAAGCAAGGAAAGAATTTTATGACAATTAATTGGCTATATGGGATTTACAATAAAGAGTATTATATATTTCATTATTATTTGTAAATTGTGTGCAACACATTTATATCAGCAAAATTTACAAAAAACTTATGAATGTATATACATACCTACATTTTCTCTTGGAGAGCTTCTTCTTAAACAATTATCAATACATCACTGAAGCATATCTCCTCACTTACTGCCATGTAAGTTTCTCACAAATCACCTTCAGCAAATTACTCAATCTCTCTGTGCCTCAGTTTCTCATCCATAAAATACAAATAATAACAGTACCTACCTGAAAGAAGGTAGGTACTATTGTGAGGATTTAATAAATTCTAAAACAGTAATTAAGAGTGCTTAAAACATAGTGAGCAGTGTATATGTGTCATTAGTATTAACTAACTGCCATGTGATAGAATCTGCTCAAAACAATCACATGTGAAACCCCTGAGGATTGGCATTCTAAGACAGAGAAACTCATGTACATAGAGAGCTACTGTGAACTAATCTCCAAAGTTTAAAAATAAGACTACCCTCTGAGAATTAAACTGGTAAAAACCACATGAAATGGACAAGATTGGTTATCTAAAGAAGTCATCGAAGGAGAAAATATCCTAGGCAAGAAGTTTGAAAATTGTATCCAATCATGATTGACAGTGAGAGAATCTGGACTCGAACACTGAAATCAATAAATATGAGTAGAATGTTAATACAAGGGGAAGTTCTGTGTAAAGCCTTTGTAAAAAGGAGTCACAATTAAGAAAGTAGAGTGTTGGCATAAGGATAGACATATAGATTGATGGAACACTATTGAGTCCATCAATAGACTCACACTTATATGGTCAATTGATTTCCAATGAAAGTGTTAAGGTAACTCTAAGGGGAAGGATAATTTTTTCAATGAATAATGGAACAACTGGACATCCACATGGAAAAAAATAAACCTCAACATTTCTCATCATTCACAAAAATTACCTCAAATGACCAGAGATCTAAATGTAAGAACTAAAACCATACAACTGATAGAAAAACACATGAGAAAACCTTTGTGACCTTTGAAAGACAATGATATTTTTAGAGAAGAAACAGAAAGCATTAGCCATAAAAGAAAACAATTGACAAATTGGGACTTCAAAATTAAAACTTCTGCTCTTTGAAAGACACCATTAGGAAAATGAAAAGGGAAGTCATAGACTGGTAAAGAAAATTCTCAAAGGACTTGTACCCAGAACATACAAAGAATGCTTACAATTCAATAGTAAGACTACCCAACTTAAAATACGGCCCAAAGACTTGAACACTGTCAAAGACAACTAAATTGAAAAGGCTGACAATATCAAGAGTTGCTGAGGATGTAGAGCAACTGGAACATACACACATTGTTGATAGGGATGTAAAATGGTCAATCACTTTGCAAAGTAGTTTGGCAGTTTCTTATAAAGTTAAACATACAGTTACCATATGACCTAGCAATTTCATTCCCAGATATTTACCCAAGAGAAATAAAATTATGTCTCTAAACAAAGACATACACAAATGTTCATAGATGCTTTATTTATAATAGTCAAAAACTGGGAATAACTCAAATATTCATCAACAGATGAATGGATAAACAAATTATTGTATATTTATACAATGGAATCGTTTTCAGCAATAAAAAGGAATGAACTAAGTACTGATACACACAACAACGCAGATGAATCTCAAAAACATTGTACCGAGTGAAAGAATCCTGGAGCATTCAGTGGAATACTCATGTCACTAAGATCTTCATCATACAAAGTTAGGAGCCCAGAGACACTGTCTATAGTTGATGACCCCCAAAATAAAGATATAAAAATATAAAAGCTACAAAGGTAAATGTTAAGGGAATTAAAAATATGAAATAACCCTTTGAAGAGGATAAGAGAAGGGATGTAAGAATGGCATATGGAAGCTACATTCTCATGTGTCTTGAAAGGAAGTTGAGCATGTCTAAAACAGATAAATCAAAAAATAGCAACTAATCAAATTTTTTTGAGATGCAGGTACGTAATCACCAGAAAAAAGTCATAAGAATTAAAAGTGTTCCTTTGGAAAGTGGATTGGGGATGGGAAAGGGTGGGGCAGGGGCAGCTTTTCATTATAAAGCCTTCTGTAATTTTTGATTTGTGGGTCAATATTGCTTTGATACAAACATGAAAATTAAAAGAGATAAAAAAACAAAAATAAAATAAAAAGTTACAGAGAAATAAAAGTTGATTAACTTATGCAATAAAAGACCATATCTGGTGGTTGAGACGTTTTCCACAGGCAGGAAGTAGGAAGGAATGTCTGATGACTATATCAGATTTATCAACCACCAGATGTTCTCATCAAGTATAATTGTTACCGATAAAATGAATTTAACCAGCATGGTTAGTCTTACGATTCATTCTTTGAAAAACAAGAACTAATACCTTAAGACTGTAACACAACAATTTGGTAATGAGAAGTTTCACTAATGAAGGGGGTCTCTGTGAAACTCAGCTTTCTGGAGCTATTCATCTCTTTTTTCTTCTTCAAGTAAGGAGAATGACTCAAGCATTGAGGGTTATATTTGGCAGAAGTCCTGTTAATTTAGGATAATTAAATATGCCAGTCATGTGTTTCAGTAAGGTCTGATTAAATACTTCAGAGAAGTCATTAGTGAATCCATCTGGTCTAGTGGCTTTGCCAGATGGCAAAATGTTACTACCTCCGTTTTGTTCTTGGAATATTCTATCAGTACCTCTATTGTATCATAGCATGCAGTTATTTTCAGGGTAAGTCCTAATTTGCTAGTTTACATTATCAAAGAATCTGGAAGGTGGAAGGCAAGCCTGACAACTGTGTTACACCATGCCAACTGAGCCACAAGATTTCAAGGCTGTGTTAAACGGCCTGTTGTTCTACTGTTAAATTCAAATGATTTCATCATTTCCATTTCCTCAAAAGGCTCTCGTCGAACATTTCAGATGGTGCTCCATTTGTGACTAGAGAATCAGAACCACAGTGAGAAGTAACCAGTTATATTCCACACCCATGAGATTATAATACTCCAAGATGAGGAGAACCCTGGAATCCTCCATGGGGATAGTCATCTAAATGGAAAAGTGACCAGTTTTGATTCTTTAAAATTACCGAGTTGTACAGCTTTGTGAGAGTACCTTAAAATGACAATCTTAAGTTGTTTTGGTTCTTTGACCATGCAGAGGTAACCTTTGACTTAGCAATTCCCTAACCAGCTGGGTCAAAATGCAAGGTATTCTCCAAAGCACTGACAATGGCAACTTTAATACAGTCACTTCACCGGTTGGTGTCTAAGGTAAACACTTAAACCCAGGTGTAAAGTAACTAGGGGCTTGGAGCTGCTGGAGGAGGGTCTGAAGGTGGCTTGATGAAGATATGAAGCAAAGATAAAGCCTAGAAAAGAGCCCAACATTTTATTGCCACTCAACCTCCAACCCCTCAAGTATATTCTAAGGCTAAGCATTAGGTTGAGCTGAAGCCCCACTC
>NW_006792456.1:2308271-2339849 GCF_000442215.2 Lipotes vexillifer
TCTTTCCTAATAAAGGCCAGAGTTGCATATCTAATTGACTGAGTTGGCCGTGATCAGATGGAATTTATATTCGGGGAACTGTTGCTTCCAAGGCTATCCCCTGAGTATCTGGGAACTAGGGGTACCACACTACAGCCACTCTTGCACTGAAGGCTCTTGGTTACCAGTATGACCTCTTCCCTTTGTTTTTATCTTATTCCTCTTCCTTCCCCTCTTTCCTTCCCTTTAAAGTTTTACTCTGTCTTTACATTGGGTATTATATTTTATCCAGCATTTCTATGTGTTTGGTTAGGAATGGGGAGGGTTGGAAGGTATGTGTCTCTGTCACCTCTGTACCACATGTTGCCAGAACTGGAAGTCCATGCTTGACACTTCACCATCACCCTCAATTTTCAACAGCTGAATTGTATCATTGTGGAACTACCACTGTGAACATGGCATAAATGACTAATTCAAACCTTTTTAAGATTCCATATGCGTAAGAGCATCTGTATTTCCACTGAGTACAGAGATGGTTGCAGACTGATGCCTCCGCCCCTGCTACTCTCTCATCACTGCAGACACCTTCAGTGAAATATGGGCAACAGGCTAGAGAGATCAAAATGGGGTTCAGGATCATCCATCTTCAAACCACCTGTGCCCTATAGTAAAGTGAGAGTCTGTGAGAGGCCCAGGCAGAAGGGGCCAGGATGAGCAAACTGGCTTTTTCATGTGGGTCCACATTAGGGTGAGGAAGGGGTGATCTCCATAAGTGCTGAGCAAGTGCCTAGCACCTCTGCCCTCAGGAGATGAGATGCAGAAGGGTACTATCAAACCTCCTGGCTCTCAGGACAAGGACTAATGGCAGCATGGACTCTGCTGTGCCAGAAGAGAAGGGAGGAGCACCCTCCCAGAGGAGAACCCTCTGATGACTGGGCTTTCAAAAGACTGCTATCCACCAATAAGGGGTTACTATCCAAAATATATAAAGAACTCATGAAACTCAACAACAACAACAAAACAGACAACCTATTTAAAAGTGGGCAGAGGAGCTGACTGGATGTTTTTCCAAAGAAGACATACAGATAGCCAACAGGCACATGAAAAGATGTTCAACATCACTAATTATTACGGAAAATGCAAGTAAAAAACCACAATCAGATATCGTCTCATGCCTGTTAGAATGAATATTATCAAAAAGGCAAGAAATAAGAAGTGTTGGCAAGGGTGTGGAGAAAAGAGAACGTTATACACTGTCAGTGGGAATATAAATTGGTGCAGCTGCTATGGAAAACAGTATGGAGATTCCTCAAAAAATTAAGAACAGAGCTACCATATGATCCAGCTATCCCACTCCTGGGTATTTATGCAAAGAAAATGCAAACACTAATTTGAAAAGATATGTACACCCCTATGTTCATTATAGCATTATTTACAATAGCCAAGATATGGAAACAACCTAAGTGCCCATCAAGAAATGAATGGATAAGGAAGATGTCATACACACACACACACACACACACACACACACACACACACACACATGCACAATGGAATACTACTCAGTCATAAAAAGGATGGAATCTTGCCATTTGCAACAACATGGATGGACCTTGAGGGTATTGTGCTAAGTGAAATAATTCAGACAGAGAAAGACAATGTATACTTTCACTCGCATGTGGAATATAAAACAACAACAACAACAAAAAACCCACCAAAAAACCCCCAAGTACATGAACAAACCAAACAGAAACAAACAGGTAGTTACAGAGAATAGAGTAGTGGTTACTGGAAGGGAAGTGTCGGGCGGGGGGAGGGTGACATGCGTAAATGGGATCAACTGTATGGTAATGGATAGAAACTAAATTTTTGGTGGTGAACGTACTGTAGGGTATACAGAAGTAGCAATATGTTGTACAGATGAAACTTACATAATATTATAAACCAATGTTCCCCTAATAATAAATAGACATATCCAATCTCTGAAATGTCTCCTGAGCTGTTCCTTCATTATTTTTCTGACTGATCTATCAACTACAGAAAGGAGTGCCAATACCTCTCACTGATTGCAGATGGGTCAATTTCTCCAAGTAGTTCTGCTTTACATTTTTAGGCATGTTATTAGGCACATACAAGCTTAGAACTTTTTATTTTTGTAGTAAGTAAATTTATCATCATGTAGTTACTCTAATATTTGATCTTGCTTTAAATTCTATTTTATCAGATATTAACTGAGCTGTATCAGCTTCCTTTCGGCTAGAATTTGTCTGGTATACTTTTCCTATCTTTTTACTTTCCATTTTTCCATGTTCTTAACCTTTAAGGGTGTCTCTTGCAAAAGCATATAGCTGGATTTTAAGAGTTCACTCTATTTGTATTTAGTGTAATCACTGAAATATTTGGGTTTGTTTCTACCACTTATTTTATGCATTATTCTTCCTGGTTTTTCTTTTCCAGTTTTTCTTCCCTTTTTTACCTTTTTTTGAATTTATTTTTCTTATTCTATTTTTCCACTGTACTAGTTTAAAAGTTGTTGGTTCTTTTTCTATTCCTTTTGTGATTATTATAGAAGGGTTAATATGCCTTCTTACAAAAATCTAAAGTTGAGAACTATCTGTACCTTCCTCCTTAACCATATAAGAACCTGAGAACACTTTAACTCTCATCTTGCCTAGCTCACATTCTAATTCTGCCATTATTTAATTGCTGTTTTTTTTAACATACAAGTTACACATTATTGTTATTGTCTCATGCAATTGATGTTTATTTAGTTATCTACACATTTATCAATTACTTTGCTCACATTTCTCTTGCTTCTCAGACAGTTTATCTAGGATCATTTTCCTTCTACCTGAAGTATATCTTTAACATTAATTTAGTGGAGGTCTGAAAAAGTTCATGTTTAACTGAGACACTATTTTGTCCCTGTTCTTGAAATACAATCTCACCAGATACATAATCCTTATATGCCCTCTCATTCTATCCTCCATATTTTTAAACCTCTCTGTCCTAGACAATTTATTTAGATATATCTTCCAATTCACTAAGTCCTTCTTCAATTGTGTTTAACCTGCTATTTATTCTGAAGTTCTATTGGTTCTTATTCAAATCTTAGTTGTTTTAAAGAGTGTCTTGTTCCTAATTTATATTTTAATTCCTTCTTTTATTTTTTTTAAACATATAAATCATACTCATTTCCAATATCTGAAGTTCTTTGTGGACCTGATTCTGTTGCCTGCTTTTCTCCTGTCTGCTCTTATGATGTCTTATTTTCTTATAGGTAGCATGATTTTTTTAAATGAAAGCTAATGTTTCTTGGAATTTTATCTGTGGGAATTCTTTTGAGACTCAGGGTAAAAGTGCATTATTCCTCCAGCAGATCTGCATTTGCTTCTCTGGGCACCTGGGGACACCATTGTCCTAGGATCATGTGTGAGGTTTTGTTAGACCACACAGGAAGTGTGAATTTGTATTTCAAGCCTATATGACAGCCAACTTGTGACCATGAATTTTCAAGAGGAAAAATTTATTTTCCCTTCCCCACTTCCCCCTTATGCAAGGGAGATTTTTTTGTTTTGTTTTGTTAGCTAATACACTATTATAATTTGGGTCCAAGTCTTCATGGTTCTAATTACACCAGCATCTACCATTGGATGCCCTGTTTTGTCTCCTGTCCCCTACATCCCACAAGGCCCTCCAAATGGAAGGCACATGAACTCTTCCAAATGGAAGAGTTCAGCACATGCCCCAGAGGTAAGACCATCTTGAGTATTGACTTATCTTTCTGGGTTTCAATCTTCAACTCATTTTCAGCCTCTATGTATTCCTTGATTTATCATCTCAGAAATAAATTTTGAACTGCATTTTAATATTTTATCTAACATTTTAAATTGATCTCAACGGGAGGACTGTTCAGGTTATCTGATGGTGCATGCTACTAAAAATATGAAGTTTGTCTGTCCCTTCCTTTGCAATCCCACTACCACTGCTGTGGTTTAGGCTACTTCCTACTGTTTAGAAATCACTTCATAATCTTTTACTCCACTTATCACAATCTACCTAGAATTATAATTAGGCCTGTTTTAAAACATGTGTCTCTCATGTTGTGAGCTCTACAGGGACAAACAGTACAATTTATTGATTATTATTTCACAATGCCACCATCCACACAAGCACACACACTCACATACACTTACACATGCACACTCACCCACTCATACATACTCATCCACTCACCCTCATACACACAGACTTACATGTTCTTATCCACACACACTGCAAAAAACTGCACCTTGCATAGGAAATGCTTGATATAGCCTAGTTGAATCAAATTTCATTTTCACATCTTTAACTTCTAATACCTAACTTAAGTCTGGATCGCTGGTTTTGTGAACTCTGTGATTTCTGGATTTGGCCATCATCTGGGATTTTGTTCCAAGTACATACTATAATTTCACTGATTTCTGCTTCTTATCTGTGACCCTGCTTGGAGAGAGTGTGTGCAATGGATAAGACAGACCTGCATTTGGTTTGAATCTCTACCATTTACTGACTGTGGGAAGGTCAAAAGTCAAATTATGTCTCTGGGTCTCAATTTTCTCATCTGCCAAATGGGGTAAACGTAAACACTTAGTACAGGATCTGGGACTCAATGAGTACTCAGTACATAGTAGCTGTAAGTGACAAGTCCCTTTAGCATGACAACTAAAATTATTTATTATCAAGTGAACCAAATTAAAACTTAAACATACTAGATAAGTTACTTATTTTGATTTTCAGACATGGAAAATAAAAACTGAAATGAATATCTTTTTCTCACTTTTTCTCTTACTGGGATCATTAGTTCCAATTCAGTGATTATCAGTATTTTAAAAGAATGTTAGCTACAAGAGGGCAGGGATTTTAGTCTGTCTTTTTTCATTAATGACATTGGAATAGCGGAGTGCCCAGCATCTAATGGATGCTTTATGAATATTTGTTGTATGAGTAAATAAGTAAACATACATAGTTCCAGATACCTGAATAAAAGTAAGACGGATGAAGAAACACATTAAATGATATAGGCACCTTTCATGCATGTAATTCCTGACAAGAAAGATCATGAAAAATGTCATTTGTACTCAATATTAATAGTTCCTCAAAAATATTTATTTAAAATTATCCAGAAGCTCAAAATCCAATTTTTAAAAGTTCCATTCTGAGAATGATGGCATAACATTGTAATTCATGGGGACTTACACTTTTCTAACTAAATTAGGTTACAAAATAAAAAACAGCCATGTTTGTGATACTGGTTTTGAAAATTAGCATATTAGATTCCTTACATTTGCATAGCAAAAAATGTTAAATAGCACTGAAGAAAGGGTCTTTGAAAGCCAAGGAACACTGCAAACAAGCTTCATTCAAGGTCACTGATTTTCCTTTGTACTTTAGTTCAGCACGAATAGTTTCATGGGGAAAAGGGGCTTTTTATCTATATTCTATTATTCCACAAAAAAGGACAATCATGCCCTCCTCAGAACAGGGGCATGGAGTTAGGTCCTCTTCAATTCCCACATCACACTGGGGAGTCCAGCATGAAAAACAAGTGTCCTTCCAGTGATGGGAATTCGTGTAAGCAGCACTTCAATGTCCAGGCTGGCCTAGCCTGCTTGCATTACTTCATATTCCCAGACACTGGTTCATCCATCTACCCATCCAACTATTTGATATGCCAGGGGCTGGAGTGAGAGTGGAAGGAACACAGGCTGTGATGAGGACCAGCAGACCCATGAGAGACTTTACCATCTTGGAGGGTAGAATTACATCCTTGAGTTATCCTCTAAGTCAATTCATGCTAGTTTTAAGAAAAATAATGAAAGCACCCATGTGGTGGGGGTTTCTAAAGACTGTGATTATGTTAGAACATTTTTGATGATGAAAAATGTCCATATTTTTTAAACTGGTACTCCAAAAAAATTTGGTCTAACTGTACTCCTTAACTCAAGCTTCATTTTGATAGAATAGTGGATGATAGCTTTAACACATAAATCCTGAGCTATCTAGGAAGCTACCTGATCCTTCCTCAAATATGCAAAGAATAAAGTGGAGAGTAGTTAAGTGGTGTGCCCAGAATCTCCCAGTTAGTGGCAGAGCTCTAGATCAGCTTTACCCCTAGCCTGTAGTTCAGCTCTGTTGATAGCCTTTGAAAAGGCTGGATTTTCGGGGCTTCCCTGGTGGTGCAGTGGTTAAGAATCTGCCTGCCAATGTAGGGGACACAGGTTCGATCCCTGGTCCGGGAGGATCCCACGTGCCGCGTAGCAACTAAGCCCATGAGCCACAACTACTGAGCCTGCGTGCCACAGCTACTGAAGCCCGCACGCCTAGAGCCTGTGCTCTGCAGCAAGAGAAGCCACCGCAATGAGAAGCCCCGTGCACCGCAACGAAGAGCAGCCCCCCCTCGCCGCAACTAGAGAAAGCCCACACGCAGCAATGAAGACCCAATGTAGCCAAAAATAAATTAAAAAAAAAAAGTCTGGATTTTCAATGAGCAACATGTTCTCTGGAGAAATGTACCACATAAATAACCAGATTGTGAGCAAGGAATCTGAGCCAGTAACTGTAACAACCATTGTTATTGCTAATCCTCAGCATAACCTTGGGAGATTGTTATTACTACTCTCACTTTATAGATGGGGAAACTGAGGCTCAGAATATGAGGGGACTTGTCTAAGCTCAGTCCATAGATGCAAGTTATCCAAACATAACTAATATGAATGTGCAAAGAATAAAGAAAAGTCTTGCTCAGACCCTTTGGGCTAATATCAGCCAGAACTTTAATCTCAAAAGAAAAAAAAACAATTAAGTCCCTAATGTGTGCCAGTTGGTTTGCTAGGCATTTTCTCATTCACTGTCTTATTAAAAAATTTCTGTTGAGGATCAGAGAGCTCCATTTAGTAAGGAGTTGAGTGAAGATTCAAACTGAGGTTTGCCTGATTCTGAAAATGTAAGAGCTAATTAATTTTACCTTTTAACATCAGCTTCTTTTACATTATACTCTTCCTGAAAAGGACTAGATAATAAATATTTTAGTCTTTGAAGGCCACAGTGTCTCTGTTGCAACTACCTGACTCTGTCATGGTAGTGTGAAGGCAGCCACGGACGATCTATAAATGAATGAACACATCTGTGTTCCAGTAAAACTTTATTTATGGACACTGCAATTTGAATATCATATAATTTTCATGTGTCACGAAATACTATTCTTCTCTGAATTTTTTTTCATTTAAAATGAAAATTACGTTTTAAAATGAACTATAAAATGTAAAGCCATTCTTAGCTCATGGGCCATACAAAAACAGTCCACCAGATTTGTCCTGTGGGCTGTTGTTTCCCAACTTCTGAGTTATACCACCCTTCTTTTAGTATCTATCGGATGCCAACGGCCAATTAAGAAGCCAATTAAAAAATCTACTTTGTCAAAGGGTAATTTTACTTCACAGCAGGAAAATCCACGATTTTCACATTGAGCACATGGCTTACAAGAGAAAATAACTTTCTTTTCTCTTATATTTCAAATATATAAGTACAACTACATGCTCACACATACATGTGAAGGAAAATAAAATGAACACTGGTGGGCCCACCGCCCACTTTAAGAAACACATTACTAAACAATGATGCTCCTACATTCCCCTCCCCAGGCACATCCTCCTCTCTTCCCATGAAAATGCCACTATCCTGAATTTTGTCTTCATCATTTCCTAGTGCTTTTAATATACAGTTTTACTCTGCATGTATGCAGGTTTTTGTTTGGACTTTATTTAAATAGTGTATGTATTCTGGAACTTGCTTTCTTTCACTCAATGTCATGTTGGAGATTTTATCCACATTCGGTGTAGCTGTACGAAAGGAAGGAAGGAAGGAAGGGAGGGAGGGAGGGAGGGAGGGGGGAGGGAGAGAAGAAGGGAAGGAAGGAAGGGAGGGAAAAAGCAAGCAAGCAGCAATGTGTCTATTCACAAGAGAATGGATAATGACAGCATGGTATATGAAATACTATTCAGGAGTAAATTTAAATGATATAAAGATAGATTTCTAACTAAAAATATAAATTAGATTTCTAATAAAGAGTCTATTAGGGGGCTTCCCTGGTGGCGCAGTGGTTGAGAGTCCGCCTGCCGATGCAGGGGTCACGGGTTCGTGCCCCGGTCCGGGAAGATCCCACATGCCACGGAACAGCTGGGCCCGTGAGCCATGGCTGCTGAGCCTGCGCATCTGGAGCCTGTGCTCCGCAACGGGAGAGGCCACAACAGTGAGAGGCCCGCGTACCGGAAGAAAAAAAAAGAGTCTATTAGTCTATTTCTAATAAAGAATACATTTTAAAATAAATGCCAAAATCTTTTTAATAAAAACATGTCTCCTGGGGAGTAACAATCACAAATATGATCTGTATATATAGGGTTCACTGATAGAAAGAGAGAGAAGCTGCAGGTGAATTCCTTTGGAGAGTGTAATGCTGGGGGCAGGAGTTGTGGGGAGGGCACAGATTTTCATTCCCTGAAAGTATCTCCTCTTCTGGGAAAAGGGACTTACAGAGCTGGGCCATGGAGGCCCAAATCCAGCTGCTCAGAAGGTACATTAGTGAATCATAGACATGAAAAATTGAGAAAGTCAAGTGATATAAACCATTAGTCTTCTTTTCAAGCCAGTAAAATGAATAGCTCTATTAGTGCTATTAAAATTGTACATTTATCTCATTACAATGACTCAGGTCCTTTGCCTTTCTCCATAAAAAAATTTACCTCTCTAACTTAATGCTAAAACAGATATCTCACTAATAAATCTAGAAAAGAGTATCAGTACAACAATACTGCATTAATTCATACTAATGACTTTAAAATTCACTGCAAATCACTGGTTGACTTAGAAATGAAGAAAAAGTGTTTAGAAAGAAAAAGAAAAAAAAATGTGGCATGTGCATCTTATAACTTCATGAAAAATATGTTGGGATAAAGCTAAGCTTCAAGTGTCTTTCTAGAACTTATTTGCCAATGTTAAAAGCACAAAGTCAATGTTCCCTAGTGACACTGCCAGTGAGGTGGCGAAGCTAATCCATCTCAATGCCTGGACCGTGTAGCTCTTCTTTTCTTCCTGAAATTTGTTTCCTTCTAAATGTTTGTGAGTTTAAATAATATTTAATAAATTTAAAATTTTAAATTAAAAATCTAAGCGTCTGAAATGGGATATTCACTCCAACATTTACTATGTAGCCTTTCTAAAACAGTATATTCATTCCCAGCTCTTCCCAAATTCATATCTTTCTCCAGTGTTCCAGGAAGATTCAAGTAAAACTACTTTGAGCACCCACTAGGTGCAGGGAGGTTAGAAGTGAGTGTGGGTATAAAGTGAGTTAGATGCAGAGCCTGCCTTTAAGGGATTTATAATCCAGTGAGGAAGACATACATATAAACAACTGCATAAAATAGGCTAGGTTATGCTGCAGTCACCGAGAACCTCATAGTCTCAGTGGCTTGTTCCCTCCTTGTGCTACATGACCACGTGGGTCAGCAGAGGGACTCTCTCAGGGACCCAGGCTGGTACAATGGTCACTATCCTGAATACACCAAGGGGGAAAACACACGGTGAACACTGGCATTTAAAGCTTAAGCAACACATGTTACTTCTACTCATATTCGTTGGCTAATGCAAGCCACATGGCCACACCTAGCTCTAAGTGGGCAAAGAGGTACAATCCCACCCTGTCCCAAGAAGGACAGAGTACTGGAATATCTGTGAACAGCATCAATGACAACACAAGGACCAATTACTGTATAATAAGAGGAAAAATAATCAAGGTACGGAATGGTGCTAGAGAAAAGAAGGATTATTAAATCTGACTGGGACACAGAGGTCTTCAAGAAGGCCAGTGGCACTTAAGGGGAACTTGAAGGATTGTATTTGGTGAAGGCTGTGGGGTGGGAAGACAATCTAGGCTGAGGAACAAGGTAAGCAAAGGTGCTGGGCATGCACCTGCAAGGGGTATTCAGAGTGTCCAGGAAATGGGAAGCAGTAAGTATGTAGAAAGTTCAGATAGATGTAGACAGAGGGGAAGGTGAATGGTCCAGACCGTGCTGAGCAGAAATACTCTAACAACAAATTTCAATTTAGAAAGCAGGAGCCCACCAAAAAAAAAATGTTTTGTGCATTAGTAACAACATTTAAGCAGCTTGGTAATTTTTGAGTCATGTTATCTACATTTAACCCTCACACAAACCCTGACAAGATACAGTGTTGATACCCCTACTACAAATATGAGGCAACTGAGGCCTATGTCACAGCATAGAGAAGGAGGGGGCTTGAATTCAAATCTCATGCCAAATCACACTAACCACATTACCAAGACACGACTCAAACTGGTTTTTCATTCATTCATCAAATATTTGCTGACTGACTCTGTGGTAGGTGCTGGGGATATACTCATATGAGTAAAATAGTCTGTAATTCCACATAGTTCAGAGTATCCTTAAGGAGACAGACAAGCAAACAAATAAAATGAGTTTTGGGGTCTATGTAGCAAAGAGTAAGCACAGGAGAATGGAGAAGCAAGAGAGTGGAGACTGGGACCTTTCAGAAATCTATTGAGAAATGGGGAGTCGCTCTTCAAAAGGTACAGAGTTTCAGTTATACGAATATACTCATAAATCAGATGAATAAGTTCTAGAGATGTGCTGTACAACATCGTGCCTATAGTTAACAATACTGTAATGTAAACTTAAAACTTTAAGAGGGTAAATCTCATGTTAAATACCACGATTTTTAAAAAGAAAAGAAAAAATAAAGAAAGCTATTAGGAAACCCCTGAACCAGGGCAGTGTTAGAAGGAATGAAAAAGAGAGGATGGGTAGGGAGGTAAAGCAAGGAGATGGGATCATCAGGAGGAGTGGATGGGGCAGGGGAATTGCTCCCAGGGCAGGACTGGGAAGGAGCCCAGGAAGGGAAGCCCATAGAGAGAAGATGAACTGCAGGCGGGGACCGTGCCTCTTGTGTGCCATGCCTGACACACAGTGGGGTCTGACGATACCTGCTCAAGTAACGAATATACTTCCATTTTGGATATGCTGAGTTTGAGGCAGCTTCAGAAGGTCTAGCAAGGGTTTTGAAATTTCATTCTGGTGCTCTGGAGAGGGGTGAAGGCTGAAGACACAGAACTGAAGTTACATAATGAAAATCATGTCAACACCAAAGGACATGCCTTCAGTCTCATGAGCCTGGCCTTCCTGGTTTTAGCTTTCTCAGTGGTTTCGACACACCTTGGTTCGCTTCACTCCTTCACGGTCATCCTTAAAATGTCTTATTAAGTTATAGCAAATACTCTCCTTCTGATTGTAGGAGACTCTAGGGCACTGTTCTTTCAGCCTACACACGGCCACCGCACACTGAGGCATTCCAGCTCCGAAGCATTCTTTCTCATTAAGCCAGGAAGATTATGATATGTTGTGAAATGACAATGGTATTTTTTTCCTCCAATAATAAACATACATGGATTAATCAATTCTTATCAATTAACTCAGGATTATTATTGTTACCTCAAATGTGACAAGCTTGTGTTTCCAGAAGTAGTGGATTTGATAAGATTAGTATGTTGTGTTAAACAACGCTTGGAAAGAGTACTTTATTAAATGTTAACAAAAACGATATAAAATAAATTTTTATGAAAGGGAATTTGTCATCCATTACAAATCCCCAAGAGAAATTTCTACCTCATATAATAAAGGAAACTAAAATTAAACAATATTTATTGAGTTCCTCTTTTGGGTACAGGCATCAGATGCTTATACATCTGAATAAATTCACAGAGGTTAAGTTCTAATATGCATGAAAAGATTAAACAGATTCAGCATAAATAATTTTAAATATCTGACATATTATTGAAATTTCACCATCAAAGAATATTATTAGATTTCAAATTTCTAAAGTTGTACAAATAGTGTGGAACACTTATTTTTTGGGATGCGGCAAAGCCAAGCCATTTACTTGAAGTGAAGAAGGCTTTGGGCAGAAAGGTGTGAGGCAGCCTGGGATTTCACTGGGAGAGCCAGGATCCATGCAGACATGGCTACAGGGGCTCACAGTGAGAGACAGACAAGCGGACATATGAGAGGAGACGCATGCTCCCTGGGAGCTGTGGTTTGGCAGGTGGGGAGATGGATAAAGAACAGCCAGGCATGATGCTCCAGAACCACGGCAGGCAGGGAGGGCTGAGGAAGAATAACCTGTGTTCGGCAAGGTCCCAGGCACTAGGTGAGGTTCAGGAGCAAGGCCCTGGTATTAGGGAAGGAACTAATAAGGACATGATAAAGCCCCAGTTCTCCAGAGTCCCTGGGAGGCCTTAGGGGAATGTAAAAATGGAGTGCACAGTAGCAACTTCAATTCACAGGTATGGAAGTGGGGAACAGTGCACAAGTCCATAGGTAGAAGGTTCAAGGAGCCACGGAAGAGGCTAGAACTACCTCCATCAGAGTTGTCTCAGGAGCTAAGCCAGAACAGTCTGCAGGTTGAGGATGCAATGGACTTAGATGTGGGTGACATGGGTACTGCAGACCCAGGGGGAAAAGAAGGACTGACAGGAACTCACAGATGGATGGTTTCTAGATTATGGGTTGAAGCTAAAGTTAACTCAGTTTTGAATTGAGTGCAAGATATTCTTATAAACTTAAATCTAACTATTAATGTTAATGGCAAAGATTAATCATTTATTGCACTGATTCATACAGAATTTTCATGCCATATAAAGTCTAACAATGGGCCAAGTTTCTTCTTCACTGCATTTCTCCAAAAGCTGCACTCTCTTTAATGATTACATCTGCAGAAAAAGAGAAGATGTAGGAGTCCTACATAATTATCAAACAGAAATTTTTTTCACTCATTCGGGTTTTATCTGAATTGCTAATTTAAATAGGAAAAAAAGTCAATTTTTTTTCTTATCTAAGCAGTGTCCAGGGAGTAGATAATATCCCTTAAAGCATGAATGGGCAAACCTATCAGAAAATCAAAACCTCTCAAAAATTATAAATTTTCAGAACTACCTAAACGTCAAATCATAGCAAGTAAAAAGAATTGAAAGTATTGGAATATATTACCCTTAAAATGGCTTCTGCAAATTATTACAAAAATAAGAGGAAGGAAGAAACAAGGAGCAGAAATCAATGAAATAGAAAACTGAAAAATGATACAGAAAATTAACAGAGCCAAAAGTTGGTTCTCTGAAAAGATTAATAAAAATGATAAGCCACCAAATGGGAATTCCCTGGCGGTGCAGTGGTTAAGAATCCGCCTGCCAATGCAGGGGACACAGGTTCAATCCCTGGTCCACTAAGATCCCACATGCCGCAGAGCAACCAAGCCCTTGTGCCAGAACTACTGGGCCTGCGCGCCTAGAGCCCGTGCTCCGTAACAAGAGAAGCCACCACAATGAGAAGCCCGCGCACAGCAACGAAGAGTAGCCCCCAGTTGCTACAACTAGAGAGAGCCCACACACAGCAAAGAAGACCCAACACAGCCAAAAAAAAAGAAAAGCCACCAAAAATACTGATTTAAGAGAGAGAGAACAGAAATTATTAAGAATTATCAGGAATGAAAGAAGGGATATCACTGCAAATTCATACTCAAAAACTTTCCCACAAAGAAAACTCTAAGCCTGGATGGTTTCATTGATGAACTGTAACCGACATGAACCAATTCAATGCAATTTCAATCAAAATTCCAACAGGCCCATTTTTAAATTGGGTGTTTTTTTTTTTTTTGATATTGAGCTCCATGAGCTGTTTGTATATTTTGGAGATTAATTGTTTGTCTGTTGTTTCATTTGCAAATATTTTTTCCCATTCTGAGGGTTGTCTTTTTGTCTTCAAACCTTTAAGTGGAAGTGCAAAGGTTCTAGAACAGCCATAATGATCTTGAAAAAACAACAAATTAAGAGGACTCACACTATTGATTTCAAGGTTTACTATAAAGCTACAGTAATTAAGAAAAGGTGATACTGGCATAAGGATAGACAAATGTATCTATAAAGCGGAAGTCCAGAGAAGTTGACTAACTTGCCCAAGATGGCAGAGCTGGTAAGTGGTAGAGATGGGATTTGTACTCCAGTCGTCAGGTTCTAGAGCTTGTGCTTCTAACCACTATACAGACTTCTTCTCCACAACACAGTCTCACTACAAACCAGCTGCTTCCCATAGACCCCTTCCTATCAACAGCAGCCTAAAAATTTTTGATGTTAATAATAATAATAATAGCCAACATTTGTTAAGCACCTACTACATATCAGTCATTGTGTTAAACAATTAACTTATATTTAACCGTCACAACAGTCAAAACAGAACAGCTATTATTATCCTAATTTTACAGATGAGAAAACTGAGGCTGAGAGAAGATAAGTGACTTGTCCAAGTCACACAGTGTATCAGTAAAAGGGTTGGGATTTGAATCCATACCTGCTTGATTCCAGAACCAAGTGTAGTAAGCTGTTTGGTAGCTGAACCAAACCGTAGGAAACCAAATAGCCACTAAAATGTAGAAAGTATTTACAGCTTACAAGTTCTTTTCATACATACACATGTAAATGAATTATTCACGGCAAGAATGTGTTTATAGTTGCCTTTATTTATATTCTTATTTTTGATACTTTTGATGCATTACTGTAAAAATCAATGTACATTTTGTTTTAAAGTGGCAGATCTTAAAGCATTAGCCCCCTGTAAGCATGCATAATCACTTATCAAAACAAGAATATTAAAACCCCTAAGGTGTTTATACAAAGGTCTGGTCACTCCCGAGTGAGGCAACAGCGTCTCACCTGAACTACTCCCAAGTTAAGTAACGCAGTTCCAATTTCATTTACATTAATTACTCTAAGTCAATGTTGTTCAAACTTCTAAAATGTGACCTTCAGTGAAATGCCAATGGGGACTATTTAAATTGATTTCACTGGCCACTGGTTGGGCTCAACCAGAACTTTGAAAAACGTGTCCAAGTATAGTAAAGAATTTGGTCTTGTCCAAACAGAAGGTCAGAACTTTGCCCTCTGCTTCTGGGGATAACCTCTGGATCCTTAGAATGCCATGCCTGGTAAGAATGGCTTTGTTTGCCAGGGAACACTGGGTGATGCAGAGTCTAACGATATGACTTAGGGTGGGGGGTGGCCACACCAGAGAGACCAACAATATGGCTTTAGGTCCCACGATATCAGTCCATCTGGAGACTGAGATCAAACACATGGGCAACCAATCAATCATGGAGCCCCAGTAAAGACTCTGAACACTGAAGCCTGAGTGAGCCTCCCTGGTTGGTGACATTGTAGGTATTCTCACGCATCAATACCAGGAGAGTCACACGTCCTGACTCCACAGAGAAGTCAATGAAAGCTCTGCATTTGGAACGTTCCTGGATTCTGTCCTATGTGTCTCTTCCTTTGGCTGATCTTAATCTGTATCCTTTCCTGCTAATAAACCCTAACTCTGAGTGTAACAGTTTTCAGTGAGTCCTGTGATTCTTTCCACTCTCAAACTGAGAGTGGTTTTGGGAACCCCACACTTCAGTTGGTGCCAGAGGGAAGGGTGGTCTTGTGTGGAGGCTGTATCCTCTAACTGTACAGTTGGGCCGAAACCTCCATGCACTGCCCAAGACAATCATGTTCAATTAGATGATCAAATGTGAACAGCACCAAGAATCCTTGAGACAGGCACTAAGAAACTTCAGAACACTGATCACCAGCCTGTAAAACAATTCCCAAGAAAATTCTAAGTCACTAAATGATTTCCCACTGCCCTCATGACCTACTTACATCCCAAAGGCCCCACCTCCTAATACCATCACCTTGGAGTTTAAGATTTCTACATATGGATTTTGGGGGGACACACACAAACATTCAGAGGGCAGCACCCTCATGAATGAGATTAGCACCCTTATAAAAGAGGCCCAAGAGAGCTCCCTCGTCCCTTCTGCCATGTGAGGACACAGGGAGAAGTCAGTAGTCTGCAACCCCAAAGTGGACACCTACAGGACATTGAATCTGCTGGCCTCTTGATCTTGGACTTTCCAGCCTCCAGACTGTGAGAAATAAGTTTCTATTGTTTATAAGCCACCCAGTCTGTGGTATTTTTGTTATAGCAGCCTGAACAGACTAAGACTAGATAGATAGATAGATAGATAGATAGATAGATAGATAGATAGATAGATAGACAGATAGATAGATAGGGATATATATGGTCATGATGCTTTAATTTGTCTGCTTAAATGTGTGTGTGTGTGTGTGTGTGTGTGTGTGTATACTAAGCAAAGAAATTAAGATGTGACTATTCATATTACTAAAGCTAAAGAGGGTTAGGTAGAGGTTTCCATGCCAGATCTTATTAATTCTCCATTTTAAACTCCTATGATTGTGACTATTCTACACTAGCTCCTTGCTACTCAAAGTGTGGTCCTCAGACCAGTAGCATTCACAACAGCTGAGGCTTATTAAACACAAATGCAGAGCCTCAGGCCCCACCTCAGACCTATAAGATCAGAGTTTATCTTTTAAAAAGATTCTCCCAGTGACTTGAGCTTTAAAGTGAGAAGCATTTCAGGGTGAGAATTGCTGGTCTGAATCACTTACTCCTGCACTTAATCATATACGGCCTGGTGATGCTCTAAACCGTTTATTCTACACATTCACTTCATGTCACCACAACAGAACTGAAATTTTCTTCTAAGTAGGGCCTGCATTAATCCCCCCAAACTTTACTGATATGTTAAGCCTACTAGGCTTAAAGCCTTCTGGTGCTGAATCAGTGATAGCTACTTAAATGTGTGTGTGTCTGTGTGTATATGTGTGTGTGAATGTTTAATATATTCAATTTTCATTATAAAAGGATTAGGCCTTCCTTTATTTATTTATAAATGTATTCATTTACTTATTTATTTATTTTTGGCTGTGTTGGGTCTTTGTTGCTGCACGCGGGCTTTCTCTAGTTGCGGTGAGCAGGGGCTACTCTTCCTTGCAACGCGCGGGCTTCTCATTGCGGTGGCTTCTCTTGTCGCGGAGCACAGCCTCTAGGTGTGCAGGCTTCAGTAGCTGTGGCATGCGGGCTCAGTAGTTGTGGCTCACGGGCTCTGGAGCACAGGCTCAGTAGTTGTGGCGCGTGCACGGGCTTAGTTGCTCCATGGCATGTGGGATCTTCCTGGACCAAGGGTCAAATCTGTGTCCCCTGCATTGGCAGGCAGATTCTTAACCACTGTGCCACCAGGGAAGTCCCAAGGCTTCCTTTAAAATAGCAAACTCTCCAAGTATATTTAAAATAGGATTCAATTTACAAAAAAATCCACCAGAACCATAACAAAACCCTCAATTTACTTAATGCTCTTCAAAAAGGCACAAATTACATAAATGAGAAGTCTACCTTGAGTGGGAATATTTCATTTCTCCTTTAAGAAATAGGTTCTCTAAAGAAATAGGTCATTTAGCTTCTTTATGCTCCTATTGTGTTATTCTGAGTGTAATAAGTAAAGACTGAATAAAATAGAGAAATTCAGAAGGAGATATTTTATCTCTTTTATCTCTCATCAGTCATTTTTAGAATCCATTAATCAGACTGATTCCCAGGGGGATTTCTTCTGGTTAAAATTAGATATAGATATATAGACACAGAGATGCCATATATAGATAGATACCATAGAGATTTTATTTATATACTAGATGGGTTTTGTATCTACTTGCATTTTCTTTTCTAGAATCTTTTGAAATCTTTATCTCCTTAAACTTTCTCACAAAGGAAGATTATAGTTTCATTTATTTATATAATTTTATCAAGTCCCAAAGTTTTTTAATAAATTTAGATAATGAGAACGTGTCATCTAGACTTTGGAACTGACTTTTTAATGCTAACAATTATAACTTGCTGAAGAGCACGTCTATGAAATGGAAGTTATGCAAATTCCACAGAAGTAGCTTCTTTTGAAGCCAAATGAGTAACATTTGTCTTAAATGCTGAAGCTGTGCCTCCTTAACCCGCTCGTCTGCATGCCATCACTGTTTTCTCCAGGGAATTGGGCTCACTCAGTTATCAAGTTTTGAACATGAGGGAGTCTCATCTTCTACGAGAGGTTGGATTCTGCAATTTGCTTATGGTCGGTCCCTTAGCCCTCCATCAGGGACAGTATAGTGCATGCACGTGGTCTGTGTCTATGACTCTGTATAGTACTGAGACCCACTGAGGAAACTAGACAGTCCTTCAGGGCACAGACTCCTTGCAAGAGGTGGCAAGAGCCCCAGCCATGCTGTTTAAGTCGTTCTCTCTCCCCATCCCCCTCCTCTCCCTCTCCAGCAAAGAGGAGGGAAATGTGTGTTTGATGAGACTCACTATACTGCTTTTATACCCACAAGAAGCTTACAACCTAGTTGAAGAAGGAAAACCAACCTAGAGAAATAGTTGCCCCATAGTAGAATGGCATGGTAAAATCCTGGGGCAAAGGCTATAAATGAGAAAGGAGTTTAAAGAAGCATAGGTCAGTAGCAGCTGGTGTGGTCAAAGAAGATTAACAAATGAGTCAGCATCCTGAAATGTTTAGTTGCTGTCATAAAGACGGGGCCAGTCTTGGCATCAGAACCTACTGAAGACTGCAAATTCATCTCCAATGACCCTCCTTCAGGCATTTACTAAACATGATAAATATGACATTAGTCATGTAAGAATGCTTAGGATCTTTTTATTATTAAAGTTAATCCCTGAGCTCACTAAACATTTATAGATGACCGAGACTTTATTCCACTTAAAGGAAGAAGAGGCTGTTGGACACTGAGAAGCTTTTATAGGGAAAATGTTAGGCAGACAGGATCCCTAGTGGGGCCTCTGGACCAGTCAGTTTAAGGAGCCCATAGGGGTGTAGTGGGAGGGGTTTGAATTAAGGAGAACTGAATAGATGCTGCCCTACCATCACTCCCATCCCCCAAACACACACTCCCAGATGTTTCTGCCAGAGAAGAGGATTGAGGACTCGTGTTTTAATAATGAAATCACATGGTCAGCAAGTGGTCAAAGTAAGACTTTTGCTATGAAAAAGTTTTATAATACAGGATAAGGATATTCAGGGACAGAGAAAGAGGTGAATAGGACTCCATAATGCTGAATTGGTGTCTTTAAGTATTTAAATGATCTAAATGTAGTGACAAATGTGTGAGTGAAGATGAATAGGCAGCATAGTGTAATGGCACAGTCTGGAAGCAAAGAAGCCTCAGCTGAAATGCCAGCTCCCCCACTGTGTGACAAAGCTGTAAGGCCAGCTAGGTAATCTGGCCTAGCCATTGAATTGCTTTATCTGTGAAATGTGGGTACTAACTGGATTTTCTTCCTAGGGATGTGAGCTTTGTATGAGATGATGTATGGAATGTGCTTAGTGCACTGAGGGAAAGTGAAAAATGCTCAGCCAGGGTCAGCTTTGGTCATGTTTACTGGGCCAGGCAAGTCAAGGGGGCTGACCAAAGAGCCATTAAAGGGAAACCCATGATGAAGACTGTTCCATCAACTGTTAAGTAAAGGCTTCTTCTCTCAGTGAAGAGGGAACTGTGTCCTAGGGGTTTATTGACAAGGGGCAGGGGAGGCGAGAGAATCAACCTAGGTTGGAGCTCCAGCCATCATGTCTGTATTCCAGGCAGCAGGAGTGGGGAAGACACAGAGGTCCCACGACTCTGACCAGCCTAGTGGAGCCAGCTCCCACTATAAGTGCCTTCCTGGAAATCCACACAACACTTACATAGTCACCCAGCCACAGCTGAAGGCTGTGGAATGAAGGCTGGGGAATGTCACTGGGGGGGGACACATTGCTTCTCTGAAAAAATGTGAGGTTCTTTTGCTAAGGAAGGGGAGCCTAGATATTTGTACACAACTGGCAGTCTCTTCCACAGTCCCTGAAATTATAATTGCTGTGTTGGGTGTGTGTAAAGAAGTTCAACAGGATTTAACGTTCACAGTAATCATGTGCTCTTTGAATTGCACAGGAAAATTAAATATGCATAGATTTGCTTTCATAATATAAATGTTCTTTGAAATGAAGATGATCAAAAGTAGCTTTTATTAAATAACAAGTGTTAGTGAGGATGTGGAGAAAAGGAAACCCTCACGCACTGTTGGTGGGAATGTACATTGGTGCAGCCACTACAGAAAACATTATAGAGGTTCCTCAAAAAACTAAAAATAGAACTACCATACAACACAGCAATTCCAATTCTGGCTATTATTCCAAAGAAAACAAAAACACTAATTCAAAAAAATATATGTACGCCTATGTTCATTGCAACATTATTCACAATAACCAAGATATGGAAGCGACCTAAGTGCCTGTCAGTAAATGAATGAATAAAGAAGATAAAGTATATATATACACACAGTAGAATGTTACTCAGCCATAAAAAAGCGACACCTTGCCATTTGTAACACCATGGATGGACCTTGACGGTACTATGCTAAGTGAAATAAATCAGACAGAGAAAGGTAAAGAAAGGATGATTTCACTTATATGTGGAATCTAAAAAACAAAACAAAGGAACGAACGAAACAGAAACAGACTCAGATACAGAGGAAAAAGATGGTAATTGCTACAGAAGAAATGATTGGGAGGGGTGTATAGGTGAAGGATATTAAGAGGTACAAACTTTCAGCTGTAAAATAAATAAGTCATGGGGACATAATGCGCAGCATAGGGAATATAAACAATAATATTGTAATAATTTTGTGTGGTGACAGATGGTACCTAGTCTTATCATGATGACCATTTTGAAATGTATATAAGTATCAAATCACTATGCTGTACACCTGAAATTAATATGATATTGTATGTCAACTATACTTTAATTATAAACAAACAAATTTAAAGTAGCTATTATTATATGCTGGGACCAAAAATCAATTCATAAGTATTTCCTTGTATCTTTTCAGAAAAACAAGGTTAATCTGTGTTTTGTTACTTTTACTTTATGATTTGATTCTCCTCCCCTCTCCTGTCCCCCAGGAATTGAAAGATTAAAAAATTTAAATCAACATATAATAATCCAGATGCCGTATTTTAAAACTGTTTATATCTTGAGTGAGCTCTTCAGTTGTCTGTTAAAAAAATAAAGACTGCTTCCAAACACCTTTGTGTTCGAATAACATGTCTTTTAAAAATCCTAAATTTCAATCTCTTAAATAAAGTATAAGGTCCTTGTGAACAATGTCTTATATTTATATAACATCTACATAACATCTATATTTCTATTTTATCCCAGAGTGCCCAATGGAATATTAAGTATTAAAAAATACTTCAATAAATATTTGAAATATTTATTTCTTTCCAGATACTTTTTTTGAATTGTTTTCATTTTTTAAAAATTAAGCTATAATTTACGTAAAGGAAAATTTGCTCTTTTTTAGTGTACAGTTCCATGAGTTTTGACAAACAACTGTGGTCATGAAACCACCACCACTGCAATCAAGATATATAACAGTTCTATCATCCCCCCACCAGTTCTGTCTGTGCCTTTTTTTAGTCAACCCCTCCCCTTTTATTTGACAATTACAAATACAGCTGCTATAAATATTTCTATACAGGTTTTTGTGTGAACATTAGTTTTAATTTCACTTGAGTAAATATCTAGGAGTAGTAATCCTGGGTTACCAGATATTTATTCAAAGCCCCAAATCAAGAATTAGCTTAGATATCAAGTTTTTATTAAGCACTTTGACAGTCATCCCCAAAGATCTGCATAATAAGTTACTAAAAAGAGAAACTGGCACCAATACTTTAAGAGATATAGCCCAAGGGATATTAACTAAGTAGGCCAGAAGTGAAGGGACCAAATGTATCAAGATCCATTTTTCATAGTGCCCAACACAACGGAAATAAGAGGAAATATTAGATGTTGAAAAGCAATAAGGAAATACATGGTTTTAAGATACATGTATTCCCAATGGTGCTGTAATTTATACTTCCTTCTATTACTCTTCCTATCTGAACTGTTAAAAGATTGTTGAAGAGAACGGGGATGACTTTAGGAGGTCATGGCGCATTCTCATATCTGCTTAGGTGGAAGCTTCTAAAGAGGAGCTCGCTGTAATAAATGATACAATAAATCTTAAAGAAATGTTGGGATTTTCTGAGTCAAAGAAGACATATCACTTCTTCCTAGAATCAGAACTAAAAGGAAACTCAAATATAATCTCATCCCACTCTCTCAGTTCACAGATTAGAAGAAAACAAAAGCCAGAGAGGAGAAATCACTTGCCCAAGAGCACAGCTACTTCATGGTAGAGCCCAGGGCTGGACCCAACAAGAGGAAGGTGAATAGAGGGGTGGACAGTACGGAACTTCTAATATAATCCTGTTACACGAAGGCAAACAGAATACACCATCCCATAACACGGCACAGGGATTATTTTAAGTTAAAGTTACTTAAGAAACAGCCAGAACAAGAACAGTACTGTGACCCTCCTTTGTCCCACTGAAAGCAGCAAATATATTTCCCATGTGAGGGGTACCCTCCCTGCATCTGGCAGGGAGGCATCCTTATCGCCAGAGATGGGGAACTGAGGGTCGAGAATGCTGTTTAAACAAACCTTTTTCTTCATTAATTAGCTGCCCTAAGCCCAAACCCCTTTGTCTTGCTAATTCTTCACAAATCTATTATTTCTTTGTCTAAAAGGTATAAAAGCTGCCTGCTTTGGTCAATTCTTGGAGTCTTATATTTCTATGAGCTCTTGTACATATAAATTTAAATTTGTTTTTCTCCTGGTAATCTGTTTTATTTCACTTAAATCATTAGACCAACTAAAGAACCTGGAAGGGAAGCAGAGAGAAGTTTTTTTTTCCTACATATATAAATATTAAATTCTCAATGGCTCTAGCACACAGGCCAACATGGCAGGTATAATGTTGACCTAGGGACATAGAGAGGAACAAAACGGGTAGCTGTGTGGCTTTTTGTTTGTTTAAGGTAAATATTTTATTACAGCACCTCAGCAATTCTTCCTTCTAATTATAGAATGCACTGACTAGAACTAGAAGTGGGGGGAAATCAACCAACTGAGCTCTCTAGTGTTAGAGAACTCAACCAGGGAGGAATAATCTTGTATCACAGGTACAAAGTGGGGGAGTACTGCTGGATTTCTGTTAATTTTGAAGGTGCATAGATTTCAGTTTAAAAAAACCCCAAAACTTGGACTCATTCTCATCTTGGCAAACCACCAATGAAATCCCTAACTGGAAAGAATGGGGACATCTCCCTGATAAACTATCTTGAAAGGAGATGAGAAAAAGACCCTCCTGAATGAACATGCAGTGGGACTACAGGTGTGACTATAAAAGACCTAATCTCATTCATGATGGCCCCACCCTCACGACCTAATCACCTTCCAGAGATCCCATCTCCTAATACCAACCCACTGGGGATTCGGTTCCAGTGCTTGAATTTGCGGGGGACACATTCTGTCTATAGCACCTTCTGATCAGGCATTCACTCATCATATCATCTGTGTTCTCATACACAACTCAGAAGAAGCAGAAAATAAGTTGAAAACTTTATACCCCACTCTGAATATATGTCTATACCTATTTTATTTTGTAATATTTATTCAGAAGAAATGCTGGTGGCAATGCAATAACTTAGGCCTGTGGCTGATGTTTATGTTTTCAAGTTTAAAAAGTAAATTACAAATATGTATCACATATTATGGAGTCCTGATACTGACATGGATGTGACTGATCAACCACAGGATCCTGGTGCTAAGTATTTTTTAAATATAACCAATTTCGATTTTGCATCCAAGTGCATTAGAATTTATGTCCTTGGTTCCCAAATGTTCATATTTAAATATCATGATACAAGATAAGAATAGGCCCTCTAGCTTTGAAATGGGTGGTGACAATAAAGAACAGAAATGGCAGGGCATACACAGATTAAGAGTGGATAGCACGTAAATGTCACTTATAATTTCCACTCATCAGAAATTTCTTCTATTATTCAGAGCACAACTCACAGTTAAGATGCTTTTTACCCCCAACGGTAAATCTGAAATTAATTATCCAAACATTCTCTTAGGCACAATATAAAAATTTTAACCTAATTAACTCAGTAATATATCAACAAAAACAATATATACACGTGGGAAAACTGTGAGAGATAAAATATTATTATAAAATGGGTGACTTGCCATTGTACACACAGCAAATTATCCAATTTTTTAACTGGCTCATTAGAAATAACTACCCACTATTCAATCTTTACTACATAAGACCACTAGTAATTAATGAGTTTTAAGATATATAAATTACTATTATTATCTATTCAATATTTTGGGAAAACCTTCTTCAAGCAAATAATGTACAGGTTATCTTTACATTTTTCATCATTTAAAAATAATATAAGAAAAATGTGTATATAGCTTTGCAAAAGGGGGTGAAACACACTCCTCCCCCCCAAACACACACCCTGAAGCTTGTTCTAACTTATGTTTCCAAGAGCCAGAGAAATCAATCAATACTTGTAGATATTCTTTATTCTAAAGTTCTCTTTGTACTTATTGACTAACGGATATTAAAAATGGAAGGGTTATTAAAACTTCAGGAGAATTAAATTTTCAGCTTCTGAAATAGATGTTTTAAAAAGTTTGGTCCTATTTTTTTTTAAAGCCAATTAATGTTCATCACCACTTTCCAACCAAGCAAGTACAGAAATAACACCTTTAGGAATTTCCCATATCATGACTGGTCTACCAGTCTGTTAGACTCTACACACTAGGAAAACCAGCCAAATAACCAGTTACTTTAGTGAAAAATTTTGTTTGATCGTTTTTCTAACTTTCAAAGACATTTAAACAAATTCCATTTAAACACTCGGGCTACCTTAGACAGGTGAAGCAAACTTTCTCCTATAAAATCCGAATTGAGAGACCTCAAGAAAGCCCGAAGGTCGAAAGACAGCTCCACAAACGTGACTCTAAGCTGCTCAACAGAAAGTTGCTCCACTTTATTGTTAAAGATTGCATTAAATTCTGTAAGCATTTATTAATCATTGAATGAGTATTATCTACTATTTATAGATCAATATGTGTTACTTTACACATGATCTCATTTAATCCTCAAGAACAATCCAGTGGAATAAGAATACTTATCCCCCCCACTACACACAAGTATACTGAGACTCAGAAAGGTTAAGGAACTTGCCCAAGGTCACAACGCCTACACATGGCAGAGCCAGGATTCAGATTAGGGTCTGTATGGCTTCACAGTCCTTTGACAATTCAGTCTTCCTCTGGTTCCTTCTTAAAATACAAATATGCTTGAAATTCTCATAAAACCTGACATCTAGGTACAAATAAAATTTTATTTCTCTCTTTCATCTCTCTCACTGACATGCCCCAGACCATAGGAGAGCCACATTTTTTATATGTTAGGATACTGATGAGAAAATGAGAGCATTTGTCAATTTGTACACTACCAGCCTCTGAATGGCCTCCTCCAATGTCCTCTCCCCCCTATCCAAATCCATGACTCCTTGGAGCCCTGCTGAGTCTCCACTGGCAGTACCTGCCTTGCTTGGGGACAAGGTAAGAGCACACCTGAGGCACCTACCTTACAAGGGGAACCTGGCTTCTCATGTTCCATCTCCACCTGCCCCCTTGTTTCCAGACCCATAATCAGAATCAGATATCAGCTGCACTGGGGGCCAAAAAAAAAAGGTCAAACGAGAGAGAAAAGGCTAACATGACAAAAGAATGGCAATATTTTGCAAACTTACAAACTTTATAAGTTTGTCAAGTTTCACTCAGCCCGTATAAACTTGGGGAATCTATGTGGGAATCTGAGGAAAAGGAAGAACATGATTTTAACTTAGGCTTTATAGATTAACTGTCTTAACAGGGCTTCTGGACTCAATATGGAAGCTCAAGCAACTAGGAGTCATTCTAATCGTTTGCTCCATTTCTTCACTGAAATGTGGACTCAATGGTGAGCTATACTGTTTGCCAGAAACTCCCTAGTATAATGGAGAGGAAGGAACCCAAAGACTCTGAGATGTGTGTTGTGGATTTTATCTTGTGTGAACTGTTCACTGTCCCTCTGAGAAGCCATAGCTGACTCTTCTTTCACCAGAACATACTGCAGGGCTGGACAGGGGTTCAGTACAGCACCTGAATTAGGGAGCCCCCTATGGCTGGGCACTGCTCTGGGCTGTGTGGTCTGTGGCTCTCCTAGAGATTCAGTGAACTCCTAATACCCTTTACTTCTCTGTTTATAGCACCTAGAGTAGATTCTCTTTGAGGCCAAGAACTCTGAGACCTCAGTCCAGGGCATTCTCTGCTGCAGCTAGGGAGATTAAGACAAGAGCAGCTAAGGAGGGCTGGAACCAAAGACGTAAAGAGGGAGGAGCCCTCCTTGAAGGCAGAGCAGAGAGAAATCTTCTGGGGAAAGCAGAGGAGCCACAAGGTACAGTCATCTCAAACTCTCTACTGCCAGCCCTGGGGTACCCCAAGTCGATTATACCAGAGAAAACATAAGTTTCTCTACAATGGATGCTCTCAGTTAACTCTTTCACGATAGCTCTCTGGACAGCCCCTCCACCCCCTGTCACCCCTAACCAAACCCAGCACTCCCTGTGCTGCTGCCCAGGCCTGGCCATTTTGTCTCTCCTACTGATGCTCCTGGTCACAACCACCCTGGCCTCTTCCTGAAGAAACTGACTTGTGTGGGCCAATTGCTTATAAGACCAAGGCCCCTTGAGTATTCATTATTGTTCTCCATCACCTCCTGTAATAAGGCAGAGGATTTTATTAACTAGGATTTTTGCTCTGTATCTCCTGAGAGAAAAGCAGGTAAAGCTGGAAACCAGACTGTACTTCCCAAGGGGCTGCACCCAGCAGGGAGGGTCACGAGTCAAGAGTTCCAGGGAAGAAGTAAAAATGAAGGGAAAGAAAGGAAGGTGGGATGAAAACTCACAGGGGTGACTATGAGGAGCCGCTGCTCCTGGCTCGCTGTCCCCAGGAGTGGGGTTTGGGGGGATGTTCCAAGCACCTGCCAAAACCATTTGGTTTGGGGATTCTCCAGGGATTGAACCCACACCCCCTGCAGTGGAACTGTGGAGTTTTAACCACTGGAGCGCCAGGGAAGTTGCAAAACAGGCTTTGTGACTTCACCTCTGGGGAACTATAATTTATGCCAAAGAGACTTGTGGCTGACATGGTGTTGGTGCTCTGGCCGGGTGTCAGGCCTGAGCCTCTGAGGTAGGAGAGCCAAGCTCAGGACACTGGTCCACCAGAGACCTCCCAGCCCATGTAATATCAAATGGCTAAAGCTCTCCCAGAGATCTCCATCTCAATGCTAAGACCCAGCTCCACTCAACGACCAGCAAGCTACAGTGCTAGAAACCCTATGCCAAACAACTAGCAAGACAGGAACACAACCCACCCATTAGCAGAGAGGCTGCCGAAAATCATAGTAAGTTCACAGACAACCAAAACACACCACCTTTCCTGCCCACCAGAAAGACAAGATCTAGCCTCATCCACCAGAACACAGGCACAAGTCCCCTCCACCAGGAAGCCTACACAACCCACTGAACCAACCTTACCCACTGGGGGCAGACACCAAAAACAACAGGAACTAAGAACCTGCAGCCTGTGAAAAGGAGACCCCAAACACAGTATGTTAAGCAAAATGAGAAGACAGAGAAATACACAGCAGATGAAGGAGCAAGGTTAAAAACCCACCAGGTCAAAATAATGAAGAGGAAATAGGCAGTCTACCTGAAAAAGAATTCAGAGTAATGATAGTAAAGATGATCCAAATTCTTGGAAATAAAATGGAGAAAATATAAAAAAATGTTTAACAAGGACCCAGAAGAATTAAAGAGCAAACAAACAATGATGAACAACACAATAAATGGAATTAAAAATACTCTAGAAGGAATCAACAGAAGAATAACTGAGGGAGAAGAATGGGTAAGTGAACTGAAATATATAATAGTGGAAATAACTACCACATAGCAGAATAAAGAAAAATAAATGAAAAGAATTGAGGACAATCTCAGAGACCTCTGGGACAACATTAAACCACCAACATTCGAATTACAGGGGTCCCAGAAGAAGAAGAGAAAAAAAAGGGACTGACAAAATATTTGAAGAGATTATAGTTGAAAACTTCCCTAGTATGGATAAGGAAATAGTCAATCAAGCCCAGGAAGTGCAGAGAGTCCCATACAGGATAAATCCAAGGAGAAACATGCCAAGACACATATTTATCAAACTATCAAAAATTAAATACAAAGAAAAAATATTAATAGCAGCAAGGGAAAAGCAACAATTAACATACAATGGAATCCCCATGAGGTTAACAGCTGATCTTTCAGCAGAAACTCTGCAAGCCAGAAGGGAGTGGCAGGATATATTTAAAGTGATGAAAGGGAAAACCTACAACCAAGATTACTCTACCCAGCAAGGATGTCATTCAGATTTGACAGAGAAATTAAAACCTTTACAGACAATCAAAAGCTAAGAGAATTCAGCACCACAAACCCAGCTCTACAGCAAATGCTAAAGAAACTTCTCTGGGCAGGAAACACAAGAGAAGGAAAAGGTCTACAATAACAAACCCAAAACAATTAAGAAATAGGTAATAGGAACATACATGTTGATAACTACCTTAAATGTAAATGGATTAAATGCTCCAACCAAAAGACACAGAATAGCTGAATGAATAAAAAAACAAGACCTGTATATATACAGTCTACAAGAGACCCACTTCAGACCCAGGGACACATACAGACTGAAAGTGAGGGGATGGAAAACGATATTCCATATAAATGGAAATCAAAAGAAAAATGGAGTAGCAATTCTCATATCAGACCAAATAGACTTTAAAATAAAGACTATTACAAGAGACAAAGAAGGACACTTCATAACGATCAAGGGATCATCCAAGAAGAAGATATGTCTATTGTAAATATTTATGCACCCAATGTATGAGCACCTCAATACATAACGCAAATGCCAACAGCCATAAAAGGGGAAATCGACAGTAACACAATCATAGCAGGGGACTTTAACACCCCACTTTCACCAATGGACAGACCAACCAAAATGGAAATAAATAAGGAAACACAAGATTTAAATGATACATTAAACAAGATGGACTTAATTGATATTTATAGGACATTCCATCCAAAACCAGCAGATTACACTTTCTTCTCAAGTGCTCATGGAACATTCTCCAGGATAGATCATATCTTGCATCACAAATCAAGTCTTGGTAAATTTAAGAAAATTGAAATGGTATCCAGTATCTTTTCTGATTACAATGCTATGAAACTAGATATCAATTACAGGAAAAAAAACTATAACAAAAGCAAACACATGGAGGCTAAACAATACATTACTAAATAACCAAGAGATCACTGAAGAAATCAAAGAGGAAATCAAAAAATATCTAAAAACAAATGACAATGAAAATACAACAACCCAAAACCTATGGGATGCAGCAAAAGCAGTTCTAACAGGGAAGTTTATAGCAATACAATCCTACCTCAAGAATCAAGAAACATCTCAAATAAACAATCTAGCCTTACACCTAAAGCAATTAGAGAAAGAAGAACAGAAAAACCCCAAAGTTAGCAGAAGGAAAGAAATCATAAAGATCAGATCAGAAATAAATGAAAAAGAAATGAAGGAAACAATAGACAAACAAGATCAATAAAACTAAAATCTGGTTCTTTGAGAAGATAAACAAAATTGATAAACCATTAGCCAGACTCATCCAGAAAAAAAGGGAGAGGACTCAAATCAATAGAATTAGAAATGAAAAAGGAGAAGTAACAACTGACACTGCAGAAATACAAAGGATCATGAGATATTACTACAAGCAACTATATGCCAATAAAATGGACAACCTGGAAGAAATGGACAAATCTTTAGAAAAGCACAACCCTCCGAGACTGAACCAGGAGAAATAGAGAGTATAAACATACCAATCACAAGTAATGAAATTGAAACTGTGATTAAAAATCTTCCAACAAACAAAAGCCCAGGACCAAATTCTATCAAACATTTAGAGAAGAGCTAACACCTATCCTTCATAAACTCTTCCAGAATATAGCAGAGGGAGGAACACTCCCAAACTCACTCTACAAGACCACCATCACCCTGATACCAAAACCAGACAAAGATGTCACAAAAAAGAAAAACTACAGGCCAATATCACTGATGAACATAGATGCAAATATCCTCAATAAAATACTAGCAAACAGAATCCAACAGCACATTAAAAGGATCATACACCATGATCAAGTGGGGTTTATCCCAGGTATGCAAGGATTCTTCAATATATGCAAATCAATCCATGTGATAAATCATATTAACAAATTGAAGGATAAAAACCATATGATCATCTCAACAGATGCAGATAAAGCTTTCAACAAAATTCAACACCCATTTATGGTAAAAAACCCTCCAAAAATTAGGCATAGAGGGAACTTGCCTCAATATAATAAACGCCATATATGACAAACCCACAGCCAACATCGTCCTCCATGGTGAAAAACTGAAACCATTTCCTCTAAGATCAGGAACAAGACAAGGTTGCCCACTCTCTCCACTATTTTTCAACATTGCTTTGGAAGTTTTAGCCACAGCAATCAGAGAAGAAAAAGAAATAAAAGGAATCCAAATCAGAAAAGAAGAAGTAAAACTGTCAATATTTGCAAATGACATGATACTATACATAGAAAATCCTAAAGATGCTACCAGAAAACTACTAGAGCTAATCAATGAATTTGGTAAAGTAGCAGGATACAAAATTAATGCACAGAAATTTCTCGTGTTCATATATACTAATGGTGAAAAATCTGAAAGAGAAATTAAGGGAGCACTCCTATTTACCACTGCAACAAAAAGAATAAAATACCTAGGAATAAACCTACCTAAGGAGACTCTGATGAAAGAAATTAAAGATGATACAAACAGATGGAGAGATATACCATGTTCTTGGATTGGAAGAATCAACATTGTGAAAATGACTGTACTATCCAAAGCAATCTACAGATTCAATGCAATCTCTATCAAATTACCAATGGCATTTTTCACAGAACTAGAACAAAAAATTGCGCAATTTGTATGGAAACACAAAAGACCCCAAATAGCCAAGGCAACCTTGAGAAAGAAAAATGGAGCTGGAGGAATCAGGCTCACAGACTTCAGACAATACTACAAAGCTACAGTAATCAAGACAATATGGTACTGGCACAAAAACAGAAATACAGATCAATAGGACAGGATAGAAAGCCCAGAGATAAACCTACACACATATGGTCACCTTATCTTTGATAAAGGAGGCAAGAATATACAATGGAGAAATGACAGCCTCTTCAATAAGTGGTGCTGCGAAAACTGGACAGCTACATGTAAAAGAATGAAATTAGAACACTCCCCAACACCATACACAAAAATAAACTCCAAATGGATTAAAGACCTAAACGTAAGGCCAGACACTATAAAACTCTTAGAGAAAAATGAACACTCTATGACATAAATCACAGCAAGATCCTTTTTGACCCACCTCCTAGAGAAA
>NW_006792456.1:2339995-2354089 GCF_000442215.2 Lipotes vexillifer
CGGCAGGCGGACTCTCAACCACTGCACCACCAGGGAAGCCCAGCAAGATCCTTTGTTGACCCACCTCCAAGAGAAATGGAAATAAAAAATAAATAAATAAATAAATGGGACCTAATGAAACTTAAAAGCTTTTGCACAGCAAAGGAAACCATAAAGAATATGAAAAGACAACCCTCAGAATGGGAGAAAATATTTGCAAACAAAGCAACTGACAAAGGATTAATCTCCAAAATATACACACAGCTTATGCAGCTCAATATCAAAAAACAAACAACCCAATCCAAAAATGGGCAGAAGACCTAAATAGACATTTCTCAAAAGAAGATATACAGATTACCAACAAATACATGAAAGGATGCTCAACATCACTAATCATTAGAGAAATGCAAATCAAAACTACAATGAGGTATCAAGGTATCACCTCACACCAGTCAGAATGGCCAGTATCAAAATATCTACAGACAATAAATCCTGGAGAGGGTGTGGAGAAAAGGGAAGTCTCTTGCACTGTTGGTGGGAATGTAAATTGATACAGCCACTATGGAGAACAGTATGCAGGTTCCCGAGAAAACTAAAAATAGAACTACCATACCACCAGCAATCCCACTACTGGGCATATACCCTGAGAAAAACAGAGTTCAAAAAGAGTCATGTACCACAGTGTTTTCTGCAGCTCTATTTACAATAGCCAGGACATGGAAGCAACCTAAGTTACATCGACAGATGAATGGATAAAGAAGATGTGGCACATATATACAATGGAATATTACTCAGCCATAAGTGGAAACCAAACTGAGTTATTTGTAGTGAGGTGGATGGACCTAGAGACTGTCATACAGAGTGAAGTAAGTCAGAAAGAGAAAAACAAATACTGTATGCTAACACACATATATGGAATCTAAAAAACAAAAAAAAGGTTCTGAAGAACCTAGGGGCAGGACAGGCATAAAGACCCAGACGTAGAGAATGGACTTGAGGACACGGGGAGGGGGAAGGGTAAGCTGGGACGAAGTGAGAGAGTGGCACGGACATATATACATTACCAAATGTAAAATAGATAGCTAGTGGGAAGCAGCCGCATAGCACAGGGAGATGAGCTTGGTGCTTTGTGTCCACCTAGAGAGGTGGGTCAGTGAGGGTGGGAGGGAGACACAAGAGGGAGGAGATATAGGGATGTATGTATATGTATAGCTGATTCAGTCTGTTATACAGCAGAAACTAACACAGGATTGTAAAGCAATTATACTACAATAAAGAAGTTTAAAAAAATGCAAAGAAAAAAAAAGGAAGGAAGGTGGGACTGGGCTGGGGAGAAATTGAGACACAGAGCGATATGATAGGAATAAACATGAATGGTGAACAAAGAGGGGCAAGACTGGGGAAACCCTTTGGGAAGATGGATGAATGAACTAGAATTTTAGGATATTTTGCTCAATGACATGCTGTAAAGCCCCTGAAACTTCTTTAAGAAAACCTAGAACCAGGATTGATGTTATTCAGCAAGGTTTCCAGAATTGGGTTTGGTTGGAAGGGTGGCAGTAGAGAGCAGGTCTAGACAGGCTAGGGAGTAGAGACAGGTTTCCAATCCAACAAGCATTCTCAGTTTACACCTCCAATAGCTTCACTTTACAAACGAAACAGTCATGCAATAATCCTGCACAACAATTCAATGATCTTAATCGTGATAATGCAAAATACACAAATTGAGGTTAAATCATAGAAAATCATAGGAGATTCCCTAGGAAACTTACAATACTGTATCCCTTATGATCTTAGTTTTTTTAAATAGAATTAAAATAACACATTATGTGGCCTTTATGCTCACTTTATGAAAAGTGAGGCACTGAAGAATCGAACTTATCTTTGCAAACAAACCAAACTAACACACCCAGCCCAAGGTCTGTGTGTTATCCTTGGTGCAGTGCACTCTCAAAGGTCTCTTCTTATCCCTCCCACCATGGTCCTTATTTAAAACAAGCAAAGACCAGGTAAGGGGTGTCCAGGCCACAGATGCCTTGTGATTCATGCCTCATTCCTACAGAGAAAAGTTGCCGTCTTGGATGGAAGGCAGATAGTAGAATTTTGTCTGTGACATGCTAATCCATCCTGTGGCCTTCTGGCTCTACAAATACTGTGGTAGAGCTGAAACAACAAAAAGGTCCAGGATTCTAATTCACCATGACCAAGCAAGAGAGTTCCAAAAGCAATGATGAACTGTGTAGTAAACTGACACAGTCGTCTACGTGTGCCCAAATCACAACCAATCACCAGAAAAAGAAATGTGACAAATACAGAGCAAGGGAAAAAAATGGAGAGTTAAGAAATAGCCAAAATATAGAGCCCGAGAGATATACATATAAACTAAAAGCATATAAATTTTTATTTCTAAGACAAAGAACAAGGAAGGAGTATTTAAAATATTATCTTAGGTGGGGGAGTTAAAATGCACCAAAATAAACTGCAGAGGAAACTAAAAAGCTTAAGTAAATACAATAATTTAAATTGTAGACTGGCAAAAATGTGGCATATCAGATATGTACAAGGATGATAACTTTTTCAGCCTTGAAGCAACAGACACCAAGAAAAAGATCATGATTTCCAAAAAGAAACCACAATTAAACATTGACACAGTAGAATAAGAACAAAACCAAAAAGTCAAAGACTGATAGAAATACTTGCATTAAATGCAACCAATGTCAAAATCTGTACGATACAGAGGAGGAGTTTAGGGTTTTAACTCTGGAATCCTAGGGTTTGATGGCCAACCTCTAATTACCATTTATTAGCTGGGTAACTCTGAGCAACTAACTCCTCTTTAAGCCTCAGTTTCCTCATCTGTAAAATGAGGACATAAGAATTCTTAGTTCATAGGGCTGTTGGGAGCATTAGCACAAAGCCTGGCACATGACAAAGGACTGAGGAAATGAGAGCTCTGAAGGCGACAGTGCTGCTGGATAAACAATTCACCCAAGGAGAAGTCGAAAGAAAACTGAAGTTTTTATTCCCTATCAACAAAATTAGAGTACCTTTAAATGCCATTTTACAGTCCTAAGCTGCAAAAAAATATAAAACCCAACGTAGGCAAAGCAATTCACTATTGGTGGTTCAGAAAAACATTACAACACTTTTAGAAATATGGTAAAATGTAGTAAAACCTTTATTAGTAGTTATACTCATTTACATGATAACTACTCATATGTATTTATTCTAATTCAATATAAAAGAGACAGGCACTATAAAGTTAATTGCTCGCTAATTGATTTTAAAGTTTATAACTACATAAAGATCGAACATTAAGGAAATGGTTTAATAAATTATGGAACATAAACATGTTATGCCAGAATGCAGATATTTAAAATAATAATTACATTACAGTGATATTCATATAAATGAAAACAGCAGAATACAAAATAGCATGTACAGTCTCATTAGAACTATATTTTGACATACACCAATACAGATATTATTATGCAAAAAGAAAAATGGTCAAATTTTTAGGGTAGTGAAAAAAATGAGTGATTTTAATCTCATATTTCCTTGTCTTTCTAAAATCTATTTTTTTAAAAAAAATCAAGCCTCAAAATTTTTCAATGTATATAATTCTGTCCTTGTGTGGTCAAGATCACATCAATTCATTATACACCACAGCTAACTTTAGGGACATTTTTCTGTGCAACACCATATATTCATGCTTAATTTCATTTACAAAATCAGACTGAGAAGAGGTATATATCTCTATTTCATCTCCTTATCTAGTTAGACAATCTCCTAAAATCAAATATAATTTTGTTCCAGACGTGGAAAAAGATTTTACAGACTGGGTACAAATTGACCGTATGGCAATACAGAAAACTGTTTGCAATGTTCTGAGGATTATTTAAAATATTGACTAAAGAGAAGATTTTAAAGTATAAATTAAAAACATAGACTTAAGCTTAGTTTTTGCTTGCTAATGTTTCATCACATACTTATATAATATCCATAACAATAAAAAAATATGCATATACATCAACTGCCATGGAATATGAATAATTTCTTGTTTCATAAAACAAGATACGAGGTCAGCGAGTGACATTTCGAAGGCATTATAATGAAGTATTTTCCATGTAGGATGTGATAGGGTATGTTATGAATTTTATCAGCTATTATTTACGGATTGACATAATGTATGCATGCATACATACATACATACATTAACTTCTCCATCAGGTAGAATAATCCACAGGAACAAAGCTAATGGTCACTGACAGCAAGAAAAACATCTATAATTTACTGGACTTTTACTATGCGTTGGTCAGTATGCTAAGCCCTTTACACGGATTAATTCGTTTAATCATCCCAACAGCCCTGAGTCAGGTGCTAGCTTCATCTTCTCTTTACTAATGAGACACCTGGGGCTTGCCATGGCTTACACAAGAGACAGGAGGTGGTGAAGGTCTAAAATACAATATTGTTTGACCCCACAATTATTAACCTTTATGCTTATATTCAGTATACAGTTTCCAGGGTGAAATGAAAATGCATTTAAAACAACTTCAAACCTGGGTTGCAATAAGAGTTTTTAATTAGCCCTCAGCTAACTGAGAAGTTCAATTAATCAAAACACCCTAACGTCCCCTACAAACCTACTCCACAGTGGAGGTTATGGCTTTTAATCAAAAAGGGGTTTACAAAATGGAGATAGTGGTGGGGATGCACAGTGAATGAAGGTAAGAATGCTGAAACATCTTGGAAAAGAAGACAGGAAGATAGAACTTAGTAAAATAATAATAATAATTTAAGTTGATCCAGTAGAGTTATTTATAACTTATGATTTGATTAGACACATCCTTATTCGTGTTGCAAAAAGAGTTGAGAAGCTGAAAAAGTATCCAGCAGACCAAAGTAATTAACAGATAATCATTGCATATATCTTACTTGGGCTCTAAAAGCACGAAGAACAGATCCTTTGAATTTAAAAGCAAGCCTTGAATTTGACAAGAAAAATACAATAATTCCAATTTAGAAAATCATGTCTTTTTCAATTTCCCTAAGAAATCTTCCTAATATTTCAAAATACCATATCAATTACTCTAAAATTTAACTTTTATTTATCATGCTTCCCAATATATAAGTTTGACTTTAAAAATACAAAATATCTCATAAGAAATAAAATGATATTTTGTAAATATTTTTAAAGTTTTTGTTTAGTATTAGGGAAACACCAAGGGAAAGGAACTAACCACCAATGAAGCAATGAAGGAAAATTTAATATTTGAGGTAAAATTTAACATAAGTGCAGAAGCATACTTATTAGGTGGTACAGAACTTTAGAATATAACTTAGTGAAAGCATAGATTTTTTAAAAAATATTTTATTATTTTATGCCTAATTTCTGTATAATAGAGAATGAAGTTGGGTGGGCACAAAAGACATAAACCTTTTTGTTACATGTACTATAATTAAAAGTGGCATGGGCTTCCCTGGTGGCGCAGTGGTTGAGAGTCCTCCTGCCGATGCGGGGGACACGGGTTCGTGCCCCGGTCCGGGAAGATCCCACATGCCATGGAGAGGCTGGGCCCGTGAGCCATGGCCGCTGAGCCTGCGCATCCGGAGCCTGTGCTCCGCAATGGGAGAGGCCACAACAGTGAAAGTGGCAAAGATAACTCCATATTAACAAATTTTTAAATTTTTATAATTTATTTGTAAATTTATACATGCACTTCACTATAACACTTGTATGTTTTTAGTATTAGACATAAGTTTTAAAACATATTTAGGATTCTCTAACTTCAATAATTTATCAGCACTGTCTACATACAATTATATTTCAAATTTTTCACCAGTAGAGAAAAACTGCCATAATTTGGGCAAGCGTCTGACATTTAAGTGTGGTGGTAATATTTTAGTTTCTGTGTGAGCCAGTTATATAAGGATGAAAATGTTTCCCATTCCACAGCCACAACCTGCATCTTCTTATCTTGACCACTTTTTTCAAAATCACATGCCATTCACTGGCCACAGAAGGGTCTGGTCAAGAATGTGGGTGAAGGGGCTTCCCTGGTGGCGCAGTGGTTAAGAAACCACCTGCCAATTCAGGCGACACGGGTTCAAGCCCTGGTCCAGGAAGATCCCACATGCCGCAGAGCAACTAAGCCCGTGCGCCACAACTACTGAGCCTGCGCTCTAGAGCCCACGAGCCACAACTACTGAGCCCATGCGCCACAACTCCTGAAGCCCGCGTGCCTAGAGCCCGTGCTCCGCAACAAGAGAAGCCACCACAATGAGAAGCCCACACACTGCAACGAAGAGTAGCCCCCGCTCGCTGTAACTAGAGAAAGCCCGCACACAGCAACGAAGACCCAACGCAGCCAAAAATAAAGATAAATAAAAGTAAAAAAAAGAATGTGAGTGAAGAGCTGGCTCATTGCAAATCTGTTATCACTACCGGAAAAGTCTCTCAGCACCTAGGCCAGCTTGGCCACTCACTGGCTGTGGGTCGTTGGCCAGGATACTTACTCTTTCCATGCCTCACATGTAAAGCGGGATAATAATAGGTATATCTAGTGCGGTTATTGGAATCACTCAATGTTTAAGTGCTCGGAGCAGTGCAGGCACATAGTAATCACTCAATCAAGGTAAATTGTTATTTTTATTATTCAGTAGTATATCCGCATGTACAGAGAACTGTACACTATGATTATCTTTTAAAATTTTACATACAAACGCATAATACCAGAGATAATAATCCTTTCCTACTGCCCAAAGAAAAATTAGAAATAAGCGTAGGCTTTGAACCTTTATAATTAATTAGCATGTCAAATGCTTAGTGGCAAGAATGAACCATCTATCAAACTTCTGCAACAATTCCAGCACTCACAAAATTCAAATTATTATTTATGTGATACACAAGCAAAAAGGCAGCTTATTCTTAAGCACTATCCTTTAGCCATGTTTCTTTGAAAATATCTTGTTCAGGTCGTCATTCCACATTTACTGCAAGGGTGCAATTATTCCACTAGAAAAGCATGTAGTACATTTGAGATATTTCCCTAAAGAATTGTAATTATTATACCTCACCTTAGAGAATGACATAATCACTCTTTGTTTTTATTTGTTTTTTAACCTTGAATTCTCCTCCAGGTTTCCAGTATGATAGTCTCTTTAATTACTGGGAGAAACAGAGAATAAAGGGAGAAATAAGAGCCTTTTTTAACCACTGACAGCCCAGGACAGCCCCCTTTGGAAAGCAAGCATATGTAAAGACAATCTCTCCCTTGAAAGTCAATTACTCTCTTGGACAGGCGATCATCTATTTGTGTAAGTCTAAAGCTATAAACATCATTTTTGTCAATGGATTCTAAATGCTAAGGGAGAGTAAATCACTCTGGTTTTTGAACTTTTTAAATCGCTCTAGTTTTTGAACTACCATTTTAAACAATCCAGTCTAGTGAACTGTTTAGACTTATGTAAAAGTACAGACTGGAATCATTTTTATCATATCTAATTAATTATTCATTTCCAATTACATTTTAACAGATATTATACTATTTGGGTTAAAAGGCACTTTGCTGTGTAATATTTGTAATATTACAAATATTACAAAAACTGTAAATAACTAAATGTCTCTCAGTTGATTAAATGCATATGTGTTGGCATCTGCATAGATAAATGCCTCTAAAGATATACACCCAACTGTAAATAGTAGGGACTTTTAGAAAGCAGGATAAGCTGGTGGGGGGTATGGGGGGCGTCTCATCCCACACTGTACATTTCTGTATTATTTCAAGGTTTTACAACCATCTTGTTTCACTTTTTCAACTTCTGTAAAGATTTTTTTAAAGATATTCTAAAAGAACAAGTTAGTACCATGTCAGATAGGGTTGAGAAAAACGTATCAAAAATCTTGGATTCTCTTCTGCAGTTCTACCACTGACAAGTTCATGAAACTGTGACCAAAATGGTTTTCCCCTCCTGTTGTGTCTGTCATTCGAAATATCTATTCAGATTTCACTAATACTGCCTTAAAGAAATAAAATTCTGAACATCTGTCATTTCTCAGGTGAGAGTACCAAGAATTTACTCATTCTTACTATCACAATTATAAAGAATGTAAAGTAGGATCCTTTATACATTTAATATAAATTAATTTTACTCTTTACATTGAACTTCTAGTTCTATTTCAGTCTTTTTGCTTCTTTCTTACCACAATAAAAAGAAATATGTGGGACCTGACTTAGCACATGGCTTCAGTATCTCAAGCAAAGTGATAAAAAACAGACTGTGATCAGCAATCAGACAAGAAAAAGAAACAAAAGCCATCCAAATTGAAAAGGAAGAAGTAAAACTATTACTATTTGCAGATGACATGATACTTAATATACAGAAAAAGTATTTTTTTCTAAAGTTTCCACCAGAAAATTATTAGAATACATGAATTCAGAAAAGTTGCAGGTTACAAGACTGATATGTAGAAATCTGTTGCCTTTCTATACACTAATAATGAACTATCAGAAAGAGAAAGCAAAAAAAAAGAATCCTGTTTAAAATCACATCAAAAAGAATAATACCTAGGAATAAACTTAACCAAGGAGGTGAAAGATTTACACTCTGAAAAAAATAAAACACTGATGAAGGAAACTGAAGATGATACAAAGATATGGAAAGATATCCTGTGCTCTTGGATTGGAAGAATTAACATTGTTAAAATGGCCATACTACCCAAAGCAATTAACAGATTCAATGCAATGCCTATTAAAATACCCATGACATTTTCCATAGAACTACAACAAATAATCCTAAAATGTGTATAGAATTGCCAAAGCAATCCTGAGAAAAAAACAAAGCTGAAGGTATCATGCTCCCTGACTTCAGATACTACAAAACTACAGTAATCAAAATACCATGGTACTGGCACAAAAACAGACACATAGATCAGTGGAACAGAATTGAGAGCCCAGAAATAAAACCATGCACCTATGGTCAATTAATCTACCACAGAGGAGGCAAGAATATACAATGGAGAAAAGACGGTCTGTTCAATAAGAGGTGCTTGGAAAACTGAACAGCTACATGTAAAAGAAGGAGATAAGAACATTTCCCCACACCATACACAAAATTAACTCTAAATGGATTAAAGGCTTAAATATAAGACCTGAAACCATAAAACTCCTAGAAGAGAACATAGATAGAACCTTCTTTGACATAAAACATAGTATACTTTTTTGGATCTGTCTCCTAAAGCAAAAGAAATAAAAGCAAAAATAAACAAGTGAGACCTAATCAAACTTAAAAGCTTTCGCACAGCAAAGGAAACCCTCAACAAAATGAAACGACAACCTACTGAAGGGGAGAAAATATTTGCAAATGATATGATTGACAAGGGGTTACTATTAAAAATATATAAACAGCTCATACAACTTAATATCAAAAAAATCCCTAAACAAACAATCCAATCAAAAAATGGACAGAACACCAGAATATTTTTCAAAGAAAACGTACAGATGGCTAACAAGCACATGAAAAGGTGCTCAGCATCACTAATTACTAGAGAAATGCAAGTCAAAACCACAATGAGGTATCACCTCACACATGTCAGAATGGCTATCATCAAAAAGTTTACAAATAACAAATGTTGGCGAGGGTGTGGAGAAAAGGGAACCATTGTACCATTGTTGGTGGGAATGTGAATTGGTGCAGCTACTATGGAAAATAGTATGGAGGTTTCTCAAAAAACTAAAAATAGAACTACCATATGACCCAGCAATTCCTGGGTATACACCCAGAAAAAATGACGACACTAATTCAAAAAGATGCATTCACCCCATTGTTCACAGCAGCACTATTTACAACAGCCAAGATACGGAAGCGACTCGCGTCCATCAACAGACAACTGGCTTAAGAAGATGCCTATATATATATATATATATATACACACACACACACACACACACACATACATACACACAATGGAATATTACTCAGCCATAAAAAAGAATGAAATTCTGCCATTTGCAGCAATGTGGATGGACCTAGAGAATATTATGCTTAGTGAAACAAACTGGACAGAGAAAGACAAATACTGTATGATATCACTTATTTGTGGACTCTAAAAAATAAAGCAAATGTATATAACAAAACAGCTACAGACTTACAAATATAGAAAACAAACTAGTGGTTACCAATAGGGAGAGAAAAGGGGAAGGGGCAAGATAGTATGGTGTTAAGAGGTACAAACTATTATGTATAAAATAGATAAGCAACAAGGATACATTGTACAGCACAGGGAATTATAGCTGTTATTTTGTAATAACTTTAAATGGAGTATAATCTACTAAAATACTGAATCACTATGCTGCCCACCTGAAACTGATACAATATTCCAAGTCAACTATACTTTAAAAATACAACAGACTAATCATAATCACCATTTGGAAATGTAGCACCTCTTAGGAGTTAGAATTACAGGTCAGCCCCAATTTAAGAGGGAGTATAGAACTTTCTCATAATCCCAGATAGAAAACAGTTTTCTCTCTCTCTACTCATCACTATTCCTGTCTCTCCCTCTCTCTCTATATATATATATTTAGCACAAACGTCAGAGCCTTTTTTAGTAATAAATTTTAGCACTTAATAAGCTTTACTGGAATCTAATTCAAAACCTTCACCTGTCATCTTAAACTGGTTTCATTGCATTTTCTTTTGAGAATTAATTCTGGATTTGCACACTCTGACATAATCCCAAAGAAACCAAACATTTAGAGATTCACAGGCACATACAAACAGAAGCGAACTCTTACCCCTACATGCCTATACAACCCCAAACAGTTCGGGAGAAAAGAGAAAGTCTAGTCAAGTTGATATTTACAATCTCTGAACATTTAGGTGATAAACATCTGATTAACTTTTGTTTTAAACATTTTTCTTCAATTTTTCTTTCTCTCTATAAGCTTACATTTGAAAATAGAACCATTAATATTTGTTCACATGTAAATATTTCCCAATAATGTTATCAATAATTTTAGAAAGTCTATTTTGAAGGCAGTAGAAATCTGTTGCAAATAAATCACATTACAAAATAATTCACTAACTGAATTTTAAGACAGTTTATTTACCAAAGAAAATATGGGTACTTTCAAATAACTTTTTTTTAATTCACTTTTTTATCTTCCAGTTTTACTGAGATATAACTGATATACAGCACTATATAAGTTTAAGGTATACATCATAATGATTTGACTTACATACATAATGAAATGATTACCACAATAAATTTAGTAAATATCCATCATCTCATATAGATATAAAATAATTGAAAAAGAAATAAATATTTTTCCTTGTGATGAGAACTCTCAGGATTTACCCTCTTAACAACTTTCATATATAACATAAGAAGTGTTAATTATATTAATCATGTACATTACATGCCTAGTACTTACTTATAACTGGAAGTTTGTGCCTTTTGATCACCTTCAACCAGTTCCCCTTCCCCCCATCCCCCTGCCTCCAGTAACCATAAATCTGATCTCTTTTTCCATGAGTTTGTTTGTTTGTTGAAGTGTAACTGACCTGTAGCACTATGTTAGTTCCTGGTGCACAACATAGTAATTCAATATTTCTATACATCACAAAATGATCACCACTGTAAGGCTAGTTACCATTTGTCACCATATAGTGATACTGTATTATTATTGACTATATTCCCCACGCTATACATTTCATCCTAGTGACTCGTTTATTTTGTAACTGGAAGTTTATACCTCTTAATCTCCCTCACCTATTTCTCTCATCCCCCTTTCTCACCTATTCCCACCCCTCTGTCAACTACCTGTTTGCTCTATCTATGACTCTGTTTCTCTTTTGTTACGTTTGTTCATTTGTTTTGTTTTTTATATTCCACATATAAGTGAGATCATAGAGTACTTGCCTTTCTGTCTGACTTATTTCACTTAGCATAATATCCTCAAGGTCCATGCAGGTTGTCACAAATGGCAAGATTTTGTTCTTTTTTACGGCTGAGTAATACTCCATTATGTGTGTGGGGGGGTGGGTGGGTGCATGTGTGTGTGTATGTACTCCACATCCTCTTTACCCATTCACCTATCGATGGGAACTTAGGTTGTTTCCATATCTTAGCTAATGCTGCAATAAATGTAGGGGTGCATATATCTTTTCAAATTAGTGTTTTGGGTTTTTTGGTGAAAAATACTCAGAATCGTAATTGCTGGATCATATGGTAGTTCTATTTTAATTTTCTGAGGCTCCTCCATACTGTTTTCCACGGTGGGTGTGCCAATTTACAATCCCACCAACAGTGCACAAGGGTTCCCTTTTCTCCACACCCTCTTCAATACTTGTTACTTCTTGCCTTTTTGATAACAGCCATTCTGATAGGTGTGAGGTGATATCTTTTACTAATATAACATTTCATGCCAGTTTGAAATGTCCAAGCACAGAAAGGGCTCTTTCCATCACTGGAATTGATGAACTAACAGTGGGTCATCACTCTCAGTGTGATGACAGAATTCCAGTGCTGGATGGAACTCATGACTCTCTCTCTCTCAAATGACCAATTACAACATACAGAAGTTAAGTGAGGCCCCTTAAAGACACAACAAAATAATAAGTATGTTTCTGGTTTCCAGAGCTTTTTCTGCACTGTCAAAGATCACACTAGAATCTTGTTTTGCTAAAAAATTAAATACTGAGAGAGGGTGCTAATAGCAGACAAAAACTTTAATGTATCTAGAACACAGAAAGCAACGGGTTCAAGTTTACATGGAACCCAAAGCAAAAAACCTGCAACCTAAAAATGGGCATAAAAGTCCAAGCTCAGAGTCAAACAAACATAAGAAGCAAAAGTGGTCTTAAAGTCATTGGGATCCTCAATTAAATGACCTACTTCAGAACAGCTGGACCAATTATAAGTTCCTCCCCATCACTGTGCCATCATAACTGCCCTACCCCCACATGCCCTAAACAATTAGCTGACAGTGAAAAGGCATATGGCTCCATGCTAAAACCTTAAGATTTGCACCAAATGAAGCATCTTCAAGGCTGGGAGACTTCCCTTCTCTAAGTGTTGAGGTCAAAGAGTAGCAGGGTAGAGGCTGTTGTAACTCCAGACCTCCACTGGGTAGAGATGGAGGTGGACAGAAAAGCTGTGTCTAGGAGTACAGTTGTCCTTACTTTGACAACTGTGGTAGAATAAACAGAGACCCCAGTGAAATAGAGAATAAAACAACTACAACAACAACAACAAAGTAGACTTGATTAATAATATCAAGGGTGGTTTTCTGAAATAACAATAAAGCAGTTAAAACTTCACTAAGCTTAAGACCAATGAAAGAAAACACAAGCAATATTAGGAATGATAAAGGGGACACAATTATAGATACAAGGAGATCTTAAGAGCCTACTATTTTAAAAATATATGAAAATCTAGATAAAAGGAAAACTTTTCTAGAATATAAAATTATAGAAATTGACTCAAGAAAAGGAAAATAATTGAATAGACCAAAAATTATAAAGATGATCAAACTTCTACCCAGCATGAAGGTACCAAACCCAGGCAGTTTAATAGGCAAGTTCTACCATACCTAGATTAAACAGGGATTCCAATGTTATTTAAACTGCTCCAGAAAACAGAAAGAGATAGATAGCATCCCAAGTACTTCTATAAGGCTGGCATAACCATTAATACTAATGGCTATCAAAAGTGGATGAAGACAGTGGAAAATTACAGAAAATCATCCTTACATGCCACTATGAAATAAAATACATAATAGCAAATGGAATCTTAAGAATCGTATATTAAAATAATTGTATATCATGACCAAGTAAGGTTGTCAAAAGAATGCAAGGATAGTTCAACATTAGAGATTCTATTACAGGCATACCTCATTTTATGTTGCTTCACTTTATTGCACTTGGTAGATACTGCATTTTTCTTTTTTTCTTTTTGTTTTTTTACAAATTGAAGGTTCGTGACAACCCTGCCTTGCACACGTCAGTTGGAGCCATTTTTCCAACAGCATTTGCTCACTTCATGTCTCTGTATCACATTTTGGTAATTCTCATAATATTTCAAACTTTTTCAATAACGTATATATATAT
>NW_006792456.1:2354162-2405738 GCF_000442215.2 Lipotes vexillifer
TTTTTTGGCCATGCTGCATGTCTTGCAGAATCTTAGTTCCCCAACCATGGATTGAACCCTTGCCCCCCGCAGTGGAAGCGTGGAGTCCTAACCACTGGACCACCAGAAAATTGCCAGCAACAATGTATTTTTAAATTAAGGTATGTACATTGTTTTCTCTTAGACATAATGCTATTGCAAACTTAATAGACTGTACTATAGGAGGAGTCAAGATGGCGGTGTGGGAAGATGTGGAGTCAGCGTCTCCCCACAACTAGGGCACCTGCTGGCTGCTGGTGGGGAACTCTGACACCCAAGGAGACGGGAGAACCCCAAAATGAACTGGTAGGACACAGGGGGACTGAGGGGGCAGGAAAAGTGCAGGCCAGACAAGATCAGTGCCCCTGAGGCCAGGGAGATCAGGAGAGGCAGGTGGGAGGAGCCATCCACAAGGAGCAGGAGAGGAGTGGAGGTGTTTGCCCTGCCCACTTGGGCCCAGGGAGCCCACTGAGCTCCCAGGCCAATCCCCCGCCCTCCAAGGCCCCCAATTTCCCCCCGGCCACACTGGTAATGGGGCCACAGGAGGGAGGCCGGAGAGATCAGGAGAGGCAGGCAAGAGAGGCCCTCTCAGACCCCAGACCAGAGGAGCAGGAGCGGGGAGGAGGGTGTTTCCCCCACCCACTCAAGCCCAGGAAGCCTGCTGGGCTCCCAGGTGAGGTCCCCTGCCCTCTGAATCCAGGGGTGGAGGGGCACGCCTCGGTCCCTTCTGTTCTTTGAGCCTAAGCCTGACCCGCCCACAGCCCCCAGGGTCTTTTCCAGCCCTGTGGGTCCTGAGCATTGGCCTCACCCACTGCCCAGCCTCACCCTTGCTTAAGCCCCGCTCTCCACAGCCAAGGCCTCCCCTCCTCCCACTTTTTTTCTTTTCCCTCCTCCTCTTTTTTACTATTTTGGTACTGATGTACCTTCCAGCTGTTGATTCATCTATATTTTTATTTTTACATTCTTTCTAACATATGTGTTAGTTTCCTAGTCTAATTTTACTTTTTAATTTGTTATTGTTTTTTCTTTCTTTTTTTGCCACCTCACGTGGCCTGCAGGATCTTGGTTCGCAAGCCTGGGGTCAGGTGGAAGCTCCTGTGGTGGGAGCTCTAAGTCTGAACCACTGGACTAACAGAGAACCACAGACCCCAGGGAATATTCATCGGAGTGAGGTCTCACAGAGTTCCTCATCTCAGCACCAAGACCCAGCTCTACCCAATAGCCTACAAACTCCAGTGTTGGAAGCGTCAGGCCAAACAACCAGTAAAACAGGAACACAATCCCACTCATTAAAAAAAAAAATGAGACAGCAAAAAAATATGTCACAGGTGAAGCAGCAAGGTAAAAACTTACAAGACCAAATAAATGAAGAGGAAACAGGGAATCTACCTGAAAAAGAATTCAGAGTAATTATAGTAAAGATGATCCAGAATCTCAGAAATAGAATGGAAGCACAAATTGAGAAAATACAAGAAATGTTTAACAAAGATCTAGAAGAACTAAACAGCAAACAGAGATGAACAACACAATAACTAAAATGAAAAATACACTAGAAGGAATCAATAACAGAATAACTGAGGCAAAAGAGCGAATAAGTGAGCTGGAAGACAAAATGGTGGAAATAACTGCCAAGGAGCAGAATAAAGAAAAAAGAATGAAAAGAATTAAAGACAATCTCAGAGACTTCTGGGACAACACTAAATGCACCAACATTGGAATTACAGGGGTCCCAGAAGAAGAAGAGAAAAAGAAAGGGTCTGAGAAAATATTTGAAGAGATTATAGTGGAAAACTTCCCTAACATGGGAAAGGAAATCGTCAGCCGAGTCTAGGAATCACAGAGAGTACCATACAGGATAAACTCTAGGAAAAACACACCAAGACACATATTAATCAAACTAACATAAATAAAATTCAAAGAAAAAATATTAAAAGCATCAAGGGAAAAACAAAAAATAACATACAAAGGAATCCCCATAAGGTTATCAGCTCATTTGTCAGTGGAAACGCTGCAGGCCAGAAGGGAGTGGCAGGATATACTTATAGTGATGAAAGAGAAAAAGCTACAACCAAGATTACTCTACCCAGCAAGGATCTCATTCAGATTCGATAGAGAAATCAAAAGCTTTTCAGACAAGCAAAAACTAAGAGAATTCAGCACCACCAAACCAGCTTTACAACAAATGCTAAAGAAACTTCTCTAAGCAGGAAACATAAGAGAAGAAAAAGACCCACCAAAGCAAACCCAAAACAATTAAGAAAATGGTTATAGGAACATACATGTCGATAATAATAATCGATAATAACTTGAATGTAAATGGATTAAATACCCCCAACCAAAAGACACAGACTGGCTGAATGGATACAAAAACAAGACCCATATATATGCTGTCTACAAGAGACCCACTTCAGACCTAGGGACACATACAGACTGAAAGTGAGGGGATAGAAAAAGATATTCCATGCAAATGGAAGTCAAAAGAAAGCTGGAGTAGCAATACTCATATCAGATAAAACAGACTTTAAAAGAAAGACTGTTACAAGAGATAAGGAGGGACACTACACAATGATCAAAGGATCAATCCAAGAAGAAGATATAATAACAATTATGTTTATGCACCCAACATAGGAGCACCTCAATACATAAGGCAAATGCTAACAACCATGAAAGGAGAAATTGACAGTAACACAATAATAGTAGGGAACTTTAACACACCACTTACACCATGGACAGATCAACCAAACAGAAAACAAATAAGGAAACACAAGCTTTAAATGACACAATAGGCCAGACAGATCTAATTGATATTTATAGAACATTTCACCCAAAAGTGGCAGAATACACTTTCTTCTCAAGTGCACATAGAACATTCTCGAGGATAGATCACATCTTGGGTCACAAATCAAGCCTTGGAAAATTTAAGAAAATTGAAATCGTATCAAGCATCTTTTCTGACCACAACACTATGAGATTGGAAATCAATTACAGGAAAAAACCTGTAAAACCCAAAAATACATGGAGACTAAACAGTGCACTACTAAATAACCAAGAGATCACTGAAGAAATCAAAGAAGAAATAAAAAAATACATAGAAACAAATGGAAAACATGGCGACCCAAAACCTATGGGACGCAGCAAAAGCAGTTCTAGGAGGGAAGTTTATAGCAATTCAATCTCACCTCAAGAAACAAGAAAAATCTCAAGCAAACAATCTAACCCTACACTGAAAACAACTAGAGAAAGAAGAACAAAGAAAACCCAAAGTCAGTAGAAGGAAAGAAATCATAAAGATCAGAGCAGAAATAAATGAAATAAAAATGAAGAAAACAATAGCAAAGATCACTAAAACTAAAAGCTGGTTCTTTGAGAAGATAAAATTGATAAACCCTTAGCCAGACACATCAAGAAAAAAAGAGAGATGATACACATCAAGAAAATTAGAAATGAAAAAGGAGAAATCACAACTGACACTACAGAAGTATAAAGGATTATAAGAGACTACTACAAACAACTATAAGCAAATAAAATGGACAACCACGAAGAAATGGACAAATTCTTGGAAAGGTACAATTTTCCAAGACTGATCCAGGAAGAATTAAAAAATATAAGCAGACCTATCACAAGTAATGAAATTGAAACCATAATTCAAAGCCTTCCACCAAACAAAAGTCCAGGACCAGATAGCTTCAAAGGCAAATTCTACCAAACATTTAGAGAAGAGCTAACGCCGATTCTTTTCAAACTCTTCCAAAAAATTGCAGAGGGAGAAACACTCTCAAATTCATTCTACAAAGCCACCATCACCCTGATACTGAAACCAGAAAAAGATATCACAAAAAGAGAAAATTATAGACCAATATCACTGATGAACATAGATGCAAAAATCCTCAACAAAACACTAGCAAACAGAATCCAACAGCACATTAAAAGGATCATACACCGTGATCAAGTGGGATTTATCCCAGGGATGCAAGGATTCTTCAATATATGCAAATCAATCAATGTGATATACCACATTAACAAATTAAGGAATAAAAACCATATGATCATCTCAAGAGATGCAGAAAAAGGTTTTGACAAAATTCAACACCCATTTATGATAAAAACTCTCCAGATAATGGGCACAGAGGGAAACTACCTCAACATAATAAAGGCCATATATGACAAACCCACAGCAAGCATCATACTCAATGGTGAAAAACTGAAAGCATTTCCACTAGGATCAGGAAAAAGACAAGGATGTCCACTCTTGCCACTCTTATTCAACATAGTTTTGGAAATACTAGCCACAGCAATCAGAGAAGAAAAAGAAATAAAAGGAATATAAATTGGAAAAGAAGTAAAACTGTCACTATTTGCCGATGACATGATACTGTACATAGAAAATCCTAAAGATGCCACCAGAAAACTACTAGAACTAATCAATGAAGTTGCTAAGGTTGCAGGATACAAAATTAATGCACAGAAATCTCTGGCATTCCTATACACCAACAACGAAAAATCAGAAAGAGAAATTAAGGAAACATTCCCATTTACCACTGCAACAAATAGAATAAAATACCTAGGAATAAACCTGCCTACAGAGTTGAAAGACTTGTACACAGAAAACTATAAAACACTGACAAAAGAAATCAAAGATGACATAAATAGATGGAGAAATATACCATGTTTTTGGATTGGAAGAATCAATATTGTGAAAATGACTATACTATCCAAAGCAATCTACAGATTCAATGCAATCCCTATCAAACTACCAATGGCATTCTTCACAGAATTAGAACAAAAAATCTTACAATTCGTATGGAAACACAAAAGACCCCGAATAGCCAAAGCAATCTTGAGAAAGAAAAACGGAGTTGGAGGAATCAGGCTCCCTGACTTCAAACTATATCACAAAGCTACAGTAATCAAGACAGTATGGTACTGGCACAAAAACAGAAATATAGATCAATGGTACAGGATAGAATGCCCAGCAATAAACCCACACACATATGGGCACCTAATTTACAACAAAGGAGGCAAGAACATACAATGGAGAAATGACAGCCTCTTCAATAAGTGGTGCTGGGAAAACTGGACAGCTACATGTAAAAGAATGAAATTAGAACACTCCCTAACACCATACACAAAAATAAACTCAAAATGGATTAGAGACCTAAATGTAAGACCGGACACTATAAAACTCTTAGAGGAAAACATAGGAAGCACACTCTTTGACATAAATCACAGCAAGATCTTTTTTGATCCACCTCCTAGAGTAATGGAAATAAAATGGAACCTATTGAAACTTAAAAGCTTTTGCACAGCAAAGGAAACCATAAACAAGACGAAAAGACAACCCTCAGAATGGGAGAAAATACTTGCAAATGAAAAAACAGACAAAGGATTAATCTCCAAAATATACAAATATGTCATGCAGCTCAATATCAAAAAAACAAATAATCCAGTTAAAAAATGGGCAGAAACCTAAATAGACATTTCACCAAAGAAGACATACAGATGGCCAAGAGGCACATGAAAAGATGCTCAACATCACAAATTATTAGAGAAATGCAAATCAAAACTATAATGAGGTATCACCTCATACCGGTCAGAATGGCCATTATCAAAAAAGGTAGAAACAATAAATGCTGGAAAGGGTGTGGTGAAAAGGAAACCCTCCTACACTGTTGTTGGGAATGCAAATTGATACAACCACTATGGAAAACAATATGGAGGTTCCTTAAAAAACTAAAAATAGAACTACCATATGACCCAGCAATCCCACTACTGGGCACATACCCTGCGAAAACCATAATTCAAAAAGAGACATGCACCACAATGTTCATTGCAGCAGTACTTACAATAGCCAGGACATGGAACCAACCTAAATGTCCATCGACAGATGAATGGATAAGGAAGATGTGGCAAATATATACAATGGAATATTACTCATCCATAAAAAGAAATGAAATTGAGTTATTTGTAGTGAGGTGTATGGACATAGGGTCTGTCATACAGAGTGAAGTAAGTCAGAAACAAAAAAATAAGTACCGTGTGCTAACGCATGTATATGGAATCTAAAATAAAAAAATGGTAGTGATGAACCTAGTTGCAGGGCAGATATAAAGAGGTAGACATAGAGAATGGACTTGATGACATGGAGTGGAAGGGCTAAGCTGGAGCAAAGTGAGAGTAGCATCAACATATATGCAATACCGAATGTAAAATAGTTGGCTGATGGGAAGCAGCAGCATAGCACAGGGAGATCGGCTCAGGGCTTTGCAATGACCTAGAGGGGTGGAATGGGGAAGATGGGAGGGAGGCTCAAGAGGGAGGGGATATGGGGACATGCATATGCATATGGCTGATTCACTTTGTTGTGCAACAGAAACTAACATGGTATTGTGAAGCAATTACACTCCAATAAAGAAAAAAAAATAGACTGTACTGTAGGGTGGTCATAGCTTTAAATGCATTGGGAAACAAAAAAATTCACCTGACTCACTTATTGTGATATTCACTTGACTGCAGTGGTCTGGAACTGAATCTGCAATATCTCTGAGGTATATCTGTATAATTATTTACTACTATAATATATTAAGAGAGAAAATTCTATCATTTTTATTGCCTCTTCCATTGGAAAGGGCCTTAGTTGTAGCCTATATATTCTATGAGGGCACAGTCCATGACTGTCTTATTTATTATTATATTCTGAGAAACTAGCATACTCCTTCCTTCACAAAAATTTGCTGATACACTTCTGGGACACACCAGTAAACAAAAACCAAGTCCTGCTCTCTCAGATCCTACAGTCTGGTCAGGGAGATAGACAATGAACAATAAACAAATGAATATACAATTGCGGGTAGTAATAAGAAGAAAAATTAAGTAGGGTGAGAGAGTGAGGGTAAAAGAGAGAGGGACCAGTGTGGCCACTTTAGAGAGACAAGCCAGAAAGGCCTGTGTGATGAGGCGACAGGGGCATGGAGATCTGCATGAAGGGAGGGAGCCAAACATGAACCTAGGGGAAGAGCATTCCAGGCACAGAGAACAACAAGCACAAAAGCCCTGAGTCAGGAACTTGCCTGGACATCTGAGAAACAGCAGCAGCCAGTGTGGCTGAAGCAAAATGGCTAGGACAGAAATGAGGTCAGAGTGGTGGCTAAGGGCCAGAGCGTGCAGGGCCAGGACTTGGAACTTCACTACAAGCAGACTGGGCAGCTATTAGAGGGTTGAGAGTAACGGGAGTGATAAGACTGATTAAAAATTTTTAAAGGATCACTCTGGCTGCTGTAATGAACAGACCATAAAGGGAGCAAAAATGGAAACAGGAAGACCAGTTAGGAGACTACTAGTGAGGCCCCAGTGAGAAACACTGGCTTGGATTGGATGGGATGGGCCCACCCACAGATGTGTGCTCAGTAAGTATATGTTTAATGATTGTTTTCATTTCTTGATCTTATTTTCAGGAAATTTTTATGTAATAGATTTGTCAACAGAAGTGATGGATATCAGTAACACAGAATCTGAAACACAGGAAGCACTTCTATATCTCCACTTTGGAGAAAACCAAAGGCACAAGCAATGTCAACACTATCTTTTCTAATGCAACTTATGAGAAGAGGCCTTGACTGAACACTGGCCAACATGAAGTAGAAATTAAAGATTTGGCAACATAACATTTCCTAAGTTTGATCATTAGACCAGGGATGGCCAACTCTTTTAGTCCCACAGGATGCTCTAGGAGAAAAATATTTTGTTAAAATAACTTTGGGAAATGCTAAAACCACAGCTAAGACTGACTGGGTGCTTACCATAAGTCAGGTCCTCTGCAAAAGCCCTCTATGTTTTATGCTGTTTGACCCTCACAACCACTCTAAGATGTAGGGTAGCAGATATGCTAGCTCTCCCTTTCTCTCTGCAGTGGACGCTGCGCCACCCAGAATCCCCTTTCATGAAGGACTTGTTGGCCCAACTGGCCCATCCTTCAGTTGTCAGTCTCTTCAGGGGTCACTTCAACTCCCAAGAGTTGCCTTGCCCAAGATCACACCTACTCCCAGGCCAGTCCATACCTAACAGCTGATCAATACAAGTATATAAAGGCCATCCCAGCTCCAGAGCAACCTCTGGGGCCCCCCGAGGCTGTCATGGGACCAGCATTGTGGCTTGACTTTTCCTTCTGTCCTCCCATCCATCGCCTTTGACCCATAGAGCACCCCTTAATAAACATCATGCAAGCTAAACTTGGTCTCAGTCTGCCTCCTGGGGAAATCAACCTACAATACTCCTCTTCTTTCTCAGAAATAGAACATTTAAATGTCAGCTGGGCACGTGAATAAATGCCAGGAATAAAGACTACATTTCCCAGCTTCCCTTGGAACCAGTCAAGTGTGGCCATGCAACAGAGCTCTTGCCAATGGGATGGACATGGAAGTTATGTGTGCAATTTCCAGGAAATGGGAGGAGAAGCGCCCTCCCCTGTGCCCCCTTTTCTCCTTCCTGTCAGCTGGAATGCAGACATGAGGGCTGGAGTGGGAGCAGCCATCTTTTTGAGGATAGCAAAGCAACAAGACAAAAAGGAGGCTCTGTGCCAGTCATCGGTGGGGGCATTTTATACTTAATCCTGTGAGGTAGGTAATATTGCCCCACTTTACAAGCGAAGAAACTGACCAAGAGTTAAACATTGGGTCCAAAGGCAAACTGAAAATAAGCAGCAAAACTAGATTTGAATCCAGATCTGATTCCAAAGTTTATGCTCCTATGCCAGACTGAGCCTCTGGGAAGAAATTTAGTGATAATTTTGCTTAGGAAAAGTGCAAATTATGATTATCCATTTTTTTCTTCACATAATTAAGAGATATGGATGTTCAAATCCAGTACACAGACTTTAAGTTAGCTGCAAGAAAGAGGTTCCCAGTTGTAAATACTGTAGGAGATTAGAGAAGACAGAGCGATGGCTCCTTCCATGAAGAGCTGAGAGATTAGGCAATGTAAATGGGAAGTAATTATCTAGCGACGTTTTGCATAGAGTTACAGATGTGAGCTCGGAAATCTCCTTCTAGGCCTGCAATCTCTTTCTAAACATGAGCAATGCCTTTTCCTATCTTGAGTAAAGCAGGGTGGAAGAAAGCTCATACCTTCAGGAGTGGCATGGGGGAGGAAGGGAAGGGGTCATCCCAGCTTTACGGGCCAGGCTACTGGCCCAGGAGAGGAAGAACAGGCTCAGTCAGGGATCTGAGATAAGCAATGTGACAGCATGGCTGAGAACGCTGACAGAGAGAGGTGTAGGCACACAAGAAGCACCAGGGAAAACAGTTCTGAAGCTTGTCTGAAATATCTTGTCCTCTCAGCTTTGGGCTACATACTTGGGCCTCATTGCTGAGTGGTGCCTTCTGATCCTAAGGTCATTCACTATTGCTCTGGTTCCTCTGGAGAGAAAGATTTATCTTAGAGGAGCCAGGGCTCTGCAGCATCAGCACCTCAGGGAAGAGCCACAGCCTCTAGAGCTGGACAGTTAGCTCATGAAGACCACCCAAATACTGACCCCTACTAAAGAGATGCATCTGGGAACAGAGGGGCTCTGTGCTCTCTTAAGCATCTGGGCCTCATTCTGCATGAGTCAGTTACCCTCTGACATGGGAACAGTGAAACAAGCCAGTGTTGTCATGTCTTGGGCCTAAACTGTTAGTACCCAAGCCACCAAAATACTGAAAAGTGCCCGGTTCCAAGCCTCATCCAAATGTAGCGTTTGGTTAAATTAATCCAGAATAATACACGAGGACTCTTCCAATGTCATCACCTTCATCAACCAGCAGTCATGACTGCAACAGTTGTGTGTGAAAGAGACGGTATTTTGTGTGTGGGGGGGGGGGGGGGGGGGGGGGGGTATTTTGTGTGTGGGGGGGGGGCGGGGAGGGGTGTGGGGAGTGGTCTCTAAAGTAGAACAGACCTGGGTGTGAAGCCCAGCTTTGCCATTTACCAGCTGTGTAACCATCAGCAAGTCTCTTGACCTCTCCCATCTAGATTATATTGATAATCTTACCTACATTGCTGAGCTGCTGTTGAGTAGTTATCAGTGAATGTGCATAAGACATCCACTGCATTGTAGGTGTTCAACAAATGTTTTTCATTCTCATGAACCAAAATGTAGCCTCAGTTCAGGAAAAATTTTATTTTGGAATGAAATTATCAAATCTCCTTAAAGGTAAACTATACAGTTAAAATAAAAATTGAATTGGTATCCATCGTATTTTACTTTTCATGAAATGTTTTGTAAGTTCCACAGTCCTGGATGACCATTCTTTGCCTGGTGAAATCCATCAAAGTCTAAATCTATTATCACCTATTTCCTTTTTTGTCCAAACTAACCAGATGGAATTAGTCCCTCTCCATCAGTATTTCCACAGGACATCTCTCACATTACTAAACAAGTCACCTGAAGCTTGGTTTAATGTATAGCTGTTTCTCCTATTAGACTGGAAGCCCTTGGATGACAAGAATCATGAGCTAGTGATCCTTAATCCTAATTTCCCAGCACAGCGTCTAGCACAGAGTAGGAATTCCACAAATACCTGGCAAAATAGCACTGAATTTAATAAATGCTGTGGATTCTATGGGTTTCATAAAAATTGCCCTGAGTTCCATAATCCTGATGGCAGCTGAGATCTTGGAGCACAAAGCATTTCAGAGACTATTTAGTGCCAGTACATTTCACTGGAGAAAATAGCATTTGAATGAGAGATTGTCAGTTTAGTTTGTCTAGCCCACAGGGTCCTAGTTAACAACTGAGTAAGAGAGAGCCCGTTTTTTCATTACAAATCTGAAATTAATTCAATTTGCAGCTTTGCTTGCCTAGTCCATTTAATTCTAATCCTCATGTTGAAGAGGTAACACAAATGAAACTATCAGAGTAGAAAAATAGGCTTCAGTGTTGCTGCCCAGTGTACAGTTATTTTATACATCAAGGAAACCATGTGGATACAACATCAGTCAACAGATTATTGGACAACTGCAAAGAACAGCCTCAACCCCAATTATGGATATGCCTATGTGTATGTTAACATACACACACACACACACACACACACACACACACACACACGAGAGAGCTACCATTTTATAGAAGGTATTTTGGAGCAGACATTTTGAAAATGGCATTAACAGAATTCATTTTCACAGAAGGCATCTTGCATCTCGAATTACCTGCATTTGCATTTATTTATGCAATTAGCAATAGAAATGCAGCTGATAAACAGTTGGTGAAGATTAGTTGAGACAGAAAAGTTATACAAAGACTGGCTTTTGAATAACAGCAGACAGGATGTGAGATATCTACAGTTAACGTATCTGCATAACGTAAGAAATGGTTGCTTGTGGCACTACAGGTGACATGGTGACTCAGAGGATGACAGGGAATGAGTATGATAAGAAAGAAAGAATTGGATACCACAATACCAAAGGACACTTAATCTGGCCAGTCCAGGCTAAGGGCTTTAGGGATAATCCGGTGAGAAGGTGGTGAGCCCCTAACTGTAATTATAACTGCAAAAGTTTGTAGCATACCATTAAGATTAGTGGCACAGTAAATTACATAGGTTGGATGACAGGGCTCAGTTTTTCTTGACTAATTCTTTTGTCATCTCCACAAAGCACTGAGTTAATAGAACCTCCTTAGGAATAGGTAAGGGGAGTTAAGGAATCAATTTTCAAAGTGACTACTTGGGTGCTTAGATCAGTTTAACCTAGCAAACAGAATAAAATGGTCTCCTAACAAGTGGATCAGCCTCCACATAAACATCATGGGGAAAGCGATGATTCGGTAACAAGAAAAAGCATGTACAAAGCTTACGAAGGCCTGCAGCAGGAAGACCATGTGGGGTGGAAGAGGAAATAGAGGAGACAGACACAGAGCAATAAACAATGTTGATTTTGAAATGAAAATGGGTCACTGATGACGCTGAAGAGCTGCCGGGACGCAAGTCATCCTGGTTCGCAGTGACCGTTGTTTATTCATTCAACAAGAATCAAGTGCCCCACATGTGCCAGGCACTGTTCTATGTGCCAAGATAAGAAAGTAAACAAAACAGTCACGATCCCTGCTGTTAAGAAGTTTACATTCTAGTAGGTAAAGGAAGAGGGCGATGACAACAAATACCTACTTTATAAAGAAAGTACATAAAGTAATGGCATAAACAGTGATTTGGAGGGAGACTATTACTATCTAGGGAGGAAAGGCCTCTTTGAGGAGAGGAAGGTAGGCTTGAAACCTGAACAAGAAGGAATCAGTCATGCAAAGTCCAGGGCAGAAGGTGCAGCAGGTGCAAAGGCTGTGACACAGGGTGAGCTGGGTGGTGCTGAGGACCAACGAGCCAGTGAGCTGCCAGTGCCCAGCAAATCAGAGGTGAGCAAGAGAAGAGGCTAAACAGAAAGCCAGACGTCATGCAAGGAGTTTGGATTTTTTTTCTATCTGCAATATGATGCCACAAGCAGATTTTGAGGAGGAAAGTAACTTAAAAACTCTCTAGCCGGGCTTCCCTGGTGGCGCGGTGGTTGAGAGTCCGCCTGCCGATGCAGGGGAAGCGGGTTTGTGCCCCGGTCTGGGGGGATCCCGCATGCCGCGGAGCGGCTGGGCCCGTGAGCCGTGGCCGCTGGGCCTGCGCGTCCGGAGCCTGTGCTCCGCAACGGGAGAGGCCACGGCAGTGAGAGGCCCGCGTACCATCAAAAAAAACAAAAAAACAAAAAAAAAACTCTCTAGCCATGATGTAGAAAATGGGCTGCAGGAAGGCAGAAGAGGACACAGGGAGACTTGTTAGAAGGTTACTGACAAACTTTAGGCCATCAATGATGGTGGTTTGCACCAGAGGGGTAGCAGCAGAGTGAACAGAATATTAAAGATGAAGTTGACAGGACTTGCTGGGAAGAAGGGAAGGGTGGCATTGTAAGGAATCAAAGATGATGGCCGGGTGTTGGGCCTGAGCAAGTGGATGAATGGTGGTGCCATGTACTGAAACGGAAAGACTGGAAGAGGATTAGGTAGGATGGGGGTGGGAGGAGATCAAAGGTTCTGTTTTGACCGTGTCAGGTTTATATCCTCAGATGAAGATGTCAAGTGGGCACTTAGATACATGAGTCTTGAGTTCAGTGGAAGGATCAGGATTGAAGATACCAACATGGGCGTCAACGTGAAGATGATAATCACAGGTACGAAACTGAGACTGTGGATAGGGGAGAGTCCAGGGGCATCTCGATGCTGAGAGGTTGAGTAAGAAGCCTCCAGACAAAGATACCAAGAAGGCGACACTGGAAAGGGGAGAGAAGCCAGAAGAGTGTGGGGGTCACATAAATAAGGGGAAGAACACATTCTAAGAAGGAAAGAATGATCAACTGTATCAAATAAGAACAGAGATGTGACTACCCTGGATTTGTGAACATGGAGGTTATGTTAATAAGGGCAGGTCTGGTGGAGTGGTGGCAGGAGAAGCCCAGCTGGAGCCGACTGAGAAGAGAACAGGAAGTGAGAAGTGGAAAACAGGGATGCTAGACTATCCTTACATTAAGAATCAAGAGATTTAACAATCTGAGGTCTGAGTGCTAACAGGTTCCCCTAAGAATTACTGAAGATTCCCTATAAGAAAAACTAAAGAGCATGAAAGGAATCAGTCATCAATTCATTTAGTAAGTACCCAGGTACAGTAGAGTTCACAGCCCTGTCACCCAACAGGAACCAGGAACCATGGAACAAGTGGTCCCCGGTGCACTGATGGCAACCTTTAGAGTGACACATGTCTGGACAGTCCCAGTTTATATCTGTTTGTCCCAGAGTAATTATTAAGGACTCTCAAAGTGTCCTGGTTTGGATAATAAATTCTATCTTTTCTCTATTTATAGTTCACTGTCTTCTTACCCAACACTGGACAAGCCCTATCACTTAAATGAAGTTAAGATCACTATTTGAGGGGCTTCCCTGGTGGCGCAGTGGTTGGGAATCTGCCTGCCAGTGCAGGGCATACGGGTTCGAGCCCTGGCCTGGGAGGATCCCACATGCCGCGGAGCAACTGGGCCCGTGAGCCACAACTACTGAGCCTGTGCGTCTGGAGCCTGTGCTCCGCAACGAGAGAGGCCGTGACAGTGAGAGGCCCGCGCACCGCAATGAAGAGTGGCCCCCGCTTGCCACAACTAGAGAAAGCCCTCGCATAGAAACGAAGACCCAACACAGCCAAATATAAATTAATTAATTAATTAAAAAAAAAAAAGATCACTAAGTTAGAAAACTGCCCAAGACTGGTTCCAGGCAAGAATCTAAGGGCAAATATCTGATTATGTTGGTAGAATATCAACTTACTGGGGAACTATTAAAGGTTCCATCATACTATTTCATAGAATGCAAAACTACATTGTCAAGTACTGAATCCTAAATTACAATAACATAATGTAGCAGTTAATATTAAATCATAGTATACAAAAAATGGTGGTGTGCTTAGAAAAAGACCTAGGAGGACCCACGTAAAACTGTTTCTAGCGGCTGCTCATAGGGAGTGAGAGCTCGGGTGAATATGGGGGGTAAGAGCCCTTTACCTTTTATTTTATACTACTTCAGTAGTTTTCAATGTTTTGTTTTTACAGTGAATATACACTACTTTTGTAATTCAAATTTTTAAAGTTTATTTAAAGCGATACTTAACCATTTCTCAAAAATAAGAATCCATGATAGATCAGATGCACAGTAACAAAATCTCTATTTCCAGATCTGGTCCCATAGTACCCGATGCTGTTGCCTCTGACACATAAATTGAAGTGACTCCAGATGTCCTCTGCAGCATCCTCTATGGCAATACTCAAGCCTTGAAATATGGTGAAGTCTCCTGACATCACTACTAATTCATCAAAGCCTCCTGACAGCCCTCCAGGTACACACTGTAGCCGGATTGGCTCATATAAATCTTTGCCAGTTTATTTACAAAGTCCTGTCAGATTCTGGTGTCTCAACCAGCTTATGTGTACATTGTATTTTGATTAATTAAAATAAGTCACTTACCATCTTGGCTAGTGTGGTTCTTAGCTGCCCAGCTTTCAGCTATAGGCTAAGACTGACACAGCCAAAATGTTATGCAAATAGTCTCTGCAGCTCTCACTGCCACGGGAGCCTGTCCCAACTCATCTCTGTGATGCAGAAGCAAGAAATTCCAGGGCAGCTATGTGAGCCCTATTTACAACAGAAACCATCCCATATTTTTCCAAGTCATGCTAAAAGTCTAAATCATCATTATCCGTATGTGTTGGCATTATATAGATATAATTATGTATATTATCTCAATCGGAATCAATAAATCATATATTTTGATTTAAAATTTTTGTGTGATTTTCATCGGTATAGAAGCCAAAATCCCATTAATTTTCTGAAAAAAGAGATAATTTTAAGTAGAATCAAATACATACAAATATATATTGAACTAGAAAAGTTTTAGAGATGCAAGAATCCTTAGAGGTGATCTAATCTATCTTTTTTATAGATGAAAAACCGGATTCAGAGGAGATAATGGCTTGTCCAAGATCACACACAATGTCAATAGCAGACCTTGGACTAGAATCTGGTCTCCTGACTCAACATCTCCGCCATGTTGCTTACCACGAACAAAGTGAATTCTCATGGACACTCCATAAAGAGACATTTATGCATGTTGACTACACAATCATAAAATAAAATCTACTTGATATAAATAAACTGTTTACAAGTGTTCTCATCGTTGTGTTGCCTGCCACCCTGAAAACTTTACAAGAGTCAATTTCCGAATGCCTCCACTATCACTGGGAAGAATAGCAGTGAGGCAGACTGAGAAAAGGCCTTGCACGTAGGACTCCTTGAGATGCTTATCTCTCAGTAGGTTCTAGCAATAAGAAGCCAGAACGGTGCTAAATCAGTTTGATTCTTTGACAGTTGCTGAATCTTTTTTAATTAAAAAATGAGTACCTAAATGAGTGGTATCTCTGAGATCAGCTAAAGCTAAATTTTTCTTAAAGACCATTTTTCTTAAAGACCAGTGAATCATCAAAAATGTTTTTCTGATCTATTTAGGACCTATGATGAGAAGTGAACCAAGGTATCACCGATCATGAACCAAGGTATCACCAATCAAGAAGAGGCCTTCGAATATCTCATCCATGCTACCTTTCAGGAGGTCGACTGAACCAATGTAAAAAATTTACTTAGAAGGCAATTCCGTAATTTCTGCAAAGCCTAAGAGTCTTTATCCAGAATGCAATCTCATGCAGATGTCTGTAAGCAGAATTTAAAATTAAATCAGAAGTACTTCTTCCAGTATTTTAATGCAAGTTAGTTATCACAATACTTTGTATGTGTATATCATATATACACATATGTATATATTTTTCACATTACCTAATTACTGCATAGGCCCAATAAATATGCATTACACAGAACTGATTTGAAATAGAAACAGTATAAATAAAATAATCTGCATGTGAAACAGCTTTTTAGACTTCAGACTAAAAGTATAAGCTCGAGTGGCTTTTTAGATAAAATATGTTTTCCAGTCTTGATAAAAATACCTATGTACATGTTATTTATTTTTATCTAGTAGATTCTACTTTATCATCATATAATAAAACTAAAAAACTGGGCTTCCCTGGTGGCGCAGTGGTTGAGAGTCCGCCTGCTGATGCAGCGGACACGGGGTCGTGCCCCAGTCCGGGAAGATCCCACATGCCGCGGAACAGCTGGGCCCGTGAGCCGTGGCCGCTGAGCCTGCGCGTCCGGAGCCTGTGCTCCGCAACGGGAGAGGCTACAACAGTGAGAGGTCCCCGTACCGGGAAAAAAAAAAAAAAAAAATCCTATCTAGATGAATCTAGGTTTTTTCCAGCTGCAGGTTCTTCTTCATTGATATACATCCTGAACAGATTAGAAACTGTCAAACTGTCATGTTAATACTAAGTTAAATTGTTTATGCTGCAACAGTTAATACTTCGTCACAACAACAGTGTCAGAAGAAGCATCAAGACACTTCAGAGAAACAGCGATAGCAAATAGATGCTGTACAAAAACTGACTTTACCTCACTCACGGAGAGGTTTTTTTTTTCTTTTTTTTTTTTCGGTACGCGGGCCTCTCACTGCTGTGGCCTCTCCCGTTGCCGAGCACAGGCTCCGGACGCGCAGGCTCAGCGGCCATGGCTCACAGGCCCAGCCACTCCACGGCATGTGGGATCTTCCCGGACCGGGGCACGAACCCGTGTCCCCTGCATCGGCAGGCAGACTCTCAACCACTGCGCCACCAGGGAAGCCCCACGGAGCGTAATTTTGACAAAATTATGTAGACGCCGGCTACTCTGCTAAAAATATTTAATATATTAGATGCTACTTTTAGCTGTAATTTCAAACAAAGTGGAACAGGTGATCCTACTATTATAAAAAGTATTGGTTATGAAGTTTTTTATTTGTGGTAAACCCAGGTACTGCACAAATAGAATAAGGCATAGTGCTAAGAGAACTATGAGAGAATTCTGGCATAACAAGGATAGTTATACTCAAAATAAAAAACACAGAATCTAATTAGAAAATCACCCTTTGGCGACCAATGATGACTAAAGCATGAATCATCAACTGATCCTAAAACTCTTGGGTGAAATTTGATAAGAAACATACATTTACACAATCTCAAAGTATCTTCCCACAAGCTACTTATTGATTACAAAGGAAAAAACAGTAACTTTACGGTAGAGAAATCTGGCAGACACCACCTAAACCAGGTGACCAAAGCCAACATCATCAGTAATAGTACAAATCAACATTATGTGCCTCTTGATAATATGTACAGAGAAGAGTACAACATCACTTCTATGATATTTCTGCCCAAAATGTGTAACCCAAATCATGAGGAAAATTGGACAAACACAAACTGAGAGGCACTCTACAAAATAACCGGCCTGTACTCATCAGAAATATCAAGCTCATGAAGGATGGAGCAAATGTTCTAGATAAACAACACTAAAGAGACTTGATATATAAATGTAACACATGACCTGGGATTTTCTTTTGCTATAAATGACATTATTGGAATAACTGCCAAAATATTAATCAGATTTGTAGAGCAAATAATAATATTGTTTAAATGTTAATTCACTGATTTTGAGTATTGTAGTGTAGTTATACAAAAGAACGTCCTTGCTTTTAGGAACTACACACTGAAGTATTCAAGGGAAAAGAGCCATCAGTCGGGTCTGCAACTTATTCTAAATGGTTCAAGAAAAAATATATGCATTTATATATTTTTTATATTATATATGCATATATGTATGCATGTGTGTATGTATGTATTATAGATGGACAGATGAATGGAAGGATACATTGTGGGCAGTCAGATAGGTTGATAGATAGATAGATGAAGGAAGGAAGGAAAGAAGAGAGGGAGGGAGGATGAAAGGGATGAAAGGAGGAAGCAGAAGGGAGAGAGCAAGAGAGAGAATATTAAAGCAAAAATAGCAAAATATTAACATTTGGGGCATCTGGGTGAAGGGTACATGGGTATTCTTGTATTAGTCTTGGAACTTTCCTGTACGTCTGAAATTATTTCAAAATAAAAAGTAAACTAAAAAAAAAAGTAGAACGTATATACATAAAGAATGGTTCAAGTTTTTACTAAGGATTAAAAATAATAATTGAGAGTAAATACCTATTATGTGATAGAGACAGTGCCAGGTGCTGTAGGGACTATACTAAGAAGAGTGCATGAAATGTTCTTGCCCTTAAACTTATAGAGGAAAGAGGATTAATATAATAAAATAATCAGAGAACAGTTCAAAAGAGTAGATATATAATTAAGTGCTAAAGATCTTAGGTGTGCATAACTAATTCATAACAATTTTGAGCCACTGTTTAGGATTTAAAATAATGATAAACCATACCAAAAATATAAGACCTATCAGCATTTCTGTTCTTACAAACACACTTGTAAATAACTTCGAAAGATATCTCATGTGTGCATATAATTACACACAAGAATTTAGAGGCTGGATATAATAAAATATTTACTGTTTCTAAAACTTCTACAATCACTGGGATTTGAAATGCAGGTACTTTTTCCACTCAAAGTAAGATATCCAGAAAATGTTATTATAATAAAATGGAACTAGAAGAAATATCCTAATGATGGTGAAAGAAAGAAAAAAATTTTAATAGTAATAAATATAGGGACTTCCCTGGTGGCGCAGTGGTTAAGAATAGGCCTGCCAATGCAGGAGACACAGGTTCAAGCCCTGGTCCGGGAAGATCCCACAGACCAAGGAGCAACTAAGCCCATGTGCCATAACTACTGAGTCTGCACTCTAGAGCCCGTGAGCCACAACTACTGAGCCCATGTGCCACAACTACTGAAGCCCGCGTGCCCTAGAGCCCGTGCTCTGCAACAAGAGAAGCCACCGCCATGAGAAGCCCGCGCACCGTAATGAAGAGTAGCCCCCGCTCACCGCAACTAGAGAAAGCCCGTATACAGCAATGAAGACCCAATGCAGCCAAAAATAAATAAATAAATTAATTAATTAATTAATTTTTAAAAAACGAAATAAATATACACTGCCAGCACAAACAGTAGCTAACTACTCACATGCGTGACTTAACCATTTCCCACTAATCAAACGTCAACAACCCCAGATGAAGAAAATCCACTTAAAGCTTTAATGGGAGCACTCAATGGATAAGTTTTAGCATAAGTGATCTGGTAAATAGAAGAGGTTAAATAGGAGAAGATGGCATCTCCTACACTCACACAGGGAATGGAAATAAGGCTGAAAAAGCCATCTTGGCCCTTTGCTGCCCCATTTCTCCAACTTGGGTTTGATTCTACCCTGAGCAGAATATTATTTAACTAGTCACTGCACTGATAAGATAGGTGATGTTCTTAAAAATCAAGTTCATCTTTCAGTTCATCCTTGTATTTACTGATGAGGGCACAGTTTAATTTTGTCTCCCCCAAAGTGAAAGCTGGAGGACATCGCTTTAGCCACTGAGTAACTAAGCATTGATGGAAGCAAGGCAAATAAGCCTAGATCAGCAACAAGAGGCAAACAAGAGCAATTTAAGGCTAATGTACTTCAGATTCCTCATACAAGTGGAGTGCCCCAAGGTTTCACAAGCAATAGAGATAATGAATTTATTTATGATTACTTTTGGGGAATCAGATGTTGAGTTAATTATCAGTTTGACTTTTTTTCCTCTTGGCCTAATCTCATTAATTCCATATTTACTTTAATTGGATCTCATTTGAATATTCTGATTTCATAACATGTGACTAATAATATTTCTCCATGTCCACTTTGTGCCAGTTTGTTTTATATTAGGAAATTACATGGGCTTGATCTTATTTTACATGCAGAAAGAGACACAGTACACATGGTTGCTCTTCACAACGTTTCTCAAATGGCAGAATGAAAAGAATTAGACGTGGAGCTTGAATTATGACCTTGGACAGGTTACTTAACTCTTAGTCACTTTTTGCCAACCTAAAAAATAAAACGTTAACTAAAAGGCAAGAAGATATGATCAAAGAGGAGAAGACCAGAGGCCTGATAATGACCTTCTCTTAACTTTCACCCAAATCTTGGGTCAAAACCTTAAGAGGTAGCACAGAACCACCAAGATAGTTTTGGGAGGCCTCCAGGTCTGGGGGTCTTGAACCTAACCTCCCAGCCTCAGCTTGGCAGAGTAGGAGGCCTGAAGGTGCGTCTGAGCCAATGAACCCCCTAGTGTCCCACAAAGAAAGCACCACAGCCTTTTGGAGCACCCTGCTCCAAGACTGCTGAGGCTTTTTTCTCCAATGAAATTAATGTTAATTCCCAATTTGTACCTTAACTATTTTGAACTACATTCACTCTTTTAGGCTCCTGATATTTCACTTGTACGTTTTACCTGTGTCTTGGAGAACAGTCAATATCCTCTACCCACATACCCGTGAAAAAGCAACACAGACACATCCAACCATACACTATGTTTGACTTTAAATTATCAATATGACTTAGTAGCAGAATAGGAACTTAAAAATAAAAAGTAAAAGAAACTTGTAACACTCCTCTGAGAATATCTTGCTTTGTAGTCTTGAATTTTAGAATCATGTTAATTTTCCACATAGTCAAATGTAAAATTAAATCATCAAAGATGGGGGAAGGATCCTAAAACTGAATGCAAACTAAAATAAATGAACTCAACTATATTTAAAATGAATAACATTACCACACTGAATTTTTAAAAATAGAACTAATCCAAGTAACATCTGAACACAGAACTTTGACTACTCTCAATGTAAAGAAAAATAAAAGAACTGCAAAGAATCTTGAACTCTTCTTAGTAGGTTTGTTTTTTATAGTCCTTGGGTATAGCAATCCTGAAACTATTTTATGTGTATCAAATGAGTAATCACAGTGGAAGAAGGGAGATACAAATAAGAATGGGGGGAGGCAAGGAAGAACTTGGGGTGGAGCTCTAAGTTGTAATTGTTAAGTATCAGTATAAACTTGGGATTTAAAAATATAGCTCCATCTTTTTAGCTGCATCTATGAGAGTGTGTAGTATATGTATTTCCAAGCTCTGTCTGTTGAAAAGGTCAAGAAGCGATGACATTCTACCACAGCAATAATTACAGTCCTCACTAAAAGAACCAGGGCTCCTTGGAAAAACAGTTGATTCCAGTGTTGGGGCACGGAAAGTACTAGATGGACCTGGAACAGCTAATTATGCCAAACAGCAATAAAGTGCTTTAAAAAAATTACAAAAGCCTATCAAAAGGATGCAGGAAATAAAGGGGCTTCCTACTGGCCCTAGGGATAATTTGAGCATCCAAATAATTAAGAGCAGGAGGCAGTGCTTTTTAGCAGAATGCTGACTAATATGGAGGGAATGATGAAGTGTTAAAAAATCATAAACTCAGACATAAATTAGCAGCAGTGGATACTAAATCTGGGGATGGGAAAAGCTTGATGAGGAATAAGATATTTAAACAGTCAAAGTGTTTCCGCACAAATTACTTATTAATTACAAAAGAAAAAATAGTAACTACACAGTGGAGAAAATGGATAACACTTTAATGATAAAATTTAACATTGCCAATAATAGGCGAATAGGCACCCTGAAGCTCTGGATAGGAGGCCCTGAGGAGGACTCATGTCACTCCTGAGGCACTCCAGGCAAAAATGCATACCCTGAATCTAATCATGAGGAAACATCAGATAAACCCAACTTGAACTTTATTCTGTAAAATAACTGCCTGGATTCTTCAAAAGTATCAATCTCCTAAAAAACAAAAAAAGGCTGAGATGCCTTTCCAGATGAAAGGAGATAAAGAGACATGACAACTAAGTTCAACACGTGATCTGAACTGGGACCTGTACTAGAAAAAAATGCCCTAAAGGAAATTACTGGGACAATTGACTAAATTAGAATATAGACTGATTTACAGAATTTATAGATAATAGTATTATGCCAATATTAAACTTCCTGAATTTAATAACTCTACTATGGCTTCATAAGACAATGTCTTTATTCTTAAAGTTGCATGTTTTAATATTAGGAATAAAGGGAATAATGCTTGAAACTTGCTTTCAGGTGATTCAGAAAAAAGCAATATTAATATATATCTATAAAGAGGAAGACTGATAAGGCAATTGTGGCAAAAATACTAAAGATGGGTGAAATCTGTGAGCTATGCTTGCTATTTTTCTGTAAGTTTGAAATTATTCCAAAACTGAAAATTGAGAGTTTATAGTTTGAATTTAAAGTATAGGTACCTACAACTAGTTTTTCTAAACCCTTAAAAATGTTTCCATATTATAATTCAGACAAATTAAAGTCAAGCTATATCCACAGAGTTTATAATTTACATTAGTGAAAGAAGCACTTTCAATCAAATTACATCTGATTCATCAGTCTACTTTATGCCTTTGTGATTTTTCAAAATGATTAACCAAATATTTTATATTTTAATTTGTTGCAGTCATATGTTAAAGCATAGTTTAGACTGGTAAACTGCTCTGAAAATGGAAAATACCTTACCTGACTTTCTTATTACTAATTATAAACATGGAAGTACCAAAATGTTTAAAATTCCTGATACTTCCCCCAAGATTAGTGGAAACAGGCACCTAAATTTATGCTTTGTTTTCAATTAAGCATTTATTTAAAAAACAAAGTATATCGTTTATTAGTCTACTTTCCAGTTTATAAACTTATGCAAAATTCAGGTTTATAACATTGAACAAGACCACTCCACAAACTGGGAGTATTAATGACATTTGTAATCCATTTAAAATTATATTCTCTATTTGAAATACCTGCATGGAAAACAATTCCCCAATTTCTCAGAACTGATGAGACTCATTGTCATTCAGCTGCACTACTAATGAGAATAAAGTGGGAATTAAAATCATAAAGCTAAGAAGCCAAAAATCTAGTTTTTAAAATAACTTGGTATTAACTTCACTAGCATAAACCTCAAAAATACTGATTACTGAACTCAGAATTTCCCAGATTAATAAAAACATCACTGATCACCATTCATCATGCTAAGCCTCATCTCTTCTATATTCAGGACGTTTGTATTTCCAGGCTCCCCCAGACCCAGAGGGTAACCTCCATTCTTTCCATCTGTCCCCGATTCTTCTTCTAGTAAATGCATTCCCTTCATTTCAAAGCAATAGGAAGAGGTTGGGAGGGAGGGGCTTGAGGTGCGGGACATGTCTCATGTGCACCTCCATCATCTTTGAAATCTAAATTCTCGGGCAAGAGTAGCAGTTGGCTTCAAGATTCACTTTGAGAGGAAAAGACGGGACATTCACAAACTCACTTTTTCATACAAGAAAGGAAACCCAGATAGACTCACATTTGGCAAAAAGAATTAAATTTGATAAGATCATATACTGGCAAGGTAATGGGGAAACAGGCCCTCTTCAAGCCTGCTGCCTCTTGGTAGTGCAATTCTGCAGAATACATTAACCTGAAAATGGGCATTGCTATGACTAACTAAATCTACCTCCATATATCTCCCTAGAAGGACACTCCCCATGTATATGGGTATTTACCAAAACACTGTTTGAAAAGCGAAAGAACCTAAATCTCTTTCAGCAAGATAAGTTATTTAGAAAGAGAAGAAACACATGCACAAAGAATTCTATGTAAATTCAGGGATAGATATGTGAAGATCTAAAAAGATACACATCAAACTCATAGCAGTGGTTACCTCTGGGGATTGTGGAGGGAGATCAGGAATGGAAACTAAAGTTTAAATCTGAGATGTTCTAAAGTTTCAAGGAAAATGCATTTATGTATTACTTAAGTAATTAAAAATTAATTTTGAAAGATTAAAAAAAGAATCAAGTTAAACACCAAGTAAATCTAAGACAGAGATCACTTCGACTAGAAAATGATAGAAACTGAGAAATACTAATTAGACTAAGTTTGAACTACTAACATTTTGACACGGGCCTCTCACTGTTGCGGCCTCTCCCGCTGTGGAGCACAGGCTCCGGACGCGCAGGCTCAGCGGCCATGGCTCACGGGCCCAGCCGCTCCGCGGCACGCGGGATCCCCCCAGACCGGGACACGAACCCGTGTCCCCTGCATCGGCAGGCGGACTCTCAACCACTGCGCCACCAGGGAAGCCCCTAACATTTTTAATACATCAGTGCAATGGCCCAGAGTCAGAGTCTGAATCTTGACCTGGCTGCATATAATGAATCCTACCAATTCCTAAAGAGAGTTAACTATCTTACTTCTCATCTGTACTTAAAATTTTTAAGAAACCCATTCTTAAGAAGAAAGGAGGGGCTTCCCTGGTGGCACAGTGGTTGAGAATCTGCCTGCTAATGCAGGGGACACGGGTTCGAGCCCTGGTCTGGGAAGATCCCACATGCCGCGGAGCAACTGGGCCCGTGAGCCACAACTACTGAGCCTGCGCGTCTGGAGCCTGTGCTCCACAACAAGAGAGGCCGCGATAGTAAGAGGCCCGCGCAACGCGATGAAGACTGGCCCCCTCTTGCCACAACCAGAGAAAGCCCTCGCACAGAAACGAAGACCCAACACAGCAAAAATAAATTAATTAATTAATAAACTCCTAACCCCAATATAAAAAAAAAAGAAGAAGAAGAAGAAGAAAGGAAAGAGAAGGAAGGAAAAGAAGGAAGAAAGGGAGGGAGAGAAGTTTCCCCAAGTGTTAAGTCTAATTTTGTTTGTCTGACTTCAAACTTCAATATTGAATCATGTATAATATTTGAGTGGTGGGAAGAGGAATACCAGCAGAAAATTCTCTCCAGAAAGATCTTTGATTTAAAATAAAGCAAAACGGGCTTCCCTGGTGGTGCCGTGGTTGAGAGTCCGCCTGCAGATGCCGGGGACACGGGTTCATGCCCCGGTCCGGAAAGATCCCACATGCCGCGGAGCAGCTGGGCCCCTAAGCCATGGCCGCTGAGCCTGCGCGTCCAGAGCCTGTGCTCCGCAACGGGAGAGGCCACAACAGTGAGAGGCCCGCGTACCGCAAAAATAAATAAATAAATAAATAAAAATAAAATAAAGCAAAACAAGGAGGCAGGGGGACATTCTCCTACAGAGACCTTGAGAATGCTAGACTCTAGAGAGTTGAAAATATCAACTCTTTTTCAATAGACAATATGGAAATAACTCCCAAAGCCTAGGGAAATACATTTAGGACATGTAGGCAGTTAGGAAGCTGAAGGAATCCATTTATTTTTAATAATTTCCACTGAGAGAAGATGGATACATTAATTTACATCTTGCTCTGAACTTAATAAGTAAAAGTTAAGGAACCGTTTGCTCACATATGTCAATTTATTTCCTTAAATGCAAAAGAAAGTAGCGCTAAGAAGAGACGACACAGAGTAGCTGTGTTCGCAAATCTGCTGTCTTCTATAAAGCTGAGAAGTTTATTATTACATTTATTTCATGTGTTAGTTTGTAAGTTCTTCTGGTGGTTACCTCCATAAATTATAGCATATAACCTTGACTCCTAAATCTGAATGTTAATCCATACTTTCCCCCTCTTTCCAGAAAGAACTTGGAACACTTTAAGCCCATTTAGTCCCTTTCAACTTAAATGGTATTGTTGGGCTTCCCTGGTGGCGCAGTGCTTGAGAGTCCGCCTGCCGATGCAGGAGACGCGGGTTCGTGCCCCGTTTCGGGAAGATCCCACATGCCGCGGAGCGGCTGGGCCCGTGAGCCATGGCCACTGAGCCTGCGCGTCCGGAGCCTGTGCTCCGCAGATGGGAGAGGCCACAACAGTGAGAGGCCCGCATAACGCAAGAAAAAAAAAAAAAAAAAAAAAAAAATGGTATTGTTATGCATTTTAAAAATATTACACACATTTTAAAAACTTACTATCGTTTCATACAGTGTTTGTTTATGCACATATTTACCATTAGTCTTTCTGTCACCTCTCTTTCCTACTGGGATCATTTTCCTTCTGTGTGAAGAACACTAAAATTAAAACTGCGAGGATCTGCTGCTAACAGCAGACCCACACGAAAACAAATTCTAAAGGGTATTCTTCTTAGTGTGGGTCTGCTGGTGGCAAATCCTGTTTTTTGTTTTTTGATTTTTAAGTCTGAAAATGTCCTATTTCCCCTTTCTCTTCCATTGTCCTATTGAGAAGTCAGCCATCAGTCTAACTGCATTCCAATAAAGGTAGCTGATGTTCTTTCTCTGGAGACTGTCCTGATTTTCTCTTCATCTTTGATTATCTGCAGTTTCACTACTATATGCCTAGGTGTGAATTTATTTATCCTGATTAGAATTCTTTTGGCATCTTAAGTACCAGGGTTGATGTCTCCTATCAGTTATGGAATTTTCAGCAATTATATCCTAAAATATTGCTTCTACCCTCATTCTCTCTCTCTCTTCCTATTCTTTTAAGGCACCAAATGAATATATGCTAGACATTTTGTCTGACTTTTGTTCCTTTTGTTTTGTCTACTCATATGCCTGGTCATCTCTGATTGTGACTGGACACTAAATTTGAAAGATTATTTGTAGAGTAACTTGAAGTGTGGATGCTATCATTCTCCACAGAGGACTTTTGCTTCCTTCTTCTTGACTCCTGAGGCCCTAGAAGGCCTATCAAGCCAAGCTCCTCACTTCAGGTTCCCTGAATTACTTAAATGACAGGAATCCAGGATTCAAGCTGTATGAGGGCTACTTTGCTTCCAGTTCATCTTTATTCCAAGGGTGCAGCTCAAAGCAGAGGATTAATATACCAGGATTCATGAATTCATACCAGAGTCCAACTTTTGTCACCCTAACCCGTTACAGCCTCCAAAAGCCCAGCTTTTCAGCCTCCCATAGAGGCACCCCCGGGGGAAAAACAGCTTCTTTCCTCTGGACTCTCAGCTTCTCTGAAATCTCAGCCCCAGTAACTACTATCTTACTATCTTTTTGAAGCTTTTTAGAAGATTTTATTTTTATATTTCATCTAACCTTTTTGGTTGTCTTCATTGGGAAAACTAGCCCAAATTACACTGCCTGGAATTGCTAGTCATTACTGGAAACTTAAGAGTAAGTATACTCAAAAACAGTTAAAGAATTACAGCAGCAATAATCACCTTAGCACAGTCTAACATTTGGATGTAATTAAAATGTATCCAATTCCAAACAGGTTCTGATGCTCCCTCTCCTGAACAGTCACACAGTAGCTTAATGATGAAGATTTACTGATGTAAATCCAACTTTTCTTTGGATTTAAATGAGTTGGCACGTGTAAAGTTTTTAGAAGGCTGGCTGGCACCTAGTAAGCACTCAATAAGCATTAGCAAATACTATTATTCTATTTCCAAAAAAAGTGAATCCTTACAAGCTTACAAGTCACCACCATTATTCTTCATTCCACTATTACCATATGAAATCCTCCAGAAAACCAAAGTCATTTATTTACTTAGCTATTGAAAAAAAACACACAAAAACCTTAGACAGTATTCCTAAACTCAAATTTTGAGGGTAGCTACAAGAAATACAAGTCAAAGTCACTGTAAACTGTGGGCCTAATTATCAGGTATGCATATATTATTTATCTAATATGAACTTGCCATTTCTTACTACCTGAAAAGAGGGCACTATAGATACAACAACAGATTAGTACACAACTGTTCTGTAGTCACGCATTTCACAAATGAAAATGAAATCGAAAACATTCACTTAATGGAAGCTGCTTCATTATGTATAAGAGTGAGCCACACAGGAAGCTGTGCCATATGCTGAGTGCCAAGCATTCCATCACAATGTTTTGTTGTCAAGCTTGTGATCCATTGACTTATTATATGTGGACGTGATAACAGGAAGAACCTCTATATGCTAAAAATCAACTTACGAACCAATCACATTTTAGGCTTGGAGAGCAGCATCTCTGCATCACCTACACTGCCCCACACTTTGTATAAAGCATAGTTATTCCACCAGATAGTCTACACCCTACATTTCAGCTGGAGCGCAGCAAAACCAGGACAAGAACAAGGTCCTCAGACCCATCGCCACATCTTAAAATAAGACACAGCATCATACTCATTTAAGAAATATTTACTGACACCTGGTTTCAGCCAGATACGTTGATAGAAACTGGATATTTAATGGTGAACAAGATAACATGATCCTGGCCTCCCAGAAGTTAGTCTAGGCATACAGAAGAGAAAGAGAAATAAATGCATGACTGTACTACAGGATAATAAGTACAATGATGGAAGAAGTACAAGGCTACTGGAGGAGAATATTGGGAACAGGGTATCAGGAAAAGTGTCCCAGGAAAATCACTCCTAAACTGAGACCTGGGAGATGAGTAGCAGCCAAGCAAAGGTGAGAAAACAGAACATTCCAGAAACCACATGTGTAGAGGCCCAGAAATTAGAGAAACTATAAGGGTGCATTCTGGTCAAGCAGAAGCAAAGGCTAAGCTTACACTGTAGGAAGTCTCTATAATCAGGGCCAGCAGGATTCCCACCAAAAACAATGTTACATACTACAGAGGGAAAGAAACCACGTTGACGAAGAGTCAGGAGACATAGCAAACAAGAGAATGAGCACACACACATACACCCAAAGACTTGGAAAGTATAGAACAATTTGAAAGATTCTATGTATATTTAAAGTCAATAAAAAGATAAAAGAAGGTATAGACACCACAAGGCAAGAATAATACAGAAGAAAACAGAACAAAGAACACTGAAAATCAAATAGAATTTGTAGAAAGTATCATCTCTGACATTCAAAACCAATGCAAGACTTCTAGTTTTTAAACATTTATCTATGCTTCTTTCTAAAACCAAACTAAAAGGATAGGGAGTTATTTTAAAAGACATAAACTCACAAAGAGAACAGGAAAGGAGAAAATATACAAGAGAAACTTTAAAAAAAGGAGCCAGAAAGCAAATGATTAAGTGGTGACTGATTTTAGAGCCCTGGGAAAGCTGAAATCTAAGCTTAACCGGGCTTGGAGTGGGAGGAGGGAGGGGGAAGCCAGAAAGAAGCAGCCGGTTCACAGCCAGAAACCTGCAAAGGCTCAGGGCTTGGAGACATGAGATAGCTCTGCAGGCAGCAGTGGAGGGTGTGGGAAGGTAGGAGGGCCAGCTTAGAGTTTGTGGTTTGTAGAGGAGTTTGTCCACCAGATATCCTCCCACCTAGCAGACGTCTGGAGGTTTACTTTCTGGGAGGCTGCCCAGCTAAGGAGAGGGCTAAGGCGCATTCAGGCAGTGAAGCAAGAGTCTGCTTAATCCTAGAACCCTCCCCATTCGGCTCCTACAACCCTGGCATTTAGGCTTAGAGCCACCCATCCTACCCCAGGCAAGAGATTCAGGGATATCTTTCTAGGGAGACTGGCCAACACAAGAGAAAATACCTCTCAGTTCTGACATGTTCTCATCCTTCAGTGAAAAGCCGGCCCACCAAATTAGCACTCTATGGTAAAGCCACTCAACAAGCCCTACCCGCACACCGTGCTTCCAACTGGCTTTACAGAGTCTTGCTCTTAAGTACAAAAGGAGAGCCAAAAGTTGCACGATGAAAGCCTTGAACCTGAAAGATAAACACCAATACAAATAAATAGGGTGGAAAAAGGAATGCTGAGGTAAGAGAGACAATGAAGGGGACAGAAGAAAATTTAAAAACAACATAATTAATATCCTCAGAGAAATAAGAGAAAGTATTGCAATATGCTGAAACAAGAATCAGAAGCTATTAGAAAAGAAACATTCAGTAAATGTAAAACAACATTTCAAAATATAAAATATGGTAATAGAAATAAAAATTTAATGGAAAGTCTGGAAGATAAAATTGAAAAAAATTAACAGAAAATAGGAAACATAACAATGATATGGAAAATATGATTACAATTACAGATCAACCCAGGAGGTCCCAAAACTACTAAAGGGACTTTGCAAAAGAAAGAGCAGAGACAATGGAGAGGAAGACATTATCGCAGCAACAATGCAAGAAAATATTCCAGAACTGAGGCTCACAGGTTTGGAGACTGAAAGTTTCCATGAGAAACTAGAAAAATGAATAGAGATTCAAACAAAGGCATATTACTGTTAAATTTCAGCATGCCAAGAATAAAGAGAAGATCTTAAAAGCTTCAGAGAAAACAACAAACAGCAACAGAAATAAATGAGTAATTCTACTTAAAAAAAATTCCAAATCTGGACTAGGATTTTTACAAAGTGCTCATCAGAGCATCATTTATGAAAAGGAAAGTAAAGGAAACAACCTATATGTCCAACTATAAGGGAAATAGTTAAGGAAACTTTGTTATATACAACAATACAAAATCAGGACTCAAACTTGTATAAACAGGACACAGAAAGCATTAACCATAAAGTATAGGATTGAGAAAGATTGTTAAATTGAACTTCATTAAATTATGAACTTCTAATTATCAAAAGGCACTGTTCGGAGTAAAAAATGCAAGCTACAAGGTTGAAGAAGATATTTGCTGTATAAATTTGACAAACGATTCATATCCAGAATATACAAATAATTCCCATATATCAGTAAGAAAAAGACAACTCAGTTATTTTAAATGGTCAAAAGACCTGAACAGGCACTTCACAAAAGAGGGTACCCAAATGATCAAGAAGCCTATGAAAAGGTGCCAGTATCAGTTTCCTATTGCTGCTGTAATAGGAAATTACCATAAATCTGGTGACTTAAAGCATCACAGACTTATTATCTTACAGTTCTGGAAGCCAGGAGTTCAAAATAGGCCTCAAAGGGCAAAAAGTGAGATATCCTCAGGGCTGTGTTCTTTCTGGAGACTCTAGGGGAGGATCTGTTCCTTTGTTTTTTCCTTCTAGAGGTTGCCCACATTCCTTGGCTAGTGAGCCCCTTGTATTTCAAAGCTAGTTGAGTCCTTCTCATGCTGCATCACTGCTTCCATCGTGACACCTTCCCTAACTCTCCTTCCACTCTCTTTCACTTATAAGGATTAATTAAATTGGGCCTGCTGGGATAATCCAGGACAATCTCCCCATTCTAAAATCCTTAATGACATCAGTAATGTCCCTTCTGCCATGGAAAGTCACATATTCGCAGGTTCCAGGGATTAGGACATGGACATCTTCAGAGGGGACACTATTCTGACTACAATGTGCTCAACTTTATTGATCATCAGAGAAACTCAAATTAAAAACACAATGTTCTATACTAACCATAAGGATGGCTAAAACAGAAAAAGACACACAATACTAGCTGTTAGCAAGAATGTATAGGAACTAGAACTCGCATATATTGCTGGTGCATAAATTAATACAACCACTTGGGGAAACTGTTTAGTAGTGTATCTATTAAAACTAAACATGTATTGATACATGCCCTATGGTACACACCAAGAGAAAAGTGCATTCATCCTCCAAAAGACACGTTTATCTATGTTCAAAGAAGCATTACTTCCAGTAGCCCCAAACTGGAAACCACCCAAATGTCCAGTAGTGAACAGAGTAAATTATATTCACACAATAGAATACTAGACAGCTACAATGAAAAAGAATGAACTACATGCAACAACATGTATGAATCTCATAGACAGACTGCTGACCAAGTCAAGCGCCACACAAAAGAGCACATACTGTATGATTCAATTTATATAAAGTTGATGGCGGAATAGAAGGACGTGCTCTCACTCCCTCTTGGAGAGCACCGGAATCACAACTAACTGCTGAGCAATCATTGACAGGAAAACACTGGAACTTACCAAAAAAGATACCCCACATCCAAAGACAAAGGAGAGGCCACAATAAGATGGTAGGAGGGGCACAATCACAATAAAATCAAAACCCATAACTGCTGGGTGGGTGACTCACAAACTGGAGAACATTATACCACAGAAGTCCACCCATTAGAGTGAAGTTTCTGAGCCCCACGTCAGGCTTCCCAACCTGGGGGTCCAGCAAAGGGAGGAGGAATTCCTAGAGAATCAGACATTGAAGCCTAGTGGGATTTGACTGCAGGACTTTGACGGGACTCGGGGAAACAGAGACTCCACTCTTAGAGGGCACACACAAAGTAGTGTGTGCATCAGGACCCAGGGGAAGGAGCAGTGACCCCAGGGGAGACTGAACCAGACCTACCTGCTAGTGTTGGAGGGTCTCCTGCAGAGGTAGGGGGTGGCTGTCTCACTGTGAGGACAAGGACACTGGCAGCAGAAGCTCTGGGAAGTACTCCTTGGCGTGAGCCCTCCCAGAGTCCGCCATTAGCCCCACCAAAGAGCCCAGGTAAGCTCCAGCATTGGGTCGCCTCAGGCCAAACAACCAACAGGGAGGGAACCCAGCCCCACACATCAGCATACAAGCAGATTAAAGTTTACTGAGCTCTTCCCACCAGAGCAACAGCCAGCTCTACCCACCACCAGTCCCTCCTATCAGGAAACTTGCACAAGCCTCTTAGATAGCCTCATCCTCCAGAGGGCAGACAGCAGAAGCAAGAAGAACTACAATCCTGCAGCCCGTGGAACAAAAACCACTTCACAGAAAGATAGACAAGATAAGAAGGCAGAGGGCTATGTTCCATATGAAAGAACAAGATAAAACCCCAGAAAAACAACTAAATGAAGTGGAGATAGGCAACCTTCCAGAAAAAGAATTCAGAATAATGACAGTGAAGATGATCCAGGACCTCGGAAAATGAATGGAGGCAAAGATCGAGAAGGTGCAAGAAATGTTTAACAAAGACCTAGAAGAATTAAAGAACGAACAAACAAACAGAGATGAATAATACAATAACTGAAATGAAAACTGCACTAGAAGGAATCAATAGCAGAATAACTGAAGCAGAAGAATGGATAAGTGACCTGGAACACAAAATGGTGGAATTCACTGCTGCGGAACAGAATAAGGAAAAAAGAATGAAAAGAAATGAAGACAACCTAAGAGACTTCTGGGACAACATTAAACGCAACAACATTCGCATAATAGGGGTCCCAGAAGGAGAAGAGTGAGAGAAAGGACCTGAGAAAATATTTGAAGAGATTATAGTCGAAAACTTCTCTAATATGGGAAAGGTAATAGCCACCCAAGTCCAGGAAGCACAGAGCGTCCCATACAGGAATAACCCAAGGAGAAACACACCGAGGCACATAGTAATCCAACTGGTGAAAATTAAAGACAAAGAAAAATTATTGAAAGCAGCAAGGGACATACAAGGACATACAAGGACATACAAGCAGCAACATACAAGGAACTCCCATAAGGTTAACAGCTGATTTCTCAGCAGAAACTCTACAAGCCAGAAGGGAGTGGCATGACATATTTAAAGTGATGAAAGGGAATAACCTACAACTAAGATTACTCTACCTGGCAAGGATCTCCTTCAGATTAGATGGAGGAATCAAAAGTTCTACAGACAAGCAAAAGCTATGAGAATTCAGTAACACCAAATGAGCTCTACAACAAATGCTAAAGGAACTTCTCTAAGTGGGAAACACAAGAGAAGAAAAGAACCTACAAAAACAAACCCAAAACAATTAAGAAAATGGTCATAGGAACACACATATTGATAATTACCTTAAACGTGAATGGATTAAATACTGCAACCAAAAGACACAGGCTCGCTGAATGGATACAAAAACAAGACCCATATATATGCTGTCCACAAGAGACCCATGACAGACCTAGGGACACATACAGACTGAAAGTGAGGGGATGGAAAAAGATATTCCATGCAAATGGAAATCAAAAGAAAGCTGGAGTAGCAATACTCATATCAGATAAAATAGACTTTAAAATAAACACTGTTACAAGAGACAAGGAAGGACACTACATAATGATCAAGGGATCAATCCAAGAACAAGATATAACAATTATAAATATATATGCACCCAACATAGGAGCATCTCAATACATAAGGCAACTGCCAACAGCTATAAAAGAGGAAATCGACAGTAACACAATAATAGTGGGAGACTTTAACACCTCACTTACACCAAGGGACAGATCATCCAAACAGAACATTAATAAGGAAACACAAGCTTTAAATGACACAATAGACTAGATAGATTTAATTGATATTTATAGGACATTCCATCCAAAAACAGCAGATTACACTTTCCTCTCAAGTGTGCACGGAAAATTCTCCAGTACAGATCACATCTTGGGTCACAAATCAAGCCTCAGTATATTTAAGAAAATTAAAATCATATCAAGCACCTTTTCTGAGCACCACGCTATGAGATTAGAAATCAATTACAGGGAAAAAAACGTAAAAAACACAAACACATGGAGGCTAAACAATAAGTTACTAAGTAACCAAGAGGTCACTGAAGAAATCAAAGAGGAAATCAAAAAGTACCTAGAGACAAATGACAATGAAAACATGATGACCCAAAACCTATGGGATGCAGAAAAAGCAGTTCTAAGAGGGAAGTTTATAGCAATACAATCCTACTTCAAGAAACAACAAACAACTCAAATAAACAATCTAACCTTACATCTAAAGGAACTAGAGAAAGAAGAACAAACAAAACCCAAAGTTAGTAGAAGGAAAGAAATCATAAAGATCAGAGCAGAAGTAAATGAAATAGAAACAAAGAAAACAATAGCAAAGATCAATAAAACTAAAAGCTGGCTCCTTGAGAATATAAATAAAATTGAAAAACCATTAGCCAGACTCATCAAGAAAAAGGGGGAGAGGACTCAAATCAATAAAATTAGAAATGAAAAAGGAGAAGTCACAACAGACACCGCAGAAATACAAAGCATCCTAAGAGACTACCACAAGCAGCTCTATGCCAATAAAATGGACGACCTGGAAGAAATGGACAAATTCTTAGAAAGGTATAACTTTCCTAGAGTGAACCAGGAAGAAATAGAAAATATGAAGAGACCAATCACAAGTAATGAAATTGAAACTGTGATTAAAAATCTTCCAACAAACAAAAGTCCAGGATCAGATGGCTTCACAGGCGAATTCTATCAAACATTTAGAGAAGAGCTAACACCCATCCTTCTCAAACCCTTCCAAAAAACTGAGGAGGAAGGAACACTCCCAAACTCATTCAATGAGGCCACCATCACCTTGATACCAAAACCAGACAAAGATGTCACAAAGAAAGAAAACTACGGGCCAGTATCACTGATGAACATAGATGCAAAAATCCTCAACAAAATACTAGCAAACAGAATCCAACAGCACATTAAAAGGATCATACACCATGATCAAGTGGGAATTATCCCAGGGATGGAAGGATTCTTCAATATACACAAATCTATCAATGTGATACACCATATTAACAAATTGAAGAACAAAAACCATATGATCATCTCAATAGATGCAGAAAAAGCTTTTGACAAAATTCAACAGCCATTTATGACAAAAACTCTCCAGAAAGTGGGCATAGAGGGAACCTACCTCAACATAATAAAGGTCATATATGACAAACACACAGCAAACATCATTCTCAATGGTGAAAAACTGAAAGCATTTCCTCTAAGATCAGGAACAAGGATGTCCATGCTCACCACTATTATTCAACATAGTTTTAGAAGTCCTAGCCATGGCAATCAGAGAAGAAAAAGAAATAAAAAGAATACAAATTGGAAAAGAAGTAAAACTGTCACTGTTTGCAGATGACATGATACTATACATAGAGAATCCTAAAAATGCCACCAGAAAACTACTAGAGCTAATCAATGAATTTGGTAAAGTTGCAGGATACAAAATTAATGCACAGAAATCTCTTGCATTCCTATACACTAATGTTGAAAAATCTGAAAAAGAAATTATGGAAACACTCCCATTTACCATTGCAACAAAAAGAATAAAATAACTAGGAATAAACCTACCTAGGGAGACAAAAGACCTGTACACAGAAAACTATAAGACACTGATGAAAGAAATTAAAGATGGTACAAACAGATGGAGAGATATACCATGTTCTTAGATTGGAAGAATCAATATTGTGAAAATGACTATACTACCCAAAGCAATCTATAGATTCAATGCAATCACTATCAAATTACCAATGGCATTTTTTACAGAACTAGAACAAAATATCTTAAAATATGTATGGAGACACAAAAGACCCCGAATAGCCAAAGCAGTCTTGAGGGAAAAAAACAGAGCTGGAGGAATCAGACTCCCAGACTTCAGACTATAGTACAAACTATAGTACAAAGCTACAGCAATCAAGACAATATGGTATTGGCACAAAAACAGAAATATAGATCAATGGAACAGGATAGAAAGCCCAAAGATAAACCCACACACCTATGGTCAACTAACCTACGACAAAGGAGGCAAGGATATACAGTGGAGAAAAGACAGTCTCTTCAATAAGTGGTGCTGGGGAAACTGGACAGCTACATGTAAAAGAATGAAATTAGAACACTCCATAATACCACACACAAAAATAAACTCAAAATGGATTAGAGACCTAAATGTAAGACTGGACACTATAAAACTCTTAGAGGAAAACATAGGAAGAACACTCTTTGACATAAATCACAGCAAGATCTTTTTTGATCCATCTTCTAGAGTAATGGAAATAAAAATAAACAAATGGGACCTAATGAAACTTAAAAACTTTTGCACAGCAAAGGAAACTACAAACAAGACAAAAAGGCAGCCCTCAGAATGGGAGAAAATATTTGCAAACGAATCAACAGACAAAGGATTAATCTCCAAAATATATAAACAGCTCATGTAGCTCAATATTAAAAAAACAAACAACCCAATCCAAAAATGGGCAGAAGACCTAAATAGACATTTCTCCAAAGAAGACATACAGATGGCCAAAAAGCACATGAAAAGCTGCTCAGCATCACTAATTATTAGAGAAATGCAAATCAAAACGACAATAAGGTTATCACCTCACACCAGTTAGAACAGCCATCATCAGAAAATCTACAAACGACAAATGCTGGAGAGGGTGTGGAGGAAAGGGAACCCTCTTGCACTGTTGGTGGGAATGTAAATTGATACAGCCACTATGGAGAACAGTACGAAGGTTCCTTAAAAAATGAAAAATAGAATTACCATATGAGCCAGCAATCCTACTACTAGGCATATACCCTGAGAAAACCATAATTCAAAAAGATACATGCACCCCAATGTTCACTGCAGCACTATTTATAATAGCCAGGACATGGAAGCATCCTAAATGCCCATCAACAGATGAATGGATAAAGAAGATGTGGTACAGATATACAATGGAATATTACTCAGCCATAAAAAGGAACGAAATTGGGTCATTTGTAAAGACGTGGATGGATCTAGAGACTGTCGTACAGAGTGAAGTAAGTCAGAAAGAGAAAAACAAATATCGTATATTAACACATATACGTGGAACCTAGAAAAATGGTACAGATGAACCAGTTTGCAGGGAAGTAATTGAGACACAGATGTAGAGAACAAACATATGGACACCAAGGGGGAAAGTGGTGGGGGAAGGTGGTGGTATGATGAATTGGGAGATTGGGTTTGACATATATACACTAATATGTATAAAATGGATAACTAATAAGAACCTGCTGTATAAAAAAATAAAATAAAGTTCAAAAATCAAAAAAAAAATTATATAAAGTTCACCACTAGGGAAAACTTATCTAAATGAAAGGGGTCAGAATAGTGGTTACCTTCCAGAGGGGATAATGCCTAGGAAGTAGCAGGCGACAGGTTCTAGAATGCAGTAATGTTATATTTCTTGATCTGTATGGTAGTTACATGGGTGTATCCGCTTTGCTAAATTTCATCAAGCTGAATCCTGACAATTTGTGTGCTTTTTAATATGTGTGTACTTGAATTTTAAAGTTTATAAAAATGTAGAGAGAGATTTGGTGTTAACTATGGACAATTTCTTTTTCTTTCTGGCCTTATTTTCAAAAATTTGTCTAATGAGCATATATGGAAATAATGGGGGGGAAAGCAACTTTTAAAAAATAGCAGAACTGAGATTCTGTGAGGTTCCCACCAAATCTAAGTATCATGTGTAATTTAAACATAGTGTAACTGAAAAACATTGGGCTGCTAGACATGCTGAAAATGATGACCTAGAATGAATTCATCCTTAAGGTGGGGAAGAAGAAATAAAGGTTTGGAAGCCTAAGTTACAAATAGAGTATGTTAAAGTTTACCTTCAAAACAGTTAATCGTGTGATATCCAGACTTTTAAAGTATTTGGGGTATCACTATGAAATCCCAAATTCTATTGCCCTTTTTTCTTGAAACTTGATTACAAAATTCACATTCTATTTTTGATATTCTCTTACTGCCTTAGCTTTCAGAAAGCAAACTGAAGGCACTTATTAGCCCAGAAGTCTACAATAAATGGCACAATATCTTCTGAATAACAAACCTTGCATGATGAGTCATGAAAACATTTAAGCTACCATATGCCAACATGGAGTAACATATTTTGTCTGAACTGAAAAATAAAATTTAAATATAACCCAATGAGACAACCTCAGGGATTTTTAAAAATGAACCTAAATTTTAATATGGATATGGGGACAGGGCAATGAGGAGGGATGTGTGTACTGTATGTTGCAGAGCATTTGTCCTTCCTTTTGTAAATTTTTCTTTCTTTAAATGTAATCATATTTTTTTTCTAGAAGTAGAAACTCTAATTTAATTCCTCTGTTCCCTTGTGTTTTGCATAACATAACTAAAGTTTATTGTGAACTTTCTACTCAGTATTCTAAAGGGACTCTTCTGTTCAGAAGCTTCCATTTATCTGTACTCCATTAGAGCCCTCCAAGCTAAGAGCAAGCTCATGCCCAAACTCCCTTATGCCTTTGTATGTTTCTCAGGAATTAATCCAAGGAAGTGATCCCTGTTCTCCACATCAGTAGTTGGTTTCTTATTTGCTATTTAACATGCCCCATATCATTCTGCACTCTGCTTAAGCAAACTGTTTGTTTTTTTTTTTGGCCGCACACCATGTGGCTTGCAGGATCTTAGTTTCCTGACCAGGGATTGAACCCACACCCCTGGCAGTGAAAGCACGGAGTTCTAACCAGTGAACCACCAGGGAAATTCCCAAGCAAACCGTCTTTGTCACCATTAAAATGGCTTTAACTCTCAATCTAAAAAGACCCAATGGGGAGCTGACCACCCCATTCAAAGGGATAACAAACGGATCTACTGCTCCCTGGACTCATCTATTCTCTGAATGATACTTCAAGCTCAGTCCCTATCATTTTCCAGGCTTTCTTGTGACTACCACTTTGAAATATCTACTGTTTTAATAAGCCCAACATTTCTCTCTCCCTCTGGTAATAACACTTCTCCCTTTTTGTAGGAATTAACCTTTCCCCATCCCACATGGCTCTGGGAGGACTGCCAATCACAATTCCTTACTCGGGCTAGACAAGCATGATACTCAATTCTTGGCTACAGTCCAAAGGATGGACACAGGACCCATGCACACAATCAGAGTGTGCTTCCCTGGAATGGTATACGCTAGTGCCGGAAAAGTTCCCTGTGTCCTCTGATGTCTCTAGCTGAGAGGCTGGAAACCTGCAGCCATCCTTGGTCACGGCATCACTAGGCTGCCTGCTCCCATAGCTTGAAAGAAATCTATCAGCAAAAGGAGTGAAAGAGGCCAATGACCAGAGAGAAACACAGCCAAGAGGTGGAGAAAGAGAGAGTCTAAGAGAATACTGACAGTGTCACGTGAGTCCCCATAGGCCAATGTCAGCACCAATCTGGAATTTTCCAGTGACATAAAGCACTAAATTCCTTTGTTTTCTCAGGCCAATTTAAATTGGGTTCTGTTACCCTGAACCAAAGTCTTAAAACACCAAAACCCTGCAGTGGTGGTGATGCCAATCACTAGCTGCTCTCCCCAGCTCCTTACAGCTAACCGGAGGGGCGCATATCTCAGGGTGTGGACTGGCTGGTGAGTAGGTGGCTGTGGGGCATTCTGCATGGGAGATTTCCAGGTCGACCATTCCAGGTCTGAGAAGTGAATCCAGCCCCAGGAGCCCAGGATTACCAATCTGCATGTCCCCTGAGTTCTCTGTGGGCCCCACCCAGAAGCCAGACTCCAGGCTTTCATGCTGGGCGGCCAGGCTCAGGGGATGCCGTGTGGTGAGCATGGACAGCCATGGGCCCTGCCCTGTGCTGAAGCACGTGTTTCTGTCATCACCAGTGTCTATTCCGTGCAAAGTAACTGATCCCTCCGTGTTCAAGAAACAGGTGATAGGGATTGTTACCTTTGCTTTCAGCAGATCCATCAAGGGAAAAAAGTTAATCTGGACCTAGAACCAAGCAGAAGTTCTTAGGAGGAGAGATCTAGATTTTTCAACAGGGACCATTCTGAGAGACATGAATGGATATACCTTAATGGGTATTCATGTTAGACTTATTATTTTGATTAGAAAACATCCTTGATTCTCACCATCAGATGACAATAACTGAGTGAAAAAAACTATTTAACATCTCATTATTAACCTCCACTGTTCTGAATTTCTGGGAGATTGCCTTGTTATAATATATTTTCTCTACCTATTTTCATTTGCTACCACTGAAATACCAATCTAGCAGACCTTTCACTTTATTATCCAGAAAGCACACTTGGTATGAAAAGAAGGATGTCCTTTGCTGGACGTGATTCTTTTGTGGTTAAGGAAGGTGAAGTGGCCTGCTCTGAATATGTGAGGACCTTAGACTCTCAAGTCACTGTATAGGATGGTCTAATTATGAAAACATTTTATACACCAACATGCTGGACGTATGAAGTTCTAAAATTATTATTATTTACACTTTACACATATTTACCAAAATGTTCCATATTTCTTTGATATTTTTTTAAAAACCACTTTTTAAAACCCTATAGTTAAAATTCCTAAGAATACATGAGGGAAAAGGTCAAGGATGTGTGTTCACTTTGAATGAGCACAGGCTGTGGAAAATACACAGTGCCCATATTGCAATCTCTCTGAAGTGCATACAGGGCAGGAGACATCCAGCAACTGACAACCTGTAACCACTTCTGGGATGTTTTCCATCCCAGTGTGATCACCTCCTTGTTATGGCACCTCTGTATGATTACTCGTGGCATGCTACTGTTCAATACTTTCATTGATTTATTTCTGGAAATATGATTTCCACTTTTTTGTGGCACGCAGAAGGAAAAACCTTTAACGGTAGAAGTGCTGTGCTGAATTAGCTTCTGAGATTCGTGAGAGATTTAGATGAAACTAGGTCACATATGGAATTAAATATACCTATAAACAGATAATCATTTTTCATCTACAAAATAAAATATTATCACTTAAAGAGAAAATCTGCTCTAGCTCAGAAAAAAAAAACCCAAACTCTAAATTATGTGAAATTTGAGTCTATAATTTAATCTTTGCAGTGTGACAGAGTATAAGGATTAATAAACATACCAAAAGCCCCCAAAGAAACCTGTTTTCCTTTATTTATTTATTTTGCTAAAGCATTTAAACAGTATGCTAAGTCTTGAAAAGAAATAATAAATCACTACGAAACCAGATGAAATCACAAGCCTGTCCTTAGGAAAACAATAAATAGATTTTTAAACCTATGGTTTGCAGCTCCATTAAAGCAGACATGCCTCTTGGTTAAGAAAATTTGGGGGAGGAAGAGACATAGCTGGTGGTCAACTCGCATTTTCGTTCAGTATTCCCTACTGAAACAGATGGCATCTTGGGGGTGCTTAATCTCCCAGAATAGGTGCTTATGAGCAAGATGACTCTTAAATCTTCCAGATCTCAGGAAGCGTTTTGCCCAAGTCCGAGGGAATATAGCCTTAATTAGTCTACACTTTTCCTCTTGCCCCAGATTTTGATTCTTACTCATTGTTCCAGCAATCTGAATTCTGCCCCCACATGACCGGAATGAAAATGCTCTTCCCTTGACCTCTTCTGAGTTCCAATCCTGGCCCATCTCTTTGCTGGGCTCCACGGAGGAGCCTTCCAGCAGCCCTCACCACCAGGCCCACCGAAACACAGACAGGTGTTTGCTTCCCCCTGGCCTTCCATGTCGCTGCACTCCCTCAGTTCTTCCTGTCGCTCTGCCCCTTCTCAGGCCCCTTTGTGCTCTAGAATTTAAAGGTAAGGGTGTATCCTGGGGTTCTGTCTTAAGCCCTCATCCTTTTCACTTCTCATGCTCTCCTTCAATCTCACACATATGATGATCACCATGAGGGTCCCAGGCAGGCACTCAATCAATATCTGTAAGAAGAATCTCACCCTCATCCATTCTAGCGGCCACCCATATAAGAGACCATCTAATCTGGATCTCCATCCAACTACCTTCTCTGACCACCATGTCCCCCCGATGAATGGCTGAGAGACTACAACTCCCATGAATGGGTTGGAGTCTATGATTCTAGTTTGACATTTTCCACAATGGGATTATTTCAGGTAATTGTGGCTCCGTCTGTCTCTCCCTTCTGGTTTACAGTCTCCACGTAACAGAAAGAGCATGGCTTTGGAGTCAGATGGATTCAAATCTGGGGTCTGTCAATTACTAGCTATGTAACTATACCTTTGAAATTCCGCAGGATTACAGGGGAAAATGTACACATGTAAAATATCTGTATGTTTATATTTTTAAAAACTTACTCAGGGCCTAGTGAGGTTTGTTTGTTTGGTTTTTCTTCCCTTTATTTCTTTTTAACTCACTTTGCAAAGCTCCTTACATGCTTTATTTAACTGAATTCTCCTAATAACCTATCAGTAGATCTAGAGGAAGAAGCTGAGCTTGGCTGGGAACAACTAAGAAGTGGTAGAATCAGATTCAAACCTAGGTCTGCTGGCTTTAAAGTCCTAGTTCTTTCCATCGCATAAAGTGCCTCCAGGATGCTAGGTGGGTGGGGTGAGGAGACACACAAATGGAAAATCACAGCATTAACGGGAGAAGTGCTGTGCAAGAGGTATGGAGAAGACGCTGTGGGGGTCCTGAGGAAAGAGACTCTGCTTCTGCCTCAGGAAATCACGGAGGGCTTCACAGAGACGGTGTGATGGAGTCGTCTCTTGGACAACATGAATCTGCCCCATGGACAGACTGGCCGGGTAAGACATTCTAAGCAGCAGGGTTGTGTGCAGTAACAGAGAGATGAAACCGTGTGAGTCACCGCAAGGAGTATGGTGTGATGGGAGCAAAAGCGAGGGAAGGTAGAGAACAGAGCTGTGGTAGGAGAGGATGGCAAAACCGTAGGGCGGGGCCAGGCCCGAGCGTCTGAAGCCCCTTCCAGAAGCAACAGAGCTGGCAGGAGTTTTGAAGCAGGACAGGGAGAGATCAAATCTGTAGTTTCGAAAGCTAATCCCAATGCTAGCATAGTGCAGGGATTCTGGAACCCAGAACCACTTGGGGAACCTCTTTTTTTAATGGCTTGGTTTGTTCCTTTATTGTGAATGTTTGATCATTTTGTTAAGGTGGTGTCTGCCAAGGCTGTCCACTGTAGTTATTGTTTGTCCACTGTAATCAGCAAGTGTCTTGTGGTGAAGTACCATGTAAATACCACGTTCCTCAACAAACTTTCATCCTGGTTACTACATCAACTGATGTTCTAACTCCATCGTTCCACCTGTATTTAATAGTTGATGCTCTACTCAAGGGAGAGCTTCCTCTTCTCCCCATTAGTTTTTTATATCACTATAGATGCATGGGTTTATTTTATTCAACGGATTATAATTAATGCTCAAATTATTCCAGATGTGACCCAAGGAAGTCCTTTCAAGCTGGCTCTTATGCCATTTTAATATCTCCCTTTATTCTTTAAGCACTGCTATACTTTCTATTTCAGACTCATCTTGCACTTTCCCTGCCCCAGGCCTGGAATCAGCTCTATTTATAAGGAGTTCTAATTTTTTGTTGTGGAGAATGATATTTAGAAACAAGTTCTGGGTGCTGGGTGTGTGCCTCCTAGTGATGTGTCATTGCTTGTCAGTCCTCTCAATGGACAGAGCAAGGAAAGTCTGTGTGTGTGGGGGAGGGTGTATGCACTTATATACACCTATATCTATACTTCTGTGGGAAATTTCTTTAAAATATAGACTTTGGAGACTCTTGCTGGACCTACTGAATCAGAATCTTTAGGAGCAGGCTCATAAATCTGTATTTTTTTAAGTTTAGCCAGGTTTTCAAACAGAGGATTGACCAGGGGAGTGATAGCAGAGGCAGGAAGACTAGTTAAGAAGCTCTATAACTGTTCTGACGTAGGTTAACAGGGGTGTGAACTAGGGCAGAAGCAGCAAGACAGAGAGGACGTGGCCATCTGGACTTGGGGCTGATGGATAATGGAGGTGAAAGATAAGCGGGTAACAGGCACTCAAGGCCTCCTTCTTGGAGGACTGTTATCGCTGTGGCCTGTTAACCCTGTCATTTACACAGTCAGCACTGAACACAGGCTTATTTCATTGAACATCTTCCCACTTTTCTCCTATAGTTTGTATAAAAATCCAAATGACATTCTGGGAAGAAAATAATTATGAAATATTCTAGAATTTATATCTCCTCCATTATATTTTATCATATGGACTAAAAACTGAGTGTTACTCAAAACAAGAAGGATGACATGAATTTATTGTCAGCATGCAAGGCTCCCACATAGATAAACATGGTCTGGCCAAAGTGATTGCGTTCAAGTGACTGCGCTCATGTCTACTATGCAGAATAACAGACCTGGAAGGCTTTTTAAGAAGCAATGTCTGTAGCCATAACTCTCATTGTCCAAAAAAAAAAAAGGGCTAGAGTTTGTTAGAGATAAAAGTCATTAAGCCAAGATGACTGCTTACCATCAGTGCAGCATAAAAGTCACTGGAGCATGAGAGAAATGTATAAGAGATGTAGGAAGAAAAGTAAAGCTAAAAGGAAATGGCCCTTAGAATTCTAACTGCTATAATGGAAAGTTTAAAACCCAGATAAAAGTACAACCCCGAGGAAAAAAATCATTCCCAGTGTTTTTGTAGTAAAAGCAATTCATCAACGATCTTCTCATTGCTAAATCCACAGGGCCCTTTTCTAGACTTAACTTGTTGCACTCTAGTGATGCTGCTGAGCATCTCCTTGACACTGTCTCTGCTCTTGGCTTCCAGGGCACTCCACTTTCCTGGTCTTCCTCCTACCCCTGTGACTATTCTCATTCTTCACAAGCACTTCTTTCTTTGCTGATCCCCCAAACGTTGATCTTCCTCAAAATCCTAAGCCTGGCCTCTTCTCTTTCCTCCGTGTGCTTTCTGGGTTATCTCATCCACTCCCACATGCCCCCTGCAACTCACAAGGCTCTCTCCTGAGCAAGAGACCCACATATATGTATAATCACCTCTCGGATGTTCCGACACTTCAATCTTTACATGTTCAAAGCTGAATTCATCACTCCTTGGCCTTGAACCTGCTCCTCATTCTATTTCAGTGAATGATAACCAGCTGATTATCACCTTACACCTTCCTTCTCCCCACTCACCTATATCCAGTCAATCACCAGGAATCTAGAACCTCCAGAATACATTCATTGCTCTCCTCACATACTATCATAATGATCTCACAGCTGTATCACTTCAAGTGCCTCCAGACTTCCCTTCCAACAATCCACTATTCACACTGCAGCCAGAGTGACCAGCCCAGAGCCCAAAGCTAATGATGCTCCCTCCTCCAGAAAACCTTCTCTGACCACCATGGACTCCCATGCATGGCTAAGGTCTATGTCCTGGGCTAACTATCACAGACCTGAACACACATACCCAGCTGCCAACTTATTTATGAATATTGCCCTCATGATTATAAGTTCCTTGAGAAGAGATGCATATTATTCACTGTTGGGTCCCCAGTGCCTAGCACAGTATATGACACGTAGTAGACACCTAGGAAATATTTGATGTAAACCATTTTTGTTCCTCTAATCCAGGGATTGTTAACCTAGAGTCCATGTACCCCTTAATAGAATTCAGGAGGGTTTATATATTTAGATGGTCTAAAAATTACTAAAAATCTTTATTTTTCACTAACTTGTAACAGACTTTAGTATTTCCTATCATTCAGAATGTAGGCAACAAACTATAGTAGTACCTGTGACCTAGAGATCAATAAAATCACAGATATTTTCATATCATATTACAGTTGTTACAGATCATTCAAACATCATGGATACTCATCACTACTTTGAAATCATGATAATTATTAAAACTGCTAGACCTCTCAATTGTGTGCATTAATAAAGAAGCACACATAATATATCACAACATATTAAAAATAGTTCTCCAACTGTATTTCAGAATAGTTAATTTTCTTTGTAATCCTATTTATGTATTTTATTTTATGCACTAGGAAACATTATTCCATGATAGTGGCAGTATAATTTGATATATCTACTTTGGAGAAGTGTATGGCAGTGCCAAGAAAAACTGATCATATATGCACCCCATGCCCCAGAAATACCACTCCTAGGTGGAATAGCATATATATGTTCACTTGTACTAGAATGTTAATAGTAGCTGAAAGAAACTAGAAGCCATCCAAATGCCCACCTACAGTAAAATGGATAAATTATGATATTTCTATACAATGGAAAATATGGAACTGAGAATAAACATGCAGAAGCACAGATAAATCTCATAACATAATGTTGATCGAAAGTAGCCAAACACACAAGAATGCATACTGTACCATTCCTCTTAAAAGTACAACATCAGGCAAAACTAATCTACACTTAAAAGTCAGGATAGGACTTCCCTGGTGGCGCAGTGGTTGGGAATCCGCCTGCCGGTGCAGGGGACACGGGTTTGTGTCCTGGTCCAGGGGGATCCCACATGCCGCGGAGCAGCTGGGCCCGTGTGCCACGGCTGCTGAGCCTGAGCTCTAGAGCCTTCGGGCCACAGTTACTGAAGCCCGCGTGCCTGGAGCCCATGCTCCGCGGCAGGAGAGGCCACCGCAGTGAGAAGCCCATGCACAGCAACGAAGATCCAACACAGTCATAAAGTAATTAATTAATTGATTAATTTTTTTTAAAAGTCAAATTAATATGGGATTTGTTACTATTCTAAATAATAAAGAACACTGACAAGAAATATCACAGTGCTGATTGCTATTACCATCTTCAAAAAAAAAAGTCAGGATAGAGGTCACCTTCACAGTGGGGACTGTGACTGAAAGGGAGTGCTCAGGGGTCTCTGTCATGCTTGGTAAGGTTCTATTTCTTGATGTGGGTGAGGGTTACAGGTGCATTTGGGTTGTGAGAATTGATCCATCTGTACACTATGATATGTGCACTTTTCTATATCTAGATTGTACTTTGGTAAAAGGATAAAGCAGAATAAAGAAACCTATTATTCTGAGATGGGATCCACAAGCTTCACAATCTGTCAAAGGCAATCCCGCCACACACACCCCCCAAAAGAAATCCAAGGGGGTTATCTCAAAACAAACGAAAGTCAACATATACTAGTCATTTATTCATTCAATAAATACTTACTAAGTGTCTTCTGTTGATACATACCAGGCATCATTTGGGGCACTGTAGGCAGGGCAGTGAACAAAAAACTCTGCCCAAGTAGAGCTTATATTCTAGTGAAGAGAGTCAACAAGGCTCAAAATAAAAAAGAGCTAAGGGGAAACATCAAACAGGGATGGGTAATAAGAAGTGTGTTGGGGAGGGGTCTGAATCTTAAAAAGGGTAGTCAGGATAGGCCTCACTGAGAAGATGACACTGAGCAGGGACCTAATGGAGGGGAGTCATGTGACGTCTGGAAGAAGGTGGAGCCAAAAGGTGGGAAGAGCCAGTGCAAAGGCCCTGGGGCAGAAGAGTGCTTAGGTATTCAAGCAGCACCTGGGAGGCCAGTGTGGCTGGAGTGGAGCAAGGGATGGGGAGAAAATAGATTAGATCATAGCGGTAACAGGAGGCCAAATCCCCAGAGAGTCTTAGGGGGCCATTACAAGGACTTCTGTGTTTACTCTGAGAGTTCTGAGCAGGAATTAACATGACTTACATTGCAGCCAGATCAACTGGCTGCTGTGTTGAGAATAAAAAGGCAGGGCAAGGATGGAAGCAGGGAAGAAGCAGTGGGTAAGAGGTCTTAGAGAAAGAGCATGAAACAAGAAGAGAACAGATGCCACGAGAAACACAAACACAGATATACATACAAACACACACAGACACCTTATTACTGTTGTTGCTGTTGCTACTGAACCTTGTGAGAGCAATCTGCAGCTTCATAACTCTTCAATCCTAAATATCTTAGCACATATCTCCTAAGACGAGTACTTTCTCTTAAACAACCGCACTGCTACAATCAAATTCAGAATTTTAATGTGGACACAATGCTATTACCTGACATATAGTCCCATGTTCAAATTTCACTCATTGTCCCAATACTGTCATTTATAGCAATCCCTACCCACACAAATCCAGGATCACATATTGCATTTATTTCTGTGTTTTTAGTCTCCTTTAATCTGGAACAGTGTCTTTTGTGAGAATGACATTTTTTTGCAAAGTACAGGCCAGTTGTGGTGTAGACTGTCCCTCAATTTGTATTCATCTGTTTCCTCATGATTAGCTCCAGGTCATGCATTTTTGGCAGGAAAATATGATAAGCAATGTTGAGGAGCCCCTTTGTGTAAAAGGTGGGCCTAGTGGGAGGAGACAGAGGTCAGTCAGGGAGGCAGGAGGCTAGAGGCTACAATCTCAAGGAGAGAAAAGGGAGGATATTGAGTAGAAGGTGACCAACTCTACCCAGTGCTGTTAAGAGGTTACGCAGGGGGCGGCCCCATTTAGCACTGGAGGTCACGGGAGTTGCTCCAGAGAATGACTCCAGTGGCTGGTGGAAGTAGAAACCAGTTCATTATGTTGAAGAGTGATCAAAAGATTAAAAAAAGGAGGCAGTAAATGGCAACAACTCAGAATCTCAGCACTTTGATTTAGAAAGGATTTCAGATCGATCTTCGAGATCTTGTAGTGAGCCAGCCTGCTCATTTGTAGAGGAGGAAACCGAGGCCCATGTTAAGTCCCAGGCCCAAAGCCACACGTCTGGTCAGAGCCAGAGCCAGAGCAGTGTTAAATTCCATGGGACCCAATGCCCTCGTACAATGCCGTGCTCCCTTTCTAAGAAGTCTGGCATTAAAGGAAAAGAGCGTAGAGAAGAATCACAAAGAAAAGGTTAACATAAGTGAAGTAGAAATCCTATGCCTTCAGTGATCTTCCTAAAATGTAAATTGGTCTTGTCTCATTCTGTTTGAATCCTCTCCCTGGTCCCGTAAGTTGTGGGGTGAGCTGTAAATCCAGCCCACTTCTCCAGCTTCATCTCCCACAATATATTCCTCACTCTAGCAACACTCAACTACTCAACACTCTCCCTTCAGGAGACCCTTTGCACAAACTGTTCCCTCCCTGGTGTTCCCTCCTTCCCCTATTCCCTTCCCACTTGCCTGCCAAATTGCTCTTCATCCTTCAAAAACCACTTTCTCCAGGAGGCCTGCCTTTGAACACCTACTTCTGTACCTTTGGGTGAAACTCTTCTGGGCCAGAAAGGACTTACATTTATTTAGAGTTGACAGGTGTTACCTTACAATCTCTGCAGACATCCCCCCTACAAATGTTCCATCATATTGTCAAAAGGTGCTTAAAAGACCCTGGTGTTTCCTAAATCTAAAGGGATACAAATTAAGATTATCCTTATAATACAGTCAAAAAATCTTAAGTCATTCAAAAGGAATGTTTCATTGTGTGATCCATGGATATATTTCAATGGATCCATGGATATATGTCTTCAATGGTTATTTTTCCATCTAGACCAGGAGTGCCATAGAAGGAGGAAGCCACACAGAATTTGGTATCTGACTTAAGAGCAATGAAGTAATTGGTAACTGCTGCCATTCAAATATTTTTTTGAAAAGATGATTCTGAATCCTGCCTCTAAGTGCCAACTGAGAATATATTTTCAGGATTTTCTCCTTACAAAGTATGTACAGAATGAGTTCTATAGAAGTCTCATCCCCATTTCATACCTTGCTCCTTCCAAATAATTTGAGATATGAAGAACTAACAACAAATAACAATACATTGAGCACTTACTATGTCCATGACAGGTGTTAGGCAGGGGACACATGGATCACGGATCAGGTGGAGAGATAGGTAAGTCAATAAATGCAAAACAATGAACACAATGACTCCAGCATGGAGGTCCTTGCATGGTGGCCTGGACGCACAGAGAAAGAAGGGCCTAAATAGTCTTGAGCTGTCAAGGTAAGGCTTCAGGGGAGATGACACTGCACTGAGATTGAAGGAAGAAAAAGACTGTAGGGCTTCCCTGGTGGCGCAGTGGTTGAGAGTCCGCCTGCAGATGCAGGGGAAACAGGTTCGTGCCCCGGTCCAGGAAGATCCCACGTGCCGCGGAGCGGCTGGGCCCGTGAGCCATGGCCACTGAGCCTGCGCGTCCGGAGCCTGTGCTCCGCAACGGGAGAGGCCACAACAGTGAGAGGCCCGCGTATCACCAAAAGAAAAAAAAAAGGCATATGCAAGATGTAGAAAACAAACTTATGGTCATCGGGGGAGAAAGGGGGAGGAGGGATAAATTGGAAGATTGGGATTGGCATATATACACTACTATATATAAAATAGATAACTAATAAGGATCTACTGTATAACACAGGGAACTCTACTCGATACTCTGCAATGGCCTATATGGGAAATGGGTCTAAAAAAGAGTGGATATATGGATATATCTAACTGATTCACTTTGCTGTACTGCAGAAACTAGTACAACATTGTAAATCAACTATACTCCAATAAAAATTATTTTTTAAATTGGCATGTGCGAGGATGACGATACACAAAATAGGATGCTGGGTCCAGGGAACTGCAAGGAGTTTGATGTGGCTGGAGGATGTTAGGACAGGGAGGGACATCAAGCTGGAGGAAGAGAGAGGGACCAGATGATAATAGCCCTAGGAGACCACGCTGAAGGAGCATGGATAAGCTTGAAACTTATCCTGCTGGTAATGGGGAACCGTAGGTAGATTTTAAGTCTGGCTTGAGGAAGATTCTTTTTCAATGTCTGTTAGATGGCCAAGCTCACTAAATCATCCAGGGTTCACTCATGCAACCTTTTCACTCATTGCCAAGGTTGGTGTTCAGCAG
>NW_006792456.1:2405748-2424631 GCF_000442215.2 Lipotes vexillifer
CAGTATCTGTGCCAGCTAAAGTATGGAAAAGTTCTTCACCAGCTGGTAAACAGCTGCTGCCCCAATTCTCACCTCCCTCACTTGAGCAGCCTGCACCAGCTCCAGGAAGCCTCCTGTGCATGCCGTCAGGCCATTTCTCTGGTGCCTGCTACCATCAGCCCCTATTCCCATATACTCCCCTCCGCCACCACTCCTACCACCAGACCCCAGTAGGAGAGGGAACACTCTTAGTAGGAGCACTGGCACCCAATTAGGCAAGCGCTTGATGCCCACCTAGCCCTCCAAGGCTGTGGTTACCAGCCATTGGCCAGCACTTCCCAGGGACTCCCTCACATGGCCTCTTATGAGAACTGAAAATACCATGAAGAATTGTATCACCAGTATTTTGTGGGGGGTTTTTGTGTGTTTCTTTTTAAATAAATTTATTTATTTATTTTAGTTTTGGCTGCGTTGGGTCTTGGCTGCTGTGTGCGGGCTTTCTCTAGTTGCGGCGAGCGGTGGCTACTCTTGTTGTGGTGCGTGGGCTTCTCATTGCAGTGGCTTCTCTTGTTGCGGAGCACGGGCTCTAGGTGCACAAGCTTCAGTAGTTGTGGCACAGGGGCTCAGTAGTTGTAGCTTGCAGGCTCTAGAGTGCAGGCTCAGTAGTTGTGGTGCACGGACTTAGCTGCTCCGCAGCATGTGGGATGTTCCCGGACCAGGGATCGAACCCATGTTCCCTGCATTGGCAGATGGATTCTTAACCACTGCACCACCAGGGAAGTGCCCAGTATTTTGTTTTTAAAACCTCTTCATATCTCTTTCCTGGCCTCTTCTTGCCCTCAACTCAGTATTTCTCATCATTGTCTCACTCTGTTCTATCCATCAAAAAACCATTTGCCACCTCCTCTTCTAATCCATCTCCTATAGTAGAGTTGCCATTCATTCTTCCTCAGTCCTTATCTCCCTTAATAGACAATCTTCCTTAAAGGGGCAGCCCTTTGAAACCTAGTCCCACCCTCCAGGCTACAGATGATGGAACTGGTGGACATCCTGACCCTGCTGACCCTGCTAGGCCAATTAGATTCTATTTCTTGGAAATCTGGAATTAAGACTCACAAGACCTAATCAATTGAGTTTTTTGTGTAGTTTTTTTGGAGTATAATTGCTTTACAATGTCGTGTTACTTTCTGCTGTACAACAAAGTGAATCACTATATATATACATATATTCCCTCCCTCTTGGACCTCCCTCTCATCCCCCCCCCATCCCGCCCATCTAGGTCATCACAGAGCACCGAGCTGAGCTCCCTGTGCTATATCACAGAGTCCCACTAACTATCTATTTTACATATGGTAGTGTATTTATGTCAAACCTAATCTCCCAATTCATCCCCCCCTCCCCTTCCCCCCACTGTGTCCAATCAATTGGTTTTGTAAGATCAAGCTGGGTAGTCATGTACAGTGAGGGGGTCCAGATGGCTTTTTTTTTTTTTTTGGTGGCTATGTGCAAAATGGATCATTAAGTTAAGAAGCCAGTCTGCAGTAGGAGGAAATCACAGCATATTTTATCCAGAGAGAAGCAGAGATGTGAATCCCTGTGATGACGGGAACACTTGCAAGAGAAAGAAATAAGAACAGAGTAGCCGCTTGATAACTGTGCAGTGTCTGAGAGGCCAGCCATACTCTGTAACTGAGTGCCCGAAGGTTCTCTTGTCATCTTATGATCCCCTCCTTGTGTTTCTTTGAGAAAATTTCAGTTTCTTGCAACTAATAATCTCTTACTTAGAAGGCAACCTGTCATTGGTAGAATTTGTTTTATTCTTACCCATGAAATCAATGCATAACGAACACAGAAAAATAATTTAATGACCTTATTAAACAGGAGTTAAACTAAACAAAAATCCTCATGTCTTAAAATAATTCTCAGTAACCTTAGAATAATCCTCTGACCAGCCTATTGATGTACTACCAGTCCAAAGAAAGCTTCTTTCCTCTCAGGGAGGTAGAGCTGGCCTGCCACTCCCCTCCTTCATGCGGACAGGAAAAGGAATGGTGGAGAATTAGTGGGCAATCCTAGAATCCTTCAACTTCTAGGTTGAGGCCATCCAGGTGTCTGCCTCCCATTGAGGGAAGAAAGGAGGAAACTGATAAAGAGGTCAAGGGGTACCCTCTCTGACCACTCTCTTTGCTTCCCAGACCACCTCCATCCGCTCAGCTCTCTCAGTAGGTCTGTCTCCAGAAGCAAGACTGAAGACTACAAGTTCATTTTCAAAAACCAAGAATCTCTGGAAGTAAACAAAGCCAATGTATAGACTGCTGCTGGTCCTTAAACCAACAGTTGCTAAACACTGCACCAGCTCCTCAAAGTATAAACGGTTATATTTTTTAAATATATAAAAATCTAAAAAAAAAAATGTAAGAACCTTGGGGCAGGACAGGAATAAAGATGCAGACCTACTAGAGAATGGACTTGAGGACACGGGGAGGGGGAAGGGTAAGCTGGGACAAAGTGAGAGAGTGGCATGGACATATATACACTACCAAATGTAAAACAGATAGCTAGTAGGAAGCAGCCACGTAGCACAGGGAGATCAGCTCGGTGCTTTGTGACAACCTAGAGTGGTGGGATAGGGAGGGTGGGAGGGAGGGAGATGCAAGAGGGAAGAGATATGGAGACATATGTATATGTATAGCTGATTCACTTTGTTATAAAGCAGAAACACATCATTGTAAAACAATTATACTCCAATAAAGATGCTTAAAAAAATCTATATATCTTTCATAGGAAATAACGGCATCTTTACAAACACAGAATGGTAACCAAAGCCTCAAATTTCTATTACTTCTAGGTTAATCTTTTTAATGATTGTTTCTGGGTCCCCAAACGTTCAGTATCTTCTGTGTGCAAGGAATGGGCTGCCTGGTAGGGCAATTCAAAGGCTATAGACATCCAAGACAACTTAATGGGAAAAGAAAAGTCTTTTCAACAAACAGTGCTGTGACCACTGGATATCCACCTGCAAAAAAATGACGTTGGACCCCTTAGCTCACACTCAAAATGTATTATCTGCCTAAATGTCAAAGCTAAAACTATGAAACTTTCAGAAGAAAACACAGAAATAAATCTTCATGACCTTGGATTAGGTGATGGTTTCTAAAAGTGTAAGTCACAAAAGGAAAAGATAAATAAATTTGACATCATCAAAATTTTAAACTTTTGTGCTTCAAAGGACACCATCAAGAAAGTGAAAAGATAACTTACTGAATGGGAGAAAATACTTGCAAATAATATATCAGATGAGGGACTTATATTCAGAATATATAAAGAACTCTTACAACAATAAGAAGACAAGCCAATTAAAAATGGGCAAAGGATATGAATAGACCTCTTCTCCAAAGAATATACAAATGGCCAAAAAAATTATGAAAAGGTGATCAGTATTATTAGTTGTTAGGGAATGAAAATTAAAACCACAATGAGATACCACTTCTCACCCACAGGATGGCTATAATCAAAAAGACAATAACGGGCTTCCCTGGTGGTGCAGTGGTTGAGAGTCTGCCTGCCGATGCAGGGGACACGGGTTCGTGCCCCAGTCCAGGAAGATCTGACCCACCAAACAGCATGTTGGGAAGATGTAGTACAGTAAACCATGGAGTTTCTCAGAGGGAAGCTGTTGCATAGATAAGAAAGTCCGATTATTCTGTATTATTATTTTCCTTTCATGTTGGGAGGATGTACCAGTAACATTTGGAGTCTCCTTTCAGCCAAATAGCTCCCATATGCTACATAATTCTGCTGCTGATTAAAATCAAAAAAAAAAAAAAAAAAAAAAAAAAGACAATAACAAGTGTCAGTAAGGATGTAGTGAATTGGAACTCTCATACATTGCTGATGAAATTGTTTGGAAAACAATTTGGCAGTACGTCAAAAAGTTACACATAGAGTTACCATAAGACACAGCAATTCCACTCCTAGGTATATACTCAAGAGACTAGAAACCATATGTCTACACAAGGCTGTGGCATACTCATCCGCTGCTCACAGGGGCACCCTAGCCATTTCCTTAGCTTGTTCCAACCAGTTCCTGCTTGGTTCTTTCTGGAGAAGACAGAACACTGGGCTAGGGGGAACTTCAAGATGGCGGAGGAGTAAGACATGGATATCACCTTCCTCCCCACAAATACACCAAACATACATCTACACATGGAACAACTCCTACAGAATACCTACTGAACGCTGGCAGAAGATCTCAGACTTCCCAAAAGGCAAGGAACTCCCCAAGTACCTGGGTAGGGCAAAAGAAAAACAGAGACAAAAGAATAGGGACAGGACCTGCACCTCGGGGAGGGAGCTGTGAAAGAGGAAAAGTTTCCACACACTGGGAAGCCCCTCCACTGGCAGAGATGGGGGGTGGCGGGGAGGAAGCTTCGGAGCCGCGGGGGAGAGCGCAGCCACAGGGGTGCGGAGGGCAAAGCGGAGAGATTCCCGCACAGAGGATCGGTGCCGACCAGCACTCACCAGCCCGAGAGGCTTGTCTGCTCACCCACCGGGGCGGGCGGGGGCTAGGAGCTGAGGCTCCCACTTCGGAGGTCAGATCCCTGGGGCAGGACTAGGGTTGGCTGCGGAAACACAGCCTGAAGGGGGCTAGTGAGCCACAGCTAGCTGGGAGGGAGTCCGGGGAAAAGTCTGGACCTGCCTAAGAGGCAAGACACCACTGTTTTGGAGTGCGCGAGGAAAGGGGATTCAGAGCACCATCTAAACGAGCTCCAGAGACAGGCGCGAGCTGTGGCTATCAGTGCAGACACAAGAGACGGTCATGAAACACTAAGGCTGCTGCTGCCGCCACCAAGAAGCCTGTGTACGAGCACAGGTCACTATCCACACCTCCCCTCCCGGGAGCCTGTGCAGCCTGCCACTGCCAGGGTCCCGTGATCCAGGGACAACTTCCTCCGGAGATCACATGGTGTGCCTCAGGCTGTTGCAATGTCATGCTGGCCTCTGCCGCCACAGGCTCACCCCGCATTCCGTACCCCTCCCTCCCCCCAGCCTGAGTGAGCCAGAGCCCCCTAATCAGCTGCTCCTTTAACCCTGTCCTGTCTGGGCGGGAACAGACGCCCTCAGGTGACCTACATGCAGAGGCGGGGCCAAATCCAAAGCTGAACCCCAGGAGCTGTGTGAACAAAGAAGAGAAAGGGAACTCTCCCAGGAGCCTCAGGAGCACAGGATTAAATCTCCACAATCAACTTGATGTACCCTGCATCTGTGGAGTACCTGAATAGACAACGAATCATCCCAAAATTGAGGAGGTGGACTTTGGGAGCAACTGTAGACATGGGGTTTCCTTCCTGCATCTAATTTGTTTCTGGTTTTATGTTTATCTTAGTTTAAAATTTAGAGCTTATTATCACTGGTAGATTTGTTTACTGATTTGGTTGCTCTCTTCCTTTTATATATACTTTTTTTTTTCATTTTATCTTTTCTGAGTGTGTATGTGTATGCTTCTTTGTGTGACTTTGTCTGTATGGCTTTGCTTTTACCATTTGTCCTAGGGATCTGTATGTCTGTTTTTTTGTTGTCGTTGTTTTTGTACAGTTTTTAGCGCTTGTTATCATTGGTGGATTTGTTTTTTGGTTTGGTTACTCTCTTCTTTGCTTTCTCTCTTTATTACTTTTTAATTTTTTTATTTTTAGTAATTTTTTAAATTTTAATAACTTTATTTATTTTTCTTTCTTCCTTTCTTTCTTTCTTTCCCTTTCTTCCTCCCACCCTTACTCCCTCCCTCCCTCCCTCCCTCCCTCCCTTCCTTCCTTCCTTTCTTTCTTTTCTCCTTTTCTTCTGAGCAGTGTGGCTGACAGGGTCTTGGTGCTCCAGCTGGGTGTCAGGCCTGAGCCTCTGAGGTAGGAGAGCCAAGTTCAGGACATTGGTCCATCAGAGACCTCCAAGCCCCACATAATATGAAACAGCAAAAGTTCTCCCAGAGATCTCCATCTCAACACTAAGACCCAGCTCCACTCAACGACCAGCAAGCTACAGTGCTGGACACCCTATGCCAAACAACTAACAAGACAGGAACACAACCCCACCCATGAGCAGAGAGGCTGCCTAAAATCATAATAAGGTCACAGACACCCCAAAACATACCACCGGACTTGGTCCTGCCCACCAGAAAGACAAGATCCAGCCTCATCCACCAGAACACAGGCACCAGTCGCCTCCACCAGGAAGCCTACACAACCCACTGAATCAACTTTACCCCCTGGGGGCAGACACCAAAAACAATGAGAACTACGAACTTGGAGCCTGTGAAAAGGAGACCCCAAACACAGTATGTTAACCAAAATGAGAAGACAGAGAAATACACAGCAGATGAAGGAGCAAAGTAAAAACCCACCACACCAAACAAATGAAGAGGAAATAGGCAGTCTACCCAAAAAAGAATTCAGAGTAGTGATAGTAAAAATGATCCAAAATCTTGGAAACAGAATGGAGAAAATACAAGAAACCTTTAACAAGGACCTAGAAGAACTAAAGAGCAAACAAACAATGATGAACAACATAATAAATGAAATTTAAAATTCTCTAGAAGGAATCAATAGCAGAATAACTGAGGCAGAAGAACGGATAAGTGACCTGGAAGATAAAATAGTGGAAATAACTACCGCAGAGCAGAATAAAGAAAAAAGAATGAAAAGAATTGGGACAGTCTCGGAGACCTTTGGGAGAACATTAACTGCACCAATATTTGAATTATAGGGGTCCCAGAAGAAGAAGAGGGAAAAAAAAGGGTCTGGGAAAATATTTGAAGAAATTATAGTTGAAAACTTTGCTAATATACGAAAGGAAATAGTCAATCAAGTCCAGGAAGCACAGACAGTCCCATACAGGATAAATCCAAGGAGAAACATGCCAAGACACATATTAATCAAACTATCAAAAATTAAACACAAACAAAAAATATTAAAAGCAGCAAGGGAAAAACAACAAATAACATACAAGGGAATCCCCATAAGGTTAACAGCTGATCTCTCAGCAGAAATTCTGCAAGCCAGAAGGCAGTGGCAGGACATATTTAAAGTGATGAAAGGGAAAAACCTACAAACAAGACTACTCTACGCAGGGCATCCCTGATGGCGCAGTGGTTGAGAATCCGCCTGCCAATGCAGGGGACATGGGTTTGATCCCTGGTCCAGGACGATCCCACATGCCGCGGAGCAACTAAGCTTGTGTGCCACAACAACTGAGCCTGTGCTCTAGAGCCCATGAGCCACAACTACTGAGCCCGCGTGCCGCAATTACTGAAGCCCGCGTGCCTAGAGCCCATGCTCCACAATGAGAGAAGCCACTGCAATGAGAAGCCCACACACCGCAACAAAGAGAGCCCCCACTTGCTGCAACTAGAGAAAGCCCGCGTGCAGCAATGAAGAACCAACACAGCCAAAAGTAAAAATAAATAAATAAAATTTTTTTTAAAAAGAAAAAAAATTACTCTACACAGCAAGGATCTCATTCAGATTCAATAGAGAAATTAAAAACCTTTACAGACAAGCAAAAGCTAAGAGAATTCAGCACCAAGAAACCAGCTTTACAACAAATGGTAAAGGAACTTCTCTAGGCAGGAAAAACAAGAGAAGGATAAGACCTACAATAACAAAACAAAACCAATTAAGAAAATGGTAATAGGAACATATACATCGATAACTACCTTAAATGTAAATGGATTAAATGCTCCAACCAAAAGACACAGGCTTGCTGAATGGATACAAAAACAGGACCCATATATATGCTGTCTACAAGAGACCCACTTCAGACCCAGGGATACACACTGAAACTGAGGAGATGGAAAAAGATATTCCATGCAAATGGAAATCAAAAGAAAGCTGGAGTAGCAGCTCTCATATCAGACAAAATAGACTTGAAAATAAAGACTATTACAAGAGACAAAGAACACTACATAATGATCAAGGGATCAATCCAACAAGAACATATAACAATTGTAAATATTTATGCACCCAACATAGGAGCACCTCAATACATAAGGCTAATGCTAACAGCCATAAAAAGGGAAATCGACAGTAACACAGTCATAATAGGGGACTTAAACACCCCATTTTCATCAATGGACATATCATCCAACATGAAAATAAATAAGGAAACACAAGCTTTAAATGACACATTAAACGAAATGGATTTAATTGAAATTTATAGGACCTTCCATCCAAAAACAACAGAATACACTTTTTTCTCAAGTGCTCATGGAACATGCTCCAGGATAGATCATATCTTGGGTCACAAATCAAGCCTTAGTAAACTGAAGAAAATTGAAATCATATCAAATATCTTTTCCGACCACAATGCTATGAGACTAGATGTCAATTACAGGAAAAAATATGTAAAAAATACAAGCACATGGAGGCTAAACAATACACTACTAAATAACCAAGAGATCACTGAAGAAATCAAAGAGGAAATCAAAAAATACCTAGAAACAAATGACAATGAAAACACAATGACCCGAAATCTATGGGATGCAGCAAAAGCAGTTCTAACAGGGAAGTTTACAGTAATACAATCCTACCTCAAGAAACAAGAAACATGTCAAACAAACAACCTAACCTTACACCTAAAGCAATTAGAGAAAGAAGAACAAAAAAGCCCCAAAGTTAGCAGAAGGAAAGAAATCATAAAGATCAGATCAGAAATACGTGAAAAAGAAATAAGGAAACAATAGCAAAGATCAATAAAACTAAAAGCTGGCTCTTTGAGAAGATAAAGAAAACTGATAAACCATTAGCCAGACTCATCAAGAATAAAAGGGAGAAGACTCAAATCAATAGAAATGAAAAAATAGTAACAACTGACACTGCAGAAATACAAAGGATCATGAGGGATTACTACAAGCAACTATATGCCAATGAAATGGACAACCTGGAAGAAATGGACAAATTCTTAGAAAAGCACAACCTTCTGAGACTGAACCAGGAAGAAATAGAAAATATGAAGAGACCAATCACAAGCAATGAAATTGAAACTATGATTTAAAGTCTTCCAACAAACAAAAGCCCAGGACTAGATGGCTTCACAGGTGAATTCTATCATTTAGAGAAGAACTAACACCTATCCTTCTCAAACTCTTCTAAAATATAGCAGAGGGAGGAATACTCCCAAACTCATTCTATGAGGCCACCATCACCCTGATACCAAAACCAGACAAAGATGTCACCAAAAAAAGAAAACTATAGGCCAATATCACTGATGAACATAGATGCAAAAATCCTCAAGAAAATACTAGCAAACAGAATCCAACAGCACATTAAAAGGATCATACACCATGATCAAGTGGGGTTTACCCCAGGAATGCAAGGATTCTTCAATATATGCAAATCAATCAATGTGATAAACCATACTATCAAACTGAAGGATAAAAACCATATGATAATCTCAATAGATACAGTAAAAGCTTTCAACAATATTCAACATCCATTTATGATAAAAACTCTCCAGAAAGTAGGCATAGAAGGAACTTACCTCAACATAATAAGGCAAACCATACATGGTTTGCCATATGTGACAGACCCACAGCCAACATCGTTCTCAATGGTGAAAAAACGAAACAATTCCCACTAAGATTAGGAACAAGACAAGGTTGCTCACTCTCACCACTATTATTCAACATAGTTTTGGAAGTTTTAGCCACAGCAATCAGAGAAGAAAAAGAAATAAAAGGAATCTAGATAGGAAAGGAAGAAGTAAAACTGTCACTGTTTGCAGATGACATGATACTATACATAGAGAATCCTAAAGAAGCTACCAGAAAACTACTAGAGCTAATCAATGAATTTGGTAAAGTAGCAGGATACAAAATTAATGCACAGAAATCTCTTGCATTCCTATACACTAATGATAAAAAATCTGAAAAAGAAATTAAGAAAACATTCCCATTTACCACTGCAACAAAAAGAATAAAATACCTAGGAAAACACCTACCTGACAAAAGACATGTATGAAGAAAACTATAAGACAATGATGAAAGAAATTAAAGATGATACAAACAAGGGCTTCCCTTGTGGCACAGTGGTTGAGAGTCCGCCTGCAGATGCAGGGGACGTGGGTTTGTGCCCCGGTCCGGGAAGATCCCACATGCCGTGGAGTGGCTGGGCCCGTGAGCCACGGCCACTGAGCCTGCGTGTCTGGAGCCTGTGCTCCACAACGGAAGAGGCCACAACAGTGAGAGGCCCATGTACCGCAAAAAAAAAGATGATACAAACAGATGGAGAGAAATACCATGTTCTAAGATTGGAAGAATCAACACTGTGAAAATGACTATACTACCCAAAGCAAACTACAGATTCAATGCAATCCCTCTCAAACTACCAATGGCAGTTTTCACAGAACTCAAACAAAAAATTTCACAGTTTGTATAGAAACACAAAAGACCCCAAATAGTCAAAAGAATCTTGAGAAAGAAAAATGGAGCTGGAGGAATCAGGCTCCCTGACTTAAGACTATACTACAAAGATACAGTAGTCAAGACAGTACGGTACTGGCACATAAACAGAAATATAGATCAATGGAACAGGATAGAAAGCCCAGAGATAAACCCACGCACATATGGTCACCTTATCTTTGATAAAGGATGCAAGAATATACAATAGAGAAAAGACAGCCTCTTCAATAAGTGGTGCTGGGAAAACTGGACAGCTACATGTGAAAGAATGAAATTAGAACACTCCCTAACACCATACACAAAAATAAACTCTAAATGGATTAAAGACCTAAATGTAAGGCCAGACAGTATAAAACTCTTAGAGGAAAACATAGTCAGAACACCCTTTGACATAAATCACAGCAAGATCCTTTTTGACCCACCTCCAAGAGAAATGGAAATCAAAACAAAAATAACTAATGGGACCTAATGAAACTTAAAAGCTTTTGCACAGCAAAGGAAACCATAAAGAAGATGAAAAGACAACGCTCAGAATGGGAGAAAATATCTGCAAATTAAGCAACTGACAAAGGATTAATCTCCAAAATATACAAGCAGCTCATGCAGCTCAATATCAAAAAAATAAACCACCCAATCCAATAATGGGCAGAAGACCTAAATCGACATTTCTCCAAAGAAATTATACAGATTGCCAACAAACACATGAAAGGATGCTCAACATCACTAATCGTTAGAGAAATGCAAATCAAAACTACAATGAGGTATCACCTCACACCAGTCAGGATGGCCATCATCAAAAAATGTACAAACAATAAATGCTGGAGAGGGTGTGAAGAAAAGAGAACCCTCTTGCACTGTTGGTGGGAATTTAAATTGATACGGCCACTATGGAGAACAGTATGCAGGTTCCTTAAAAAACTAAAAATAGAACTACCATACAACCCAGCAATCCCACTACTGGGCATGTACCCTGAGAAAACCATAATTCAAAAAGATTCATGTACCACAATGTTCATTGCAGCACTGTTTACAATAGCCAGGATATGGAAGCAACCTAAGTGTCCATCGACAGATGAATGGATAAAGAAGATGTGGCACATATATACAATGGAATATTACTCAGCCATAAAAAGAAACGAAATTGAGTTATTTGTAGTGAGGTGGATGGACCTAGAGTCTGTCACACAGAGTGAAGTAAGTCAGAAAGAGAAAAACAAATACCGTATGCTAACACATACATATGGAATCTAAAAAAAAAGGTTCTGAAGAACCTAGGGCCAGAACAGGAATAAAGATGCAGACATAGAGAATGGACTTGAGGACACGGGGAGGGGGAAGGGTAAGCTGGGACGAAGTGAAAGAGTGGCATGGACATATATACATTACCAAATGTAAAACAGATAGCTAGTGGGAAGCAGCCGCATAGCACAGGGAGATCAGCTGGGTGCTTTGTATGCACCTAGAGGGGCGGGATAGGGAACGCAGGAGGGAGACACAAGAGGAGGGGATATGGGGATATATGCATATGTATAGCTGATTCACTTTTTTATACAGCAGAAATTAGCATTCCATTGTAAAGCAATTATACTCCAATAAAGATGTTAGAAAAAAAAAACGCTGGGCTAGGTGCCAACTTAATGAAAAAATTGATTCTGTTAATTTAAGAATTTAATAAACATGAGTCATATATACATATATTATTAAAAGTCTATTTCATAAGATGGCAACATCTTTTGGGTTGAAAAAAAAAATACACCGGTCTACTGAGATCTGAAACATACAAATGAGGATCTGAACATCTTGCTGCATAGCAGACGAGCAGCATCAGCATCAACTGGGAGCTGGTTAGAAATGCAGGATGTCAGCCCTCACCACCAGACTTGCTGAATCAGAATCTGGATTTTATTAGTGAGTGCTTGGGTGACTCCTATGCACAATGATATTTGAGAAGAACTGTTTGCTGTCAAACATTTTAATTACATTTAAGTCCAATCCACATATGACAAATTGAGTTAAACCTACAAGAGGAGGCTGACTGCTGAAGATGTGTAGGTCTGCTGGCTAAAGGATAGCTTTCCATGCCGCTCCAGCTTACTGGGGAAAGAGTCAGTTCCAGAAGCAGAGTCAGCAAGGTAACCTTCCCAACAGCTTGCTTTTTCTTTTTTGTTGGCAAATACATCACCTACATTGCAAAGTTATTGAGATCCACATCCTTGTGGGTAGGAGAGGCCCTAGAACAGCCCTGCTTAAAGATGCTGCCATGAAACAGTTTTTCACTTACCACAGTATAATCTACATTCTGATTGACTGTTGATGGCAGAGCCAATATAATTCTTTATAAGAGAGCATACTCCAGTGTAATGTTTTTCAAGCAGTGATCCATTATATAGTAACCATATTTTAACAATAAAAACATGCTCATATATTCCGAATTAAAAAGAGAATCATGACATGACAATAGCAAGTATACCCATAACAATAACTGAATGGAATATTTGTGACTGTCCTGGGAAATCTAGGACATATGGTGCCAAAACCCATGAGGCATTAATGACCGGGATGAGAAGTACTATGACCTTGGTCTTTCTCTGGGTATCTAGACCAGAGTTCTGGGCACACCAAGTTCTTTCTCACCCTGGTGCCGCTGCACGTAACTGCTCTTCTCCATCACATCTTCGCTTACCCCTTCTCATCCTTCAGGTCTCAGCTTAAATGCCATCTCCCTAGACAGCTGATCTGGAAACCTTATCTAAGGTAGCTCCCATACCCCCACTCAACCCAGTTCCCCTCCAAGGCCATTCCCTCGTGAGTACTTATCACAGTCTATTGATATATTCACCTTGCTTTCTTGTTCATTCATTGTTGGCTTCCTCCACCAGAATGGGGGCAAGAACTTGGTCATGTTCAAAGCTGCACCCCTGCATCTGGTACATTCTAGATGTGAAATGAGTTTCTGATGAATAAACAAATGGAAAAGAGTAAAATCTACCCAACTGGGAAACGGGTTTGTGCCCCGGTCCGGGAGGATCCCACATGCCGCCGAGCGGCTGGGCCCGTGAGGCATGGCCGCTGAGCCTGCGCGTCCGGAGCCTGTGCTCCGCAGCGGGAGAGGCCGCAACGGTGAGAGGCCCGCATACCGCAAAAAACAAAAAAAACAAAACAAAACAAAATCACCAGACTATAGCTTATTAACAAAAATAACAATAGTAAAATCATTTATGAATAGACCGTAAGCTTCCATCAAAACCGTTCACTACATGCTCATGCCAATGAACAGAGCAAGTAAGATCCAACGAATAGTGTGGATGGTACCACTGAGTGACTTCGCTTAAATCTCTTTCCCTCTCTGAGCTGTACCTGTAAAATAAAGGCTATCTCTCAGAGTTGTGGGCGAAGGGATTTCGCTGTGTGTGGTGTGTGTGTTGTGTGTGTGTAGTGCCTGGTACAGAGCAAGCACTCAACTCAATACAGGTTTGATTCTTTATAGTTACCCCCATGCTTCCCTTGTTCAAACTGGTCAAGGGACTGAAGAATATGAAATCACATCTCCAGGCCTTCGTGTGAACCTGTTTACCCAACACTCCAGGCCCAACCATGGCTATTACACCCCTCTCTTCAAATTCAACAAATGCAATTGAGTGCACCTGCAGCACCAGGTAATTTTAGCCAGGTCACAATTGAGACTTAACAAATTTTTAATAAACATCTCCAGCAGTTCGTTGTTTCAGGTCATTGCTTCAAAGCTGGTGATGTTCCTAAGGTGAACTTGAACATGGTTCCATTTCTAAGCAGAGTTCTAGTGATCTGCTTCAAATACCCTTAAATAAAGCACGAGGTTGAAAAACAGTTACAAGGAACCACAAACTTACTGAGTTCTGGTTAGAAACAAGGCACGATGGTAGGGACCACAGTAACCGAGAAAAATTAAAAAGTGTGTAAAGCAGTGAAGTGATAGCTCTGGGTTTTGTAATCAGACTGACTTGGGTTCCAATTCCCATTCTACAATCTGCTAAATAGTGACCATGGGCAACATCTTTAACCTCTCTGTGCTTCAGTTTCCTCACCAGGCAACTGAGGCTAACCACAGTACCAATGTCATGGGGTTGTCGAGAAGATGGAAGAGATCAATCTGTTCACACATTTAGCACCGAGTATGCACTCAGGAAATGTTGGCTCTGATTTTTTTTTTTTTTTTTTTTTTTTGTGGTCCCTGTACAGGCCTCTCACTGCTGTGGCCTCTGCCGTTGCGGAGCACAGGCTCCGGACGCGCAGGCTCAGCGGCCATGGCTCACGGGCCCAGCCGCTCCGCGGCATGTGTGATCTTCCCTAAACGGGGCACGAACCTGTGTCCCCTGCATCAGCAGGCGGACTCTCTACCACTGCGCCACCAGGGAAGCCCGGCTCTGATTATTAAATTCATTCTCAGCCTCAAGGTTCTTACATACATTTACAAATGAAAATATTCAGAGTGAAACAACGGCACTAAATGATATATATCAAGTGAGCAGCATCGGTCATGAAAGATGTAAAACTTTAGGAGTGCAACGCGTTCCTTCATCTAAGACACCCCTTCATCTGAGGATGGTAAAAGGTCTCATGGGAGAGGTGAGACTGAAATGGATGGGGCCATGCAAGACGTAGATACAAACAGGCTCCCTGTGGTGGGCACTTCCTATTTGCCAAACACTGTGGGGAACCTTGTATGTTATCTCCACAAGCTACAAGTTAGGTACCTCTAAACCTCCATTGCATGTATGAGAAGCTATTTTACTGATGATAGTTGAGACTCACAGAGGTTTAGTAGCTTCCCCAAGTCACCCAACTGGTGGCACATCTAGGTTCAAAATCAGGTCTGTCTGACCAAAGCCCATGCTCCCACCACTATGCCACTGGGGGAAAGGAATCAGGAGAAGAAGGATGAGGGGGGAGATAAATCATCCCAGCGTGAGACAGGAAAGAACATAGTAATCTTATTATATGGCAAGTGGGAAGCAAACAGTTTATGGGTTTTTTTAAAGAAAAGGAAAATGAAGGTAGAAAGGTGGGTTAAGACAAGGGAGAATGGAAAACTCAGAATTTTGGACTTCAGACTATGAACAGTGAGGAAACATTTTTTTGTCTTTGGTGTATGTGTGTGTTTTTGATTAAATATTGTACTACTACTATCATTACTAAGACCATTTACTGAGCAACAATTAAGGGCCAGGCCTCATGCTAAACTATTTGCATACATTACTTCTAACAGTTACAATTCTGCAACTTAGGCATAGTTACCCACCCTTTCACAAACAAACAAGGCCCTGAGAGGTCAAGCCACTCACTTGGATGCCTCTAGTAAACAAACAGCAGAGTGGGTTCAAACCCAAGTGGGTGTGAAATCAAAGTCAGCGCCCTTTCCCCTAAAATGGTACTGCCGAAAAGCCTCCCTTGCAACAGAGAGCTGAAAAATAAGAGAAACGAAAAGGGAGACAGGGGACTAGTCAGACGCAAAATAGGGATCCAGAGTAAGGAGAGAAATGTCTCAACTGGAGTCACTGTGAAAATGGACAGGAGGTGACAGAGAGCAAATGTGTTCATGACCTTTTCTTTCATTTGCTCCAGTACTGTGTCATGGTCTGCTACCTGCAGCAGAAACCAAGTTAGTAATTATTCCTGCCTGTATTTCTGTCCTTGCCTTCAAGCCCTGATTTGAGTGTTGCTTGAATATTTATTTGTCCCACCACAATGTTATCAGAGCTAAAATATGGCATCGTCCGCTAATCTGTTAACTGTATTGAAGTGTAGTCATTCAAGAGAATAAAACTAAGCCTCCACATCCAATAAATCACATTATGCTTCACATATTAACATCTTAAAAAATCTGACTTAAACACATAGTCTGTCAAATCAGGAGGAAACATACGCTGAACTCTAATGAGCTCTGCCAAATCCTACAGTATTATTATTAAAGTTCATCGTGATCTCGGAGATGACACGGTTTTCTAAAATGGAGTGTGGAATCAATATTTGTTGGACTGCTTTCTAGTTAATATTCTCGGGAAAGTAGCACAATAAGTAAAACAGTGGGAAATGTATGCATTATGAATATATCTTTCAAACTAATGCAAAAGCTATGTGGACAATTACTTACATATCTCGTTTGATGGAATCAAGAGTTAGATGTTTTAATATTTATGTCATGATTCCAAAAAACCCCAAACATTTCTGCACTAGTACTTTAGCTTTAGTCCTCCTCATTCAATGAGAAACATCAATATTTTAAATAGAAAATCAGTAGTATAACTGGCTATACAGAAATGAGTTGAAATTCATAAAGATAAAAGAGTACAAATTTCCTTTCCATATATACAGTTAATACATTAATATTCCTAACATTTTACAATACTAATTTCAAACATCTAGTATGCTTCTGGGAATAAAATTATGAAGGAAATGGCACTTAAGAGTCCCATATACTAAGGATAAAAACAAATATTGCTGTGTACTACCTTCACCGGAAAAAGATATTTACATATAGAAGATAAAGCAAAATAACAACATAAACATTCTACATTCTCTAATTTTACAGCTCTTAATTATATAATGATCTGTGGTCTGTGTTTTTTAATCTGTTGGACTTAATTTTATTCCTAGGTGCAAACACATACATGGATATTAAAGAACTCTGCTCACCTATACTCAGACAAAACAAATATCATCGAAAATTTAGCAATAAAGTCCTTTCTCTGCAGGCAGCCTTGCTACTATGTCACTGTAAAGCATAAAGATATATAACTATCTTAATAAAAAGACCAGAAGCTAAATCATCCTTTTTTTTCTTTTCAGCATTGAAGCTCCTTGCAAACCCAGTTACACAAATAACTTCATTCACCTTATCTTCAAATCTGAGTGTTTCTTCAACTAAGCCAGATATCATCACATCCCCACTAGTCCGATAGCCTGTCATAACAGTGGTTCACTGCAACTCCACCCTTTTCCCACCTTCAGTTTCAACAGTGCATTTAATTTTTTTTCCTATTAGAGAAAAAAAATTAAGATTAGGAGTTCAAATCCTCAAAGTAGTTCAGTGAACTGTCACATTACTATTATTTAACCGCAGGGAATTTTCTGTTTAATTGCCACTCTCTCCCTTCCCCCAAAGGACTACAACTTATTCTGATGGTGTAATGGAAAGCACTGCGTTAAGAAAGAGCAAAAACATAATGGGTTTTAACTTTTAAACACCTAACCTTTTTACGAGTCACTGTTAATCATTTGCACCTATGACTTTAACAATCAGTTCAGCAATTACAGAAGCAAAATCTCCAGGATGGGACTAGGTAAGGATGCCCCAATCACAACCATTACCATAGCAGGGAGAGAAGAAGGCTATCCTGTCATATGTGACATGAAGAAAGTTTTACATGTCAGTTCCACCCAATCTTGAGAACGGTAGAGCTCCTAGTACTTAAAATCTTCATCTTCTAAAATTCAAGATTTTTAAAAAATATATCTCACTGCATTTTCAAATATTAAGTTTTTACTTTCTGTAACAATTTTTTCAACTTTAGGGCTTGGGGGAAAAGAAGGCTCCAGAATACAGAATAATCACAACACTACAAGAGGGAAAAAGCTAGTTTTTAAAAATCATTCTTCCCACAGAGACATTAAGACCATTATCATTATGCCACTTAACCATTTATTTCATTATGAAAGGAAACTTAGAGCACAAGTGGCAATATTCTGAAACGTGATGTTAGTGTGTTCTGCATCAATGAACACACAAGTCTGGAAGGTACAAATATGGTCTCTGTCAGCTGTAGTCCATCCTCAGCAAGTCATTTTCCCTGTGGGCTGAGGCTCCCATATGGAAATCTTCCCTAACTGCTGAAGGCTGAAAAGCATCTGGACCACACCTTGTTTGGTCACACAAGAAGCTGACAAGGGCTGGAGGAAAATGCGTCTGGTCCAAAGATGAGAGGACAGGGCCAAAAATCAAAATATACCCCTCTACAATTTAATAAGGAGGACCCCTAAAATGTCTATTCATCCAGTTTTGTTCTTCTAATCAGTCCCGCCATCCGCTACTAGATGTTGCTCATTCTGTGGGCTGGCTGGTAGGGTTTTGTGGTCCAGCAACTGCCAGCCTTTTATAACCTCAGTGATGGTGTGGAATATGCTTTTTAGCACTAAGTCACTACCAAGGGAAATATTAGAGAACAAACTCCCCACCCACTGCAGAAATTTCTTAGTTTCAAAGCATCTGGAAGGAAGATCCCAATTACCTTTAGCAAAATTTCTTTTAGGGTTGTTTTTTTTGTTTTTTTTTGTTTTTTCAATCCTCTTGCTTGCTGAGGAACCTTCTAAAGAGCCCCCCAAAGATGATACCCACAGTTCAGGTTATTGGTCCTACATTTTCCTAGTTAGGGAGGGAAGGAGAAGTGTTTGATAGTTTACCCAGGATCCTTCCACTTGTAG
>NW_006792456.1:2424689-2428101 GCF_000442215.2 Lipotes vexillifer
GAATGAACACCAAAAAAAGCATCAGGGCACTTAACTCCTTAGAGATTTAAAAGCCTTCCGGAGGAATAAAAAGAAATCTCTCCCTCCCCACCTGCACTCCCTACCCTGCTTCTGCCCTAGCCTTAGAATCAGTAGCCCTTCTGTAATTCCATGAGGTTCCAGAGAGACTCCTTTATTCCATGGGGCTTCCGGATCTGACCCCAGGAAAGCCCAGTTGATCATCCTTCCCCTCATCCTTCCAACCTTCACACCCAACCCCTCCCCACCGCCCCAGGCCACCTCCTTACCTGATAATGTCGTCATTGTGTCCCAAGAAGAATTTTTGGCTGTGCTCGCGGGTACTGTAAACCACCCCGACGCCAGCCACAAAGTAGACCACTTCCTTGCCGGCGGTGTAGTACAGGTTGTTGCGGCACTGGTGACCCCGGTACCCGTACACCCACTCCAGCCGGAGCTGGCAGCTGGGAGCTGTCCGATCCGCCATGATAAGCTGACCCCACTCGCCCCCCGGTCGCTCCGCGCGCGGGTCCGCGGTCCCTGGGCTCCGGGTCTGTCCTCGCCAAGGCTCGGGATCCGGAGGACCTGCAAGGGCTCAGCGTGCAGCGCCGGGCGCTGATTTCCGCGGCGACGCACAGACACAGACCTGTGCGCCGGCCGCAACCATCATCCGCCGCGGCCGCCGCCGGAGATGAGCCGCCAGGTATGCGGTCGCCAGACCCCGCCGGGCTCTCCGGCTCCCTCTCCACGGGAGAGGCGTCTTCTGGGGCGCCAGCACTCGCGCGCGCACGCCTCACTGCACCTGCGGGCTTCGGCCCCCGTGAGAGGTTTTTGAGAGGGTCACCCCGCCTTTTAAATCATGGATCTGCATATCCAAACACTGATTACCAGTTCGCTCACTGAAGTTTGCTGTGCCCGGGGGCCTCGCAGCAGGCAGTGGGATTTATTCTGTGACAGCTTTAATTTGACAAGGAACTCGAGTAAGCTTTGCCATCGCCATCCTTGTATCCGAAACTGACATCCAGGATGCGAGAGCGAGGAAGAAAGAAACATATTTTGCGTAAGTCACCCAGTCCAAGAAAATGATCCCCAAACTAAACCAAGTTTTTAAGAAATTGTCAACTATTCCTCCTCTCTCCCTCCAGATCCATCTTTTTAATGATATGAAATATGCCCTAAATGCTGCTGGCTGGTGGCTGCCGATACGATTTGAAAGAACATTTGCTGCAAGAGGGAGGAGATATGGGGATATATGTATATGTATAGCTGATTCACTTTGTTATAAAGCAGAAGCTAACACACCATTGTAAAGCAATAAGGATGTTAAAAAAAAAAAAAAAAAAGGACATTTGCTGTTTCCCCATTAAGCCGGGGCAAATATGCAACGGTCATTTTTTAGATGCTCCAATTAGTTAGTAGTCGTGTATGTGTTCATAATTCATATCCTCCGTGAACCGTCTCTTGGCCGAGAAAACCACAAGAACTTAGCAGCTCTCACTAATCAGCAACTCCAATTGAAAGCGCCATAAAAAGATTTTTCTGAATCGGGGGAAACTGAGACACTAGTGCAGCTAGAGGCAGGAAAGCTCAACCTACAAACGCTCCCGGTCCAGAAGAAATTAAATAATTAACAAATGACCAAAATCTTGTACCTCTCCCCAGGAAGGTCTGAACTAGCTATGGGGTCCCGCAGGCGCAAGGGTCACGCCTCTAGCCCGGCGTGGGGCGGGAGCGCCCGAGGAACCACTGGGGACGGCGAGCCCCCACATACGCGCACACACATCCCAGGCATTGGTCGCTGCCGACCTGAGGGATGCCGGCCCCAGGGGACACCCCGGCCCGTGCACAGTGCAGCCTTTGCGGCGTCCTGCACTCCTCCCACACCCGATCCAGGCTAGCCTGCGGAGCATCCCGGCTCTTCCGCCTCTAACCTCTGCTCTGAACGGGCGCCGCGAGCACGTCCTGGATCTCGCACGGGCGAGCGAAATCCTCTGCTTGCCCCCCGCTTCCCAACCCTTCCCCGCCTCCCGCACCCGAGGATGGGCTTCGTCACTGGGGCGTCGCGAGAGACAAGTTCTTCCTCCAGCCGAGGCTCCGGGGGCGGGGCCACAGCGCAGCTTTCGGGAACAGAGGCTGCGGGTTACTAGGCGAGATCTCGGCGCTTGGAAACGGCGATGCCCCAGAGCGCTGGGACCGCCCCCTCCTTCCACCGCCCCTGTAGCACCCTTCCTCCGATGCATCCTGGGAAATGTAGTCCGCTCCACGCGGCCCCGGGCAGGGAGCGCGCGAGGCCGGACCACAAGTCCCAGGATTCCGCGCGCCCAGAGTGGGCCGTAGAGAGGCCGTTAACTGCGTCCCCGATGCTTGCGGTTTTGCTGAGCAGAGGAACGCGCACCAAGGGCGATCGCTGGCTAGCGCCCTGCGTTACCTAGTGACTGAGGGTGCCGGCCCGCGTGCGTGTGTATCTAAAAAGAAGAGCAGTGGAGCAGGAATAGAGACCATACCATCTCTACGGCCCACGTCGAGAATTTCTTCTGCACCTGTCCCTGAGGGCTACTGTAGCCGACTCAAGCCCAAGTTTGTTTCCCACTTCAGTTTTACTTTTTATTCAGATGGATTCTAATCTGTTAAAGTGCAGTAATGCCGCGTTTAAGAAAAATACTGGGGATGTGGTCTCACTTTGTCCTAAGAACCAGTGCCTTCCTATGAGCTGCTTCATAAGACTTGGGTAGTTAAGGATAACCAGATTTTGCAAATGGGAAGGTGCTCACGCCACGAACAACTAACCTTGACCCTCAAACGCAGAAGCCGGTAGCATCTGTCCAAGTGAACTGTGAATTCCAGTGTGTTCTGAAGTAGCCTCTTTTCAAATCCGGGCAACAGCTGACCTGTGAGAAGAGGCTTAAAAATCTCACCGACTAAAAAGCTGCAAAAGGACGATTAAAGGGACATTTTTAGCATGCCCTTTCCTTTCTGTGCTCTCAATGTAATCCCTTACTCAGTTCTTCAACTACCTCAAGCTTTAGCACAGCCCTCTGAATGGTAGGAAAGCCTCTGGAAGATTAGAAGTGCCAGAGTTTGGATGAGCAGTTGCTGCCTGCAGCAGTGAAGAGGATGTGAATTGGTCTCATCATTCTTTTTAAGGAAACAAGGATATACAAATCCATGAAGTCGCACTGTGCTAGACAATAAGGGCACTAGCAAATGTAAAAACAAAAACAAACAAAAAAACATGGTCTGAGGGCTTCCCAGGTGGCGCAGTGGTTGAGAGTCCGCCTGCCGATGCAGGGGACATGGGTTCGTGCCCCGGTCCGGGAAGATCCCACATGTCGCAGAGAGGCTGGGCCCGTGAGCCATGGCCGCTGAGCCTGCGCGTCCGGAGCCTGTGCTCCGCAACGGGAGAGGCCACAACAGT
>NW_006792456.1:2428114-2481973 GCF_000442215.2 Lipotes vexillifer
AAAAAAAAAAAAAAAAAAAAAAAAAAAAAAAAAAAAACATGGTCTGAAAGATTTTGAGACATAAGCTAAAATATAATGACCAATAATGCCATGCCATAAAACAATGCCAATGAATTAAATAGAGACAGTAAATTCTTTATAAAAATTCACAAGATGAAGAGCTTTTCCAGCTATAAGTCAGGAAGGACTTCATGGAGGAAATAGGAAATAAAGGTAGAATTGAGATAAGTAAACAAAAATTGAAAGCACTCTGCATGGGTCTATAGAATAAAAGGGTAGATACAGAAAAACAAAGATTTAGAGAATCGAATTGGTGCAAGAGAGAATTCGTGTAAGATGAGAAGGGGACATAAACCTGAAAGGTTAGATTGTGGATGGAGCTGAACCTAGAGGTTTGCAACATATCTTAAAATAATGGAAGGCCATTGGATTTTTTCAGGGGGCGGGGAAGAAGGGAATAGCAATAAAAACAGTAGTTTTGCCAGTAGTCAAAGCATCAGGTATTAGAGGCTTAAGGTAGACCTTGGTTGGGGTTCTACATTAGAGGTAGTAGTAATGGTCCAGAAAGGAAGGGACATCTTTCAGAAAAATTACAAAAGAATGTTGAAAAGAGTCTCCTCAACAAATAGAAATGGATATAACATGACATGTTCATTTCCTTTAATATATTTCCTTTAATATAACTAGTGACCACCATGCTATACCATATTGTACTTTTAGTTAAATGAGTATACATATACCTCCCAACTCAAGACATAGATCTATTTGTTATTAAACAACTGATGAGAAAATATAGCAGATTAAGGCACGGTTACAGAATTTTCCTCCTCAAGTTTCTTAGACAATGAGAGAGGAAAATATTCTCAAGAAACAGTATTAAGGACATAAGGTAAGTTCAAGAACTCATGAAAATTCTCACTAAAATACTTCAATTTATAAAAGTAAAATGAGAGAGTAAGTGTATAGTTTCCAGGTTGTGGGGAGGATACTTTTAGAGAAGAAGACCCTGTGTATTACCTTGGGTCTTCAACAGAAATAAAATGTTTTACCAGTATCTGCCATCATCAGGGCACTCTGCAGAGTCAAGAGAATAAGCCAGAATCCATAGGAGTGAGATACACCTTTGGCTGCACGGAAGGGGCTCTGGAACTGGACATTTCACAGGATCTCAAGAAAGAGCAAAGGCCTATCCCCTAGCAGAAGCTATACTCAATCCCAATAGATCTCACTGTTGTTCCTACTCCACCCTTTTCCAATTTTAGGCTACAGGAAAGTGGATAAAAAGCAATATCCAGGCACTATAGCTCTGAGAAGATCAACTTATTCTCAGATATGGTGAGAAGAATGTCTAGAAGAATTCATACATAATGTATCTGAATAAATGATTTGGAAAGAGCTGCCCCATCAAACATAAGAAACAAAAAAAGTAAGGGCAGGGACTTCCCTGGTGCCACAGTGGTTAGGAATCTGCCTGCAGAAGACATGGGTTCGATCCTTGGTCTGGGAAGATCCCACATGCTACAGAGCAACTAAGCCCATGCACCACAACTACTGAGCCTGTGCTCTGGAGCCCGTGAGGCACAACTACTGAGCCCACGCACAACTACTGAGCCCACGCGCCAGAACTACTGAAGCCCATGCGCCTAGAGCCCATGCTCTGCAATAGGAGAAGCCACAACAATGAGAAGCCCACGCACCGCAGTGAGGAGTAGCCCCTGCTCGCCGCAGCTACAGAAAGCCCACATGCAGAAACGAAGACCCAAAGCAGCCAAAAAATAATTAATTAATAACAAATAAATGTTAAAAATAATTTTTTAAATACCTTTAAAAAAAAAAAGTAAGGGCACAGCCAAAGCAAACCAAAATCTTGAAAGAAAGGTACATTATATGCGAAAGATAGATGAAGAAACTTTGTCACCTTGAAGAAAATTTACATCAAAGAAGCAGATTCTCTACCAAAGAACTTAGTTACAATAGAATTTAAAATATCAAGAGCTTAAAGATGGATACTAAAAATAAAAGCCAAGCTAAAGTAGTAATCAAATATGAACACAGTTTCAGATCTAATGAATACATTTGAAACAATAGGAAAAAAACTGGAAATCATATTACCAGTATGGAGGAAACACCAGAAGTTATCACAAGAAATGCAGAGGAAAAAGCCAAGGATATTAAAATAGATAATGCTTGAGACAGCAAAGCTAACCCAACCTACAGATCATTGGCATTCCTAAATTAGAGAAGCCAACAAATGGAACAGAAAATAAAATAGAGGAATATATTAAAGAACTGAATCTGCATGTTAAAGTGGTACACTGTATATCAGGAAAAAAAAAAGGTGATATAGAATAGTCTCCTTGGAGGCATATCCTAGCAAAATTATTTAACTTCAAGAATAAATAATTTTTCAAAATCATTTGCCAACTTTAGAGAGGACTGTTTTACCACCTCTGCCAATTAGTAATTAAAGAGAAACATTTAAGCATTTACTTTGTCTTTTTGGAGGAACTGAAGTTTATCCTCAGTTGATAAAGGAAAGCTATTTGCATAAGAATGCTAGCTAATAAATGTAGGGGAAATAATAGATTTAGAAAATCATCCAGTGATGTAACTGATGCAGAAAAAGGTTGTAAATGTATACCAAAATGATTAGATGAGAGGATATTCCTTCCCATAATGCTAAAGAATCACCCTACAAATTATGTAACTTTAAATGGAGTGCTCCGGAGGTCACCATCTCAATTAAATTATCAAACTTAGTATCACCAATACTGGCACAATCTTCTCCTTCTGCCTCCTGATGTGATGCAGTATGAAATACTGCATAAAACATTTTTGGCCAAATAACTAACTCAAGTCTAATCAAGCCTTATGACTTAACTCTAAGTTTACAGAAAATATGGGATAGATGAACAAGTTAACTGAAACCATAGGTAAACAATCAGGTAAAGCCAGAAAATAGGGCAGCGTACAACACAGGTGGTCTGGCTTGATCAAAACAGCAAATGTAATTAAACAAAAAATACATAACAAAAAGGTGGGGGATTACTCTTGGTATAACAACCAAATACAATGGGTGACTCCTGATTGGATCTTGGATCCTGATTTTTTTTTTTTTAAGGCCACAAAAGACAATGTGGGAGAAGGAACAATTGGGGAATTTTAATACAAAAAGGATTATTCTAGAGCAGTGGTCCCCAACCTTTTTGGCACCAGGGACCGGTTTCGTGGAAGACAATTTTTCCACGGATGTCGGGGGATGATTCAGGCAGTAATGCGAGCGATGGGGAGCGATGGGGAGCGAGCGGCAGACAAAGCTTCTCTGGCTCTCCTGCTGCTCACCTCCTACTGTGCGGCCGGGTTCCTAACAGGCCAAGGACCCATACTGGTCCAGGGCCCTGGCGTTGGGGACCCCTGTTCTAGCAGATATCAGGGAATTACTGTTCTTATTCTTTGGAAAATCGTATTCTAAGGAAACACATCCTGAAGCATTTAGGAATAAAATGTTACATCTACAACTTACCTTCAAGTGATTCAGGAAGAAATGTGTTCTCTATGTACACACAAACACACATGCAAAGGAGAGATAAAGCAAATATGGCAAATATTAGCAGTTGCTTTATGTATCTTTTTTCTGTATGTTTGAAATTTTTTATTATAAAAGACTGGGAAAATGTTTCTCAAGGATCTAGGCAGAAACAAAAATGGAGGATGGGTGTAGAAATCAGGCTGGCCTCACATTCTGCACTGCAACCTCCAATGCCAGAAAAAATGGAGCACTATTTATAAGTTCTGATACAGAAGGAAAGTATAATATTAGAATTATACCCAGCTAAATTGTTAAGTGTAAAAGCAACAGGCAGACATTCTCTGACATTAAAGAACTTCAGGGCATTTTTTAGCCCTTGTGATTGTTATAATGAAGTTTAACGGCAAGTGACTAAAGAATCCAAATAAACCATTAAAGAGGGTATAAGTTTCTCTACCACATAAAATGTTTGGAAGTATAGCAGATTAAGGAAATTTTCAGATACCCAGAATCTTCCTGTCTTGTTATACATTAATACAGATCTTTCACCTCATGGTTTAAGATGACAGATCAAACTTCAGCATTTACATTTGCAATACAGCTAGCAGGAAGGAGAACAGAAGATCTCCTCCCTTTAAGGATATTTTCTGTAAGTTTCATACACTTCTGCTTACATCCCATTGGCCAGAACTCAGAGTGCATCTAGCTGCAAGGGAGGCTAGGATTATACACTATATAATGGGGGCAGTGTGTACATTTAAAATCAGGAATATTTTACTAAGAAAAAAATGGAAAAGCAATGTTGGTGTTCACCAGAAGTTTCTGCTAACACACTCATGAAAAAATTACCTGACAATGATATTCAGCCGTGCAAGAAGTGAACAAAAGAATCACTTTTGATTGGTAATGGTAAATGGTAAAGCATGGTAAAAAGATGGGAGTGGGGCTTCCCTGGTGGCGCAGTGGTTGAGAGTCCGCCTGCCGATGCAGGGGACACAGGTTCGTGCCTCGGCCCGAGAAGATCCCACATGCCGCGGAGCAGCTAGGCCCGTGAGCCATGGCCTCTGAGCCTGCGCGTCCGGAGCCTGTGCTCTGCAATAGGAGAGGCCACAACAGTGAGAGGCCCGCGTAAAAAAAGATGGGAGGGGAGCAATGAATCAGTTTATTAAGGAAACAGTTCTCCTCATTCATTCTTCAGTTTCACTTTTTTGTTTGTTATTAAGTAAAATTAGTTGAAACCCTTTATTTAAAAAAAATTCATGAAAATGGTATAATTCCATTCTCATGCAATTATTTCTATCCATTTAGTTATCTGCCATGCATCTATGTCTGTATAGATATTATAATATAGTTCACCAAAACCTAACCTAGTTATTTCTGGAGCAGTGAGATTTAGAATAACTTTTTGTCTTCTTTTTGGACCTTTCTGATTTTTCAAAAATGTTTGAAATGAGCATGTACCATTTTTATTAAAACAGTAAGTCATTATCCATGCATCTATGGTCAATTAATCTACAGCAAAGGAGGCAACAATATACTATGGAGAAAAGACAGTCTCTTCAATAGGGGGTTCTGGGAAAACTGTACAGCTACATGTAAAAGAATGAGATTAGAACATTTCCTCACACCATATACAAAAATAAACTCAGAAAGGATTAAAGACCTAAATAAAAGACCTGAAACCATAAAACTCCTAGAAGAGAACATAGGCAGAACACTCTTTGACATAAATCAGAGCAATAATTTTTGGATCCATCTCCAAAGGCAAAAGAAATAAAAACAAAAATAAATGGGATCTAATTAAACTTAAAATCTTTTGCACAGCAAAAGAAACCATCAACAAAGTGAAAAGATAACCTACTGAATAGGAGAAAATATTTGCAAATGATATGACTGACAAGAAGTTGATAGCCAAAATACATTAACAGCTCATATAACTCAATATCAAAAAGCAACACAATTTTAAGATGAGTGGAAGATCTGGATAAACATTTTTCCAAAGAAGACATATAGATGGCTAACAAGCATGAAAAGATGCTCAACATCTCTATTAGAGAAATGCAAATCAAAACTACAATGAGATATCACCTCACACCTGTCAGAATGGCTATCACTAAAAAGCCTACAAATATCAAATGTTGGCGAGAATGTGGAGAAAAGGAAACCCTTGTACACTGTTGAAGGGAATGTAAATTGGTGCAGCCACTATGGAAAACAATATAGAGGTTCCTCAAAAAACTAAAAATATAACTACCATATGATCCACCAATTCCACTCCTGGGTATATATCTGAAAAAAAAGCCACTGTTTTGAAAATATACATGCGCCCCAATGTTCACAGCAGCATTATTTACAATAGCCAAGACATGGAAGCAACTCAAGTGTCCATTAACAGATAAGTGGATAAAGAAGATGTGATATATATTTATACACACACACACACACACACACACACACACAATGGAATATTAGCCATATAAAAGAATGAAATTATGCCATTTGCAACAACATGGATGGACTTAGATAGTATTATGCTTAGTGAAATAAGTCAGACGGAGAAAGACGAATACTCTATGTTATCACTTGTATGTGGAATCTAAAAAATAAAACAAGCAAATGTATATAACAAAACAAAAACAGACTGACAGATATAGAAAACACACTAGTGGATACCAGTGGGGATAAGGAAGAGGGAAGGGCCAGATAGGGGTATGGGATTAAGAGATACAAACTACTATGTATAAAATAAGTACAAGGGTATATTGTACAGAACAGAGAAATATAACCACTATTTTGTAATAACTTTAAATGGAGTATAATCCATAAAAATACTGAATCACTATGCTGTCCACCTGAAACTAATATAATATTGTAAGTCAACTATACTTCAAAAAAAATAAGTCATTGCTCTTAAAAATATCTGTTGATGATAGACTGTATTTTTCTTGAAATGATATTTGTAGTCATTAGGATAAACCCTTTGGTTGATCTTTCTAGACTCTGTTAATTGGCAATATCAAGAGCCTGTCAGATTGTTGAACAGAGACAGGGCATATGAGTGTAGTTGTTTAACCAGAGTTTTCTCTGTAAAAGATAACCAATTTATTTGGAGCTAGACCTTGTAGCCTTGACCTCATTAGCATTACACTTTAGATACCATTGAACTACAAAATATTGACGATGATATTTCACGAGCAATCAACTAATGGGGTTAGAGTCCACATTTTTAACCAAGTAAAATACTTAAAAATAAAAATAGCATATGAAAAGATTCTCTACATCATTAGCCACCACGGAAATGCAATCAAAACCACAATGAAATACGACTTAACACCTGCTGTAATAAAAAGGCAATTACAAGCATCAGAGAGGATGTGGAGAAATTGGAACCCTCATACACTGCTGGTGAGAATGTAAAATGATGCAGCTGCTCTGGAAAACAATCTGGCAGTTCCTCCAAAAGTTAAACATGGAGTCACCGTGTGATCCAGCAATACCATTTCTAGATATATACCCAAGAGAAATACATTCACACAAAAACTTTTATCACAGCCAAAAGGTTCATTCATTTTTTTCCATAAGATGGCTCTAGTTGCACTTAGTTGTCTTTAACTTCATTCGATACAATTTTTTTTTTTTTTTTTTTTTTTTTTTTTGCGGTACGCAGGCCTCTCACTGCCGTGGCCTCTCCCGTTGCGGAGCACAGGCTCCAGACGCGCAGGCTCAGCGGCCACGGCTCACGGGCCCAGCCACTCCGCGGCATGTGGGATCTTCCCAGACCGGGGCACGAACCCATGTCCCCTGAACCAGCAGGCGGACTCCCAACCACTGCGCCACCAGGGAAGCCCAATTCGAAACAATTTTGTTAGATGGTATGTGACAGCTGTCAAGTCAGCGAGCATTTAAAAAAAGACATCAAAATTCGTGAATTAGTGTAGCCATTTTAATATTGAAGATGGAAGAAAAAAGCATTTCCGGCATATTATGCTTTATTATTTCAAGAAAGATAAAAACGCAACCGAAATGCAAAAAAAAAAAAGATTTGTGCAGTGTATGGAGAAGGTGCTGTGACTGATCGAATGTGTCAAAAGTGGTTTGTGAAGTTTTGTGCTGGAGATTTCTCGCTGGATGATGCTCCATGGTCGGGTAGACCAGTTGAAGTTGATAGCGATCAAATTCAGACATTAATTGAGAAGAATCAACGTTATACCACGCAGGAGATAGCCGACATACTCAAAATATCGAAATCAAGCATTGAAAATCATTTGCACCAGCTTCGTTATGTTAATCACTTTGATGTTTGGGTTCCACATAAGTTAAGCAAAAAAACCTTCTTGACTGTATTTTCTCATGCGATTCTCTACTTAAACGTAACGAAAACGTTCCGTTTTTAAAACAAATTGTGATGGGTAATGAAAAGTGGATACTGTACAATAATGTGGAACAGAAGAGATCGTGGGGCAAGCGAAATGAACCACCACCAACCACACCAAAGGCCCGTCTTCATCCAAAGAAGGTGATGTTGTGTATATGGTGGGATTGGAAAGGAGTCCTCTATTATGAGCTCCTCTATTATGAGTCCTCTATTACGAGCTCCTTCCAGAAAAGCAAACGATTAATTCCAACAAGTACTGCTCCCAATTGGACCAACTGAAAGCAGCACTTTACGAAAAGCGTCCAGAATTACAGAAAACGCGTAATCTTCCATCAGGATAATGCAAGACCACATGTTTCTTTGATGACGAGGTAAAAACTGTTACAGCTTGGTTGGGAAGTTCTGACTCATCCGCCGTTTTCATCAGACATTGCACCTTCAGATTTCCATTTACTTCGGTCTTTACAAAATTCTTTTTTTTTTTTTTTTTTCCCTTGCGTTATGCGGGCCTCTCACTGCTGTGGCCTCTCCCATTTGCGGAGCACAGGCTCCGGACGCGCAGGCCCAGCGGCCATGGCTCACGGGCCCAGCCGCTCCGCGGCATGCGGGATCCTCCCGAAACGGGGCACGAACCCGCGTCTCCTGCATCGGCAGGCGGACTCTCAAGCACTGCGCCACCAGGGAAGCCCTACAAAATTCTTTTAATGGAAAAAATTTCAATTCCCTGAAAGACTGTAAAAGGCACCTGGAGCAGTTCTTTGATCAAAAAGATAAAAAGTTTGAGGAAGATGGAATTATGAAGTTGCCTGAAAAATGGCAGAAGGTAGTGTGACAAAAGGGTGAATACATTGTTCAATAAAGTTCTTGGTGAAAATGAGAAATGTGTCTTTTATTTTTATTTAAAAAACAGAAGGCACTTCTTGGCCAACCTAATACATGAATGTTCATAGCAGCATTATCCACAATACAAAAAGTGTAATTAATCTAAATGCCCATCAATCAATGAATGGATAAGTACAATATATACATGCATATAATGGAATATTATTCCTCAATGAAAAGAAATGAAGAACTGTTACAAGTTACAACATAGAACCTTGAAAATGTTATTCTAGATGAAAGAAGCCAGTTGCAAAAGATCACACATTGTATGATTTTATTTCCAGATGGAATGTTCAGAAGAGGCAAATTTGTATAGACATAAAGTAGATCAGTGGTTCACTAGAGAAGAAGATGGGTAGGTGGGGGAAATGTGAATAACTACTAATGAGTATGGGACTGTGGTGTGGGAGGGTGATAAAAATTTTCTAAAATTAGATTGTTGATGATTGCTCAGTTTTTTATATACTGTAAACCACTGAATTGTACACTTTAAATGGATGAATTTATAGTATGTAAATTATATATCAAAGCTATTAATAAAAAAACAAAGTTTGACTCATTTTACTTGGTTGTTGCATGTACATTTCCTATATATTATACATATTAATAATAATGTATAATTATTAATGCCAGTCATTCTTTTTTTTTTTTTTTTTTTTTTTTTTGGCGGTCCGCAGGCCTCTCACTGTTGTGGCCTCTCCCGTTGCCAAGCACAGGCTCCGGACGCGCAGGCTCAGCGCCCATAGCTCACAGGCCCAGCCGCTCCACGGCATGTGGGATCCTCCCGGACCAGGGCACGAACCCATGTCCCCTGCATCGGCAGGCGGACTCTCAACCACTGTGCCACCAGGAAAGCCCAATGCCAGTCATTCTTATAGCAGAAATTATTTCAAACTCATAGAGGAAAAGATTTTTAAATTAAAGTTCATGGTTTTAATCTATCATTCAGAACTTATCCTATGTTTAATGTTTTATACGAATATTAAACATTTTAGGTAAACTATTACAGGTCACATTGGAAGATGTAAATGCTAGGTCTAAAAGGAATGGGCGATTATCAATAACTCATAGAGAAAGAACTTTTAAAGTTTTTCCCCCGTCTCTTTTCAAACATTTTTAACAAAGGATAAAGAGGCTCTGTCTATTGAGCTAGAAGTAGACAGTACAGTCCAAGAGGAGATCTAATCAATGAAAAGCTTCCATGATTTTTTACTGAAGATAGAATTCCTGTATATTCCCTATTCAATCGAGATAACATAAAAGAATCCGATCAGACAAGTAAGAAAAGGCCTTTTAAATCCATGCTTGAAAAGGACCCATTCTAAAAAGCATTCCTAGATACACAGAAAGTCTGTCTTTAAAATGTAACTAGCTATGACTCTATGTAAAGTCTAGTTTACCTGAAGACCAACTTGCAACATACAGACATCTACAACTTCAGCACATCATTTGATATTTCTTAATCCAAACATTAGCCCTGGCAATAATTCTTTTTTTCTGCTCCTGGTAATAATTTAGTCATAGTGTTCCTCTCTAATAAAGCCCCTACTGAAACTCTTGCATGAGATTTCTAATCTCAAAGAGAGAATATGAAAAATTAGTCATATAGCTAATAACATATGCTATACATTCAGTACATTTTAAATGTTTTAGGTTGATTATATTAGGGGTAACATCTAGTTGTTAGATCTGGATCATTGAAGCTGACATCACTACATATTCTTCCTAAGTGAACCCTATAGGCTAATTAACGTGCCTTCTCTAAAATTTTTGCAGTATTTCCTAGTAAGAACAATGAGAGGTTCCCATAGAAGATGTTGTGTTCCAAAACTTTAAAGATGTATGGCAAACTCACTGATAGGTAGGTTTCTATAATAATAATTTAATTACTATTTCTAATTATAATTCTTAAATATTAGTAGTTTTGTGTTACCTTCAGGTATACTTTCTAGAACACTGCTTAAGCTTACACTGAAGGGGAAATCATAATCATCTCCACTTAAGAATCACAGGATTCTAGGGACTTCCCTGGTGGTGCAGTGGATAAGACTCCGCACTCCCAATGCAGGGGCCCAGGTTCAATCCCTGGTCAGGGAACTAGATCCCCCATGCATGCCACAACTAAGAGCTCGCCTGCTGCAACTAAGGAGTCAGCAGGAGTCTGCTGAGCTTCAACTCAAGGAGTCTGTGAGCTTCAACTAAGGATCCCACATGTCACAACTATGACCTGGTGCAACCAAATAAATAATAAATTAATTAAAAAAAAAAGAATCACAAGGTTCTAGAGCTGGAAAGTATCTTAGAAATACCTAAATTCTACTACTAAAGGAGGCTCAGGTCATGGCCAAGAATGAAGAAAGTCCACAACAACAACTTTATTGACTGCTTGTATAGTTATTAAACAGATAATTCCTGAGTACTGCTGTGGGGAGGGATTAATAATGCTGCACAGAAAGTATCATGGGAATAATGTGATATGGGGAAATCCTTTCAGTTCAGAAGACAAGGTTCTGGAGGCAGACTGACCAAAGTGTAATCCTTATTCTGTCACTTAGTAGTCTTTTGGCCTTGGACAGGTTACCTAATCCAAGCCTCAGTTTCCTCATCTGTAAAATGGACATAATAGCATCTCTCTCATAGGATTGTCGGTAAGGACTGAACGAGTTAAATACATGAGCAACCTGAGGCCCCATATGAACTCTCCTCTTCCTTATGGGTAAAGATTTTTCAGGGCCAAGGAGACATTTCCACCCAGAACCCATACTCCTCCCTCCCTTTACTGCAGGCATCTGAGACCCTAGAATTACCTGCGCAAAAATGCCTGAGTCCGAATACAGGGCTCTCTTCTGGACTGCTCTGCTGGGGTGCACTCTCCTAAGTTAAAGGATGACGTGAAGGCACAGCTATCTGTGGGGTGGGAAGGCATGAATCTGAAGCTTGGCTGTATGGGCTGAGGGCACGCAAATTTGTGCTCAAGGCCCCTGGTGGTGCGGACGGAGTAGGAGATGGGATGAGAAGGAAGGCAGCCTGAAGGCAGGGGGCCACTTCTCCTCACACTGCCACATTCTGGCATGGAGCTCAAGGGAGTCTAAGAATTCTACATTTGACTCTGTCCTTCCAGGTTGCTATGAAAGCATATCTGACATGGTAAGAGACAGCTTGCTCGATATCTAACTTTCAAGCATGTAGACATATGCAATGAACTCCTGGAGTGTTCTTGCCCTGCCCCCACGGGTGTTGGGGTATGCCTGGTGTCTTGTACACAGTAAGCATTCCATGCATTTTATTTTATTTTAATCTTTTTTTTAAAAAATAGACCTTTATTGGAGTATAATTGCTTCACAATACTGTGTTAGTTTCTGTTGTACACAAAAGTGAATCAGCCATAAGCATACATATGTCCCCATAACCCCTCCCTCTTGAGCCTCCCTCCCACCCTCCCTATCCCACCCCTCTAGGTCATCGCAAAGCAACGAGCTGATCTCCCTGTGCCATGCGGCTGCTTCCCACTAGCTATTTTACATTCGGTAGTGTATATATGTTGATGCTACTCTCACTTCGCCCCAGCTTCCCCCTCCCACCCTGTGTCCTCAAGTTCATTCTCTATGTCTACGTCTTTATTCCTGCCCTGCAACTAGGTTCATCAGTACCGTTTTTTTTGTTTTGATTCCATATATATGTGTTAGCATACGGTATTTGTTTTTCTCTTTCTGACTTACTTCACTCTGTATGACAGACTCGAAGTCCATCCACCTCACTACAAATAACTCAATTTCGTTTCCTTTTATGGCTGAGTACTATTCCATTGTACTTACATGCCACATCTTCTTTATCCATTCATCTGTCGATGGACACTCAGGTTGCTTCCATGTTCTGGCTATTGTAAATAGTGCTGCAATGAACATAGTGGTACATGTCTCTTTCTGAATTATGGTTTTCTCAGGGTATATGCCCAGTAGTGGGATTGCTGGGTTATATGGTAGTTCTATTTTTAGTTTTTTAAGGAACCTCCATACTGTTTTCCATAGTGGTTGTATCAATTTACATTCCCACCAAGTCCATGCATTTTAACCAGTATTATTGTTGTTATTACTGTAAGAAAGTGACTCTTCTCACAAACGGTAACAAAATAGAAGCTTTCCTTTCCCCACTGACCTGAGAGAACACAGTCTGCCAAGAGAACACTGGTGTGCAAGCACTCAGATTAGAGATTTCTAAAGGTCCAAGCAGAGGGCCAACCACTTTTCAGGTTAGTGAGAGTGACAAGGAGGGAGGCAAAGCCCTCTGCCAAGATCAACTGACAGAGATTCCCTACTAAGCATGGACTCAGTGTCAGCACTTGCAGCACGGAGTAACAGGTTAAGTGCCCTTAGGACAAGAGGGTGACCAGAGGGCCAGGGAGGAGAAGCAGCCAGCCATTAGTGGACCAGAGCGTGAATTACTCTAGTAGCCTCAGGGCCTAAGTGTCAATGCCAGCTCTTCAGTAAGGATGAGCCGCAGGTGCAGAGCAGAACGACTGTGGGCTTTTACTTCTCTGCTTGGATTTTACCAGAAAATGTGGGCCCACGCCTTCCCAACAGATCACTTTGTTATTTTTATAAAGTCCTGAATTTTAAAACCTGCTCTCAAGAAGATAGAATTTGACTCATTCCACCTGACACCGTTATATACATTAAATATATGTATACAGAAATATACAGTTGACCTTTGAACAACACAGGGGTTAGGGACATCCAAACCTCTGGGGAGTCAAAAAATTCAAGTATAATTTATAGTTGGTCCTCTGTATATGCAACTCCCCTGTATTCATGGTTTCGTATCCCCAGATTCAACCAACCAGGAATTGTCTAGTTCTGTAGTATTCACTATTGAAAAAAATCTGCGTGTAAGTGGGCTCTCACAGTTCAAACCCCTGTCGTTCAAGAGTCAACTGTAAATGTAAACATAAAATCATCAAGCTGAAAGAAAACATGAGTTAATTCACCTACAACTTGGAAAAATATTTCTAACTATGATGCAAAATCCAGAAGTAATATGGGCAAAAATTGATACACTCAATAACTAAAAAAATTCAGAAACTCATGCATGGCAGAGAATAGCGTAAGAAAGTGAAAAGAAAAATCATTAACTGGGGAAAGTATCTGTAATCAAACTCACAGAGAAGGGATAAATATCTCTAATATATGAACTTCTTTTCATAAAAAATAAGCCTGCTAACTAACTCTATGGAAAAATATGAATAGGCAGTTTACATAAGAAGAAATAAAAATGGTCCTTAATAATATGAAAAAGAAATGCTCAAAATAAGAGAAATGCAAATTAAAACTCCACTATTTTAAAACAAGGAAGATTGACTGTACATTCCCAAGGATGTACCTGAAGACAAAAAATAAAATAAAATGGTTATGTCCCTGAGGATAGATTCTGAAGTTAAAAAAATTAAAATGTTTTCAGTCATCATATTAGAACATAATAAATAATACTGCAGAAATGCAACCAGCAAAATCCAGCTTTGGGCAATTCCAAAGGAAACCTGTTTCAGTTGTTTTTACTTTAATCAAATAAATTACAAGAAATAAAAATGTCAGATGGAGGGGAAAACTGTATGTTAGAAGATACTTAAAATACATACCAATCTCATGGAGCTTACTTGGATTCTGATTTGAAAAAAACCATTAAAAAAAAAAAAAGAACCACTATGAGATAAACAGGGAAATGTGAATACTCAATATTTGATTATTTTAAGGTATTAGAATTTTCAGGTGTTATAATAGCATTGTGATTATGCTTTTTAAAGTAAATCCTTATCTTTTAGACATACATGCTGAAATATTTATGTATGAAAAATTTTGAGATCTGAACTTGCTTAAAAGTAATCTGTAGAGGGTGGGAGATGAAGTTAGATGGGCTCTGAGCTGATAATTACTGAAGCTGGGTAACGGCTATGGACAGGTTCCCTATACTATTCTCTATACTTTTGTATATGTTTAAAATTGTTTAAATATTTCGTATTTCCAATTTTTTAAAAAACTGCTTCAAATATTGTTAGAGGCAGGATTCTGAACAGGGCCCATCCTCTCTGACTGCTCCAGCCAGGGTTCCAAGTGGCACAGTCAAAAGAGTAGCATCCCCTACAGAATCTTCTCTTGGGCTTATTTTCATCTGAAGGTGTTTACTCATTACCCCTGCAAGTGTTTTCTTTATTACATTTTCATTAAAATAGGACAAGTAAAATCTTGTTTCATTACTTCATCCAACGAGAAACAGGAAGCTCATGGTGATAGTTAGGGATTCAGGCTCTGGAGTCAGATGCTCCCAACCACATCCACCTCTGCCATCTGGATATGAGACGCTGGGCAAGTTATTTACCTCCTAACATCTTGGTTTCTTCCTCTGTAAAATGGAGATAAAAATAATAACCCACTTCATAAATATGTTGTGGATGAAATAATGTATGTTTAGAATGCCTAGCACATGGTAAATATTCAAAATATTTTTATTGTTAATAATATTATATATAATCACTATTTAAAATATCCTCCCGCAGAAGGCTCCCAAAGAATTTAAAATAAGATTTGGACTTAACTATGCATGTGTCTATGTGATTGCCTGAGTTACTATTGCTGTGTTTATATGCTGCCCGGCCATGAAATTGGGGTCCGTTCTCTGAACCAAAGTTTTCTGCCAAATTGTTGAATATGTCGGAACTAATGCTGCATCGAACTAATAATTCTCCACAGTCTTAAAAGCATCAACATTGCTTAAATGCAAAGACTTTAATGAGCTAGATAATATGCCACAAGTTCATTAAATCACTACCATTATAGACTGTAATAAGTTCAAAATTGTATACGGAAGGCACAGTAACATCATCAAATGAATGGTAACGTGAAACCCTCAGAATCAATTAGTCGTGCCCTAGACTGAGGAAAGTTAGAGAAATATTTATCATCCAAATATCCTGACCCCTGAAATCCTGAATTTCTGAAAACATTTTACTAATGGAAAGGAGACTAAAAAATGTCCTTTTGTGAACCCTGGTGCTGGTACCCACAAATACCTCATCTTCCATATTAGAAAATGCTTTGATTCCATTGAGGAAAGGTAAGCAATCTGAATAGAGGACAGAATTATCGAGCCAGGGGCACATGGAATGAAAACAAGACCTGAGTTCCAGCCCTCATCACTTCCTGCACGGCACTGAACAGGCACTCAATCTCTTCAGGTCTCGGGTTACTCGGCTGTGAGATGAATAATCTGTAGGATCTCTTCCACCTCTAAAATGTTATGGGTAATTAAGAGCATTAGTCTGTTGCTGGTCAAGCGTACTTCAGGGAAGTAGTACAGTCCAACCACACATCATTTGTTGAGATTCTACTTCAAAAACGGTGAAAACAAGAGAGAATCAGCGCTATTCACTCCCAATCTCGGGCTCTTTAGAAAGACCAGGCTAACGTTGTGACTAGACTTAAAATAATGTTGTCAATTATACCTCAGTGAAACTGGGGGAGGGGGTTAAAACCACAGAATTGTACACTTTTAAATGTTAAGTTTTATGGTATGTGAATTACACCTCAGGAAAAAAAAAAAGTTTTAAAAGACTGCTCATCCCCCAGGGAGTATTCTTGGTGACCTAAAGAAGCTTAAATGGGGATGTGGACCAAAGTATGAACCTTTACAACTAAACTAAGAAAACATGGATGGCAAATTTAGCTAGACCAACATCGAGAATTACCCTTTACCAAGACCAGCTACATAATTTGCATGGCCCAGGACAAAATGAAAATACAAGGCACTTGATCAAAAAATTGTTAAAATCTCTAGACAGAGATAGCAGAGCATTAAACCAAACTCGAGCCCCTTCTGAGTGGGGCCCTGTGCAACTGCACAGGTCACACACCTGTGAAGTCATCTGTATTTATCAAACTTTTAAGATTTTCTAGGCCCAGGGCTGAACACTTTATAGACAACTCATTCAATTTCCACCACAATGTTGCAAAAGTAATATTATTATCCCCTCTTATGAAAGAGAAAATAAATGCTTAAAGAGGTTAAAGAATTTGTCCAGTTTCCCACAGCCTGATAAGGACAGAGCAGGACTTCGTGCTTAGGCCAGACTCCAAAGTCATGTTTTCACCAGTGGTCTTCAAATTTATTAGGAAAGGGACTTCCCTAGTGGCGCAGTGGTTAAGAATCCGCCTGCCAATGCAGGGGACACAGGTTCGATCCCTCGTCTGGGAAGATCCCACATGCTGCAGAGCAACTAAACCCATGTGCCACAACTACTGAGCCCGTGTGCCACAACTACTGGAGCCTGTGCGCCTAGAGCCTGTGCTCTGCAACAAGAGAAGCCATTGCAATGAGAAGCCCGTGCACTGCAATGAAGAGCAGCCCCTGCTCACCGCAACTAGAGAAAGCCCGCACGCAGCAACAAAGACCCAACACAGCCAAAACTAACTAACTAAATAAATTTATTTAAAAAGAAATTTATTAGGAAAAATTTTTGAATGAATATTCCAATGTTTATGTACATATACTACTGTATTATTAAATTATGTATCTTATAAATCATGCAAAATAAAGACATTTTAAAGATGCCATCAATAGAACTTCTAATATTTTCCTCCCATATCTCAATCCATCACCTTTCACAATCCCTGTTGTACCTAGGGGTTAGGGCTGCCCTTGATCCAGCCAAATTTACAGTTAATAGCACTTAAGATGTTAATTTTCCTATGAAGTGTGAACTTTTAATAGGATATTGTTAAAAGGTGTCACTCAAAAAGGTGAGTTGTTCATAATGGAATTTTAGGCTCTGTGAAAATCAAGGGGTATTTCTTTTTTTAATTCTGAATGCTGACTTGCCTTAAAGAAATCTCCTTTTACTCACTGGCTGGGCCCTGACCAGGATTTTTGGTTTATTCTAGGTTATCTGCACAGTTATACAGCAAAGGTTGATTACTTATGGAACACAAGAAGGAAAACATTCACTTGACAAGTGTTTATTGAGTGCCAACAATGGGCCAGAACTTCTCTGGTTGCTGGGGATGGAAAGTGAGTGAGATCCATAGGGTCCTGCCAGCAAAGAGTTCAGGTATGTTCTAAATTTCTGTTGGTGCCATGCCAACAGAAGTAACCTTAGAAAGAGATTCAGTTTGTCTTCTGCTCCTTGAACCTAAACCTTTAGAAAGAAAAACCGGGACTTCCCTGGAGGCGCAGTGGTTAAGAATCCACCTGCCAATGCAGGGGACATGGGTTCAAGCCCTGGTCCGGGAAGATGACGCAGAGCAACTAAGCCCGTGTGCCACAACTACTGAAGCCTGTGCATCTAGAGCCCATGCTCCACAGCAAGAGAATCCACTGCAATGAGAGGCCCGTGCACTGCAACGAAGAGTAGCCCCTGCTCGCCGCAACTAGAGAAAGCCCGCACACAGCAATGAAGACCCAACGCAGCCAAAAATAAATAAATAAAAATTTTAGAAAAGGACCATGCTCACAAGTATATTTTATGAAAAAAAATAATTCAGTACATTAGAACTTGATGAAAACGCCAAATCTTCCTTAAAAATACAAGAATCATTTCTTTTTCATTTATTTCTGATCTGATTTTTATGATTTCTTTCCTTCTGCTAACTCTGGGGTTTTTTTGTTCTTCTTTCTCTAATTGCTTGAGGTGCAAGGTTAGGTTGTTTATTCGAGATGTTTCCTGCTTCTTAAGGTGGGCTTGTATTGCTATAAACTTCCCTCTTAGAACTGCTTTTGCTGCATCCCATAGGTTTTGGGTCGTTGTATCTCCATTGTCATTTGTTTCTAGGTATTTTTTAATTTCCTCTTTGATTTCTTCAGTGATCACTTCGTTACTAAGTAGTGTATTGTTTAGCCTCCATGTGTTTGTATTTTTTACTGCTCTTTTCCTATAATTGATATCTAATCTCATGGCGTTGTGGTCGGAAAAGATACTTGATATAATTTCAATTTTCTTAAATTTACCAAGGCTTGATTTGTGACCCAAGATATGATCTATCCTGGAGAATGTTCCATGAGCACTTGAGAAAAATGTGTATTCTGTTGTTTTTGGATGGAGTGTCCTATAAATATCAATTAAGTCCATCCTGTTTAATGTATCATTTAAAGCTTGTGTTTCCTTATTTATTTTCATTTTGGATGATCTGTCCATTGGTGAAAGTGGGGTGTTGAAGTCCCCTACTATGAATGTGTTACTGTCGATTTCCCCTTTTATGGCTGCTAGTTTTTGCCTTATGTATTGAGGTGCTCCTATGTTGGGTGCATAAATATTTACAATTGTTATATCTTCTTCTTGGATCGATCCCTTAATCATTATGTAGTGTCCTTCTTTGTCTCTTCTGATAGTCCTTATTTTAAAGTCTATTTTGTCTGATATGAGAATTGCTACTCCAGCTTTCTTTTGGTTTCCATTTGCATGGAATATCTTTTTCCATCCCCTTACTTTCAGTCTGTATGTGTCTCTAGGTCTGAAGTGGGTCTCTTGTAGACAGCATATATATGGGTCTTGTTTTTGTATCCATTCAGCCAATCTGTGTCTTTTGGTGGGAGCATTTAGTCCATTTACATTTAAGGTAATTATCGATATGTATGTTCCTATTCCCATTTTCTAAATTGTTTTGGGTTCGTTATTATAGGACTTTTCCTTCTCTTGTGTTTTTGTCTAGAGAAGTTCCTTTAGCATTTGTTGTAAAGCTGGTTTGGTGGTGCTGAACTCTCTCAGCTTTTGCTTGTCTGTAAAGGTTTTAATTTCTCCATCAAATCTGAATGAGATCCTTGCTGGGTAGAGTAATCTTGGTTGCAGGTTTTTCTCCTTCATCACTTTCAGTATGTCCTGCCACTCCCTTCTGGCTTGTAGAGTTTCTGCTGAGAGATCAGCTGTTAACCTTATGGGGATTCCCTTGTGTGTTATTTGTTGTTTTTCCCTTGCTGCTTTTAATATGCTTTCTTTGTATTTAGTTTTTGACAGTTTGATTAATATGTGTCTTGGCGTATTTCTCCTTGAATTTATCCTGTATGGGACTCTCTGTGCTTCCTGGACTTGATTAACGATTTCCTTTCCCATATTAGGGAAGTTTTCAACTATAATCTCTTCAAATATTTTCTCAGTCCCTTTCTTTTTCTCTTCTTCTTCTGGAACCCCTATAATTCGAATGTTGGTGCGTTTAATGTTGTCCCAGAGGTCTCTGAGACTGTCCTCAGTTCTTTTCATTCTTTTTTCTTTATTCTGCTCTGCAGTAGTTATTTCCACTATTTTATCTTCCAGGTCACTTATCCGTTCTTCTGCCTCATTTATTCTGCTATTGATCCCATCTAGAGTATTTTTCATTTCATTTATTGTGTTGTTCATCATTGTCTGTTTCATCTTTATTTCTTCTAGGTCCTTGTTAACTGCTTCTTGCATTTTGTCCATTCTATTTCCAAGATTTTGGATCATCTTTACTATCATTATTCTGAACTCTTTTTCAGGTAGACTGCCTATTTCCTCTTCATTTGTTAGGTCTGGTGGGTTTTTATCCTGCTCCTTCATCTGCTGTGTGTTTTTCTGTCTTCTCATTTTGCTTATCTTACTGTGATTGGGTTCACCTTTTTGCAGGCTGCAAGTTCGTAGCTCCCGTTGTTTTTGATGTCTGTCTCCAGTGGCTAAGGTTGGTTCAGTGGGTTGTGTAGGCTTCCTGGTGGAGGGGACTAGTGGCTGTGTTGTGGTGTATGAGGCTAGATCTTGTCTCTCTAGTGGGCAGGTCCACGTCTGGTGGTGTGTTTTGGGGTGTCTGTGGACTTATTATGATTTTAGGCAGCCTCTCTGCTAGTGGGTGGGGTTGTGTTCCTGTTTTGCTATATGGTTGGCATAGGTTGTCCAGCACTGTAGCTTGCTGGTCGTTGAGTGAAGCTGGGTGCTGGTGTTGAGATGGAGATCTCTGGGAGATTTTCGCCGTTTGATATTATGTGGGGCTGGGAGGTCTCTTCTTGACGAGTGTTCTGAAGTTGGCTCTCCCACCTCAGAGGCAGAGTCCTGACTCCTGGCTGGAGCAGCAAGAGCCTTTCATCCACTCGGCTCAGAATAAAAGGGAGAGAAAGTAGAGAGAATTAGTAGAAGTAGGAGGAAATAGGAAAGAAAGAAAGAAAGAAAGAAAGAGAGGAGGGAAGGAAGGAAGGAGGGAAGGAAGAAAGAAAGAAAGAAGAAAAGAAAGGAAGAAGGCAAGAAGGAAAGAAAGGAGGGAGGGAGGGAGGAGGGAAGGAAGGAAGGAATGAGGGAAGGAAGGAAAAAATACAGAAAGAAAGAAGATACAGTAAAATAAAATAAAGTATAATAAAGTTATTGAATTAAAAAAATAATTATTTAGAGGAAAAAAAAAAGGGAAGGATAGAACCTTAGGACAAATGGTGGAAGCAAAGTTATAGAGACAAAATCTTACATAGAAGCATACACATATACCCTCACAAAAAGAGGTAAAGTGGAAAAAATCATAAAACTTGCTCTCCAAGTCCACCTCCTCAATTTGGGACGATTCGTTGTCTCAAAAAGGGAAGGAAGGAAGGAAAGATAGAAAGAAGGTAAAGTATAACAGAGTTCTTTAAATTAAAATTAATTATTAAGAAAAAAATTAAAAAAAAAAATGGTCGGATAGAACGCTGGGACAAATGGTGGAAGCAAACCTATACAGACAAGATCTCACACAGAAGCATACACATACACATTCACAAAAAGAGGAAAAGGGGAAAAAATCATAGATCTTGCTCTAGAAGTCCGCCTCCTCAATTTGGGATGATTCGCTGTCTATTCATGTATTCCACAGAGGCAGGGTACATCAAATTGATTGTGTAGCTTTAATCCGCTGTTTCTGAGGCTGCTGGGAGAGATTTCCCTTTTTCTTCTTTGTTCTCACAGCTCACAGGGGCTCAGCTTTCGACTTGGCCCTGCCTCTGCGTGTAGGTCGCTGGAGGGCGTCTGCTTTTTGCTCAGACAGGACGGCGTTAAAGGAGCCGCTGACTCGGGGGCTCTGGCGCTCTCAGGCCGGGGGCAGGGAGGGGCACGGAGTGCGGAGCGGTCCTGCGGCGGCAGAAGTCGGCGTGACGTTGCCCCAGCCTGAGGCCCGCCGTGTGTTCTCCCTGAGAAATTGTCCCTGGATCCCGGGAACCTGGCAGTGGCGGGCTGCACAGGCTCCCCGGAAGAGGGGTGGGGGCAGTGACCTGTGCTATCCAACAGCACATTAAAAGGATCATACACCATGATCAAGTGGGGTTTATTCCAGGAATGCAAGGATTCTTCAATATACGCAAATCTATCAATGTGATTAACCATATTAACAAATTGAAGGAGAAAAACCATATGATCATCTCAATAGATGCAGAGAAAGCTTTTGACAAAATTCAACACCCATTTATGATAAAAACCCTGCAGAAAGTAGGTGTAGAGGGAACTTTCCTCAATATAATAAAGGCCGTATATGACAAGCCCACAGCCAACATCATCCTCAATGGCGAAAAACTGAAAGCATTTCCACTAAGGTCAGGAACAAGACAAGGTTGCCCACTCTCACCACTCTTATTCAACATAGTTTTGGAAGTTTTAGCCACAGCAATCAGAGAAGAAAAGGAAATAAAAGGAATCCAAATCGGAAAAGAAGAAGTAAAGCTGTCACTGTTTGCAGATGACATGATACTATACATAGAGAATCCTAAAGATGCTACCAGAAAACTACTAGAGCTAATCAATGAATTTGGTAAAGTAGCAGGATACAAAATTAATGCACAGAAATCTCTGGCATTCCTATATACTAATGATGAAAAATCTGAAAGTGAAATCAAGAAAACACTCCCATTTACCATTGCAACAAAAAGAATAAAATATCTAGGAATAAACCTACCTAAGGAGACAAAAGACCTGTATGCAGAAAATTATAAGACACTGATGAAAGAAATTAAAGATGATACAAACAGATGGAGAGATATACCATGTTCTTGGATTGGAAGAATCAACATTGTGAAAATGACTCTACTTCCCAAAGCAATCTATAGATTCAATGCAATCCCTATCAAACTACCACTGGCATTTTTCACAGAACTAGAACAAAAAATTTCACAATTTGTATGGAAACACAAAAGACCCCGAATAGCCAAAGCAATCTTGAGAACAAAAAATGGAGCTGGAGGAATCAGGCTGCCTGACTTCAGACTATACTACAAAGCTACAGTAATCAAGACAGTATGGTACTGGCACAAAAACAGAAAGATAGATCAATGGAATAGGATAGAAAGCCCAGAGATAAACCCATGCACATATGGTCACCTTATCTTTGATAAAGGTGGCAGGAATATACAGTGGAGAAAGGACAGCCTCTTCAATAAGTGGTGCTGGGAAAATTGGATAGGTACATGTAAAAGTATGAGATTAGATCACTCCCTAACACCATACACAAAAATAAGCTCAAAATGGATTAAAGACCTAAATGTAAGGCCAGAAACTATCAAACTCTTAGAGGAAAACATAGGCAGAACACTCTATGACATAAATCACAGCAAGATCCTTCTTGACCCATCTCCTAGAGTAATGGAGATAAAAACAAAAATAAACAAATGGGACCTAATGAAACTTCAAAGCTTTTGCACAGCAAAGGAAACCATAAACAAGACCAAAAGACAGCCCTCAGAATGGGAGAAAATATTTGCAAATGAATCAACTGACAAAGGATTAATCTCTAAAATTTACAGGCAGCTCATGCAGCTCAATAACAAAAAAATAAACAACCCAATCCAAAAATGGGCAGAAGACCTAAATAGACATTTCTCCAAAGAAGATATACAGACTGCCAACAAACACATGAAAGAATGCTCAACATCATTAATCATTAGAGAAATGCAAATCAAAACTACAATGAGATATCATCTCACACCAGTCAGAATGGCCATCATCAAAAAATCTAGAAACAATAAATGCTGGAGAGGGTGTGGAGAAAAGGGAACACTCTTGCACTGCTGGTGGGAATGTGAATTGGTTCAGCCACTATGGAGAACAGTATGGAGGTTCCTTAAAAAACTACAAATAGAACTACCATATGACCCAGCAATCCCACTACTAGGTATATACCCTGAGGAAACCAGAATTCAGAAAGAGTCATGTACCAAAATGTTCATTGCAGCTCTATTTACAATAGCCCGGAGATGGAAACAACCTAAGTGCCCGCCGTCGGATGAATGGATAAAGAAGATGTGGCACATATATACAATGGAATATTACTCAGCCATAAAAAGAAACGAAATTGAGCTATTTGTAATGAGGTGGATAGATCTAGAGTCTGTTATACGGAGTGAAGTAAGTCAGAAAGAGAAGGACAAATACCGTATGCTAACACATATATATGGAATTTAAGAAAAAAAAAATGTTATGAAGAACCTAGGGGTAAAACAGGAATAAAGACAGAGACCTACTGGAGAACAGACTTGAGGATATGGGGAGGGGGAAGGGTGAGGTGTGTTAGGGCGAGAGAGAGACATGGACATATATATACTAACAAACGTAAGGTAGATAGCCAGTGGGAAGCAGCCGCATGGCACAGGGAAACCGGCTCGGTTCTTTGTGGCTGTCTGGAGGGGTGGGATAGGGAGGGTGGGAGGGAGGGAGACAAAGAGGGAAGAGATATGGGAACATATATATATGTATAACTGACTCACTCTGTTATAAAGCAGAAACTAACACACCATTGTAAAGCAATTATACCCCAATAAAGATGTTAAAAAAAAAAAAAAAATACAAGAATCAACTTTTCAAAATACTTTTCTCTAAACCATAGTCCAGTTTATAATACTCTTGAAATGTTTGATTCAACATGCACTAAAAATTTTGTTTTTTAAATTCTGCTTTTATCTCTTTGTACATAATAAATAATCTTTGTTTGAATCATGAAACTGCTAAAAATTGACAGCTCAAGTAAAGATAAAAGAGATTTTTATATTTCTTCCTCTAGATGGCGACATAGGACTGTATCTTTAAAACAGGGCGCTCTCCTGTGTCCCAAGAGATCAACCGTAATTTAATTCCATTAAATTAAATGGAAAATACAGAATTTGTTTTCTTACTGAATCTACAAAGGAAAAATGTGCAAATAAATGATATCTACAGGACTAGATTTTTCTAGTCTCCTGTTAGTTTAAAGGGTGGACTGTTTGGATAGTTTTTTGTTTGTTTTTCGGTTTTTTTCGGTATGTTGGCCTCTCACTGTTGTGGCATCTCCCGTTGCGGAGCACAGGCTCCAGACGCGCAGGCTCGGTGGCCATGGCTCACTTATGAGGCCACCGCGGGATGTGGGATCCTCCCGGGCCGGGGCACGAACCCGCGTCCCCTACATCGGCAGGCGGACTCCCAACCACTGCGCCACCAGGGAAGCCCTGGGTAGCTTTTTTGCTTTGTAAAAGTAGCAGTAGAAAAATAAAAGGATGTGAGTAGAAAGAAGAAAATTGGGGTAGCAGATTATTTATTGAGCTGGGTATGTCAACAACTCTTCAGCTTCCTTTCTTTGGTTGCTATGGTAACTCACAGTTTTATTCATCTCAGCCCTTGTTTTTTTTATAAATTTATTTTATTTATCTTATTTTTGGCTGTGTTGGGTCTTCATTGCTGCAGGTGGGCTTTCTCTAGTTGCGGCGAGCAGGGGCTACTCTTCATTGCGGTGCGTGAGCTTCTCATTGTGGTGGCTTCTCTTGCTGTGGAGCACGGGCTCTAGACGCACGGGCTTCAGTAGTTGTGGCACGCAGGCTTCAGTAGTTGTAGTTCGCGGCTCTAGAGAGCAGGCTCAGTAGTTGCAGCACACAGACTTAGCTGCTCCGTGGCATGTGGGATCTTCCCGGACCAGGGCTCAAACCCATGTCCCCTGAGTTGGCAGGTGGATTCTTAACCACTGTGCCACCAGGGAAGTCCCCCAGACCTTTTTTTGATACAGCTTGGAAGTCAGTGGGATGTTGGAGCTGCAGGCAGACTGCCTGCTTCAAATCCCATCTTCGCCTTTTACTAAACGTGTGACTGTCAACAAGTGATTTAAACATGTACCTTTGTGCCTCAGTTTCCTCATCTGTAATGTGGGGATGATGATTACTGAGAATAAGCATGTAAAGCACTTAACACAGTGCCTGGCACACACTACACATGCAATAAATTAGCAGTCATCACCAAACCACTATCATGGTCATGTCTGTGCTACCTAGGAAGACTCATCAAAGCATTTCTTTCACCATATTTCAGGAAGAAGCATGATTCTTGGCATTGGCCAATCCCAGACAAGGAGAAAAATACTTGAGGGGCTAAAGAGTATTATATAATTTGAATATCTTTGACTCATTACTTAAAATAAATTGTTCAGTTTTTCATTTTAATGCAATCAAATAAATGGATGGATGAATCACTCTATTCTGTTTGTCATTTCAAATCTCTATAATTTTTGCTTTAACTAAATATTACATAAAGCAAATTTATGCAGAAGGCCACATTTTTACCAACCTATTTCTTCTTTTAAATAGATTTTTACATATCCCAATCCATGTTTCTATCAGCATTTACTCTGTAATTATTAGGGGAAAAAAAGAATAAAAATAAGCACCATTTTCCAAATTACATGACCTTAAAGAGCAAGTTCAATCATCTCATATTTGCAGGAGATGCTTGGTTTTATTTTACTACTATCCTCTTTTTGCCTTTCCTTCTTGATACTGTTAATTATATTAGGATTTAAGCAGTTCTTTCAACATTCACTCTCTCCACCGTCATTGATTTTTTAAGAATTGTCAAAATAATTTTTCATATTAACAGCCAATATGCCTGCTCCCTGCTGGTCGAGATTCAGTTAGTCTGTTTTGTTTTTCTTCTAAACAGATTCAATTTAACCATAAAATTCCAATTTTCTGGTTAGCATCCCTTGGTTAATTATTTATCCCCTATACACAGTTGTCTTTTTGAATTTGAATGTTTTACACTGGATGGAATAATTTCTCATATTGGTCTACTATCAGTGAGACTCAAGCCCTTTGGTGGCAGTGATGATTGGCACTATACCATCCATGTCTCCCTGCTTCAGCCTGATGGCAAGAACTACAGAGAAATCTGCGGCCACAGACAGAGATCCTCCTATGAATCCTCGACAAGGAGAGTCAAAAGGACCGATCTGTGTAGTAAAGCTTGTCTCCCAATAGCTGGATAAACTGATGCTTTCTAAAACTATGCTGCAGTTTACACATTTTACCTTTATAATCAACACTACTTGGCTGTACTCTAAGATTTTTGAGGGATGTTTTTTGTTTTTTTTTTTTTCTTGCGTTATGCGGGCCTCTCACTGTTGTGGCCTCTCCCATTTGCGGAGCACAGGCTCCGGACGCGCAGGCCCAGCGGCCATGGCTCACGGGCCCAGCCGCTCCGCGGCATGTGGGATCCTCCCGAAACGGGGCACGAACCCGCGTCCCCTGCAACGGCAGGCGGACTCTCAAGCACTGCGCCACCAGGGAAGCCCTTGAGGGATGTTTTTTAAAGTCAGAGAAGCTTCACCGGTGTGATCTCTGGTACAGATTCAGTGTTTTGTTTCCTACTAGTGACTTTATCAGAGGGAAGTAAGCCCATCCTGTCAAAGAAAACATTAGAGAAAAACATGGTGTGTCAGTATGTTACTCTGGTGGCCCCAGAGAAAAACACTCTGTGGCATTCATGCCCTTGTGTACTCAAGTCCTTGACTCTGGCCTTGACCGTGTAACTTGCTTTGGCCAATGGGACATGAGCGAATGTGGTGATAGCAGAGGTTTAATAAGTACTTGCACATGGGAGCTTGTCCTCTTGGAATGCTTCATCTTGGAGCTAGACCCCTGAAGGGTGAAAGGCCAAGTGGAGAGGGGCCCTGGAGGCCATTTGGACATTCCAGTTCCAACCAAGCTGCCAACAGAATGCAACAGCATGAGTGTCCTCAGCCACACAACACAGAGCAGAAGTTCCTCTCAATGGAACTGAGTCAACCCACAGAATCACGAGAAATAATAAATTGCTGTCTAGCTATGGCATTTTGGGATGGCTTGTTACACAGCAATAAACAACAAAATGTGCTAAAAAGTTATCTTCTTAATTACACATGGTGCTTACCCTAGGTTTCCTCTTGGGAAAACATTACTGTATACACATTTCATTTTGATAAAGATTCAACTCAATTTATAACCAACGGAAATGTCAGAAGGATGCCTGACACCCTGCAGTGTGCTTTGGCCTCTGAGCTATTTAAAAACATGTCACCCTGGGCAGCTGTGTCTTCACTGACATCTCTTCCAGGGAGCCTGGCTGGCTGGCACTCCAGGCGTTGCGCATCTTATTTCTGAAAATGCCGACAGATTGTTTCACAGAATATTGTCATCTGTGTCACTGAATCTTGAGCTGCCTTCATGGTAGCAGATTTCTGCAGGGATTGGTCCTATCTTTTTAGATATTTATAACTCTGTTTATGTTGAATCCTTGAAATTGGAAAGTCAGTATCTCTGTATTATAGTTAATATCTGCAAATTTTGATGAAATTTTAATAGCTTAATCAGTAGTTTTAATAAAGTTTCCTTTTTCATTAAAATGTACATTTATGAAAGGTAATTATGAAACTAGAGAAACCTATAAAGGGAAAGTTTACCTACAGAAAAAGTATGAACATTAACTGTGGACTAGTTAAATAAACTCCAGTATGTCTACACAATGCAGTGCTATGTAACTATAAAAAAATGAGCAACTCCTCTTGTGCCGATATGGAAAGAACTTCTAGATAATATTGTTAAATGAAAAAAAGCAAGTTTCAGAAAAATGTATATGTTATGTTTCCCTTTGGGCAAAAAGGGTGAGAAATCTAGATTTGTATTTGCTTGTATATGTAGTATATTTAAAAATCTGACAAGTGGGAAACTGACACTGGGGGATTAAGCACAAAAAGGGGACTTTTCCCCATACACCTTTTTATACTTTCTGGTTTCTAAACCATGTGAATGTACTATCATTTCAAAATATGAAGCAAGGTGTTGAAGTCTGGGGAGACGATAACTAAAAACAGTGATTGACTCTGGGTGGTAGGTTTTCACATGTATTTTTTCTTTTGTTTATTTGTATTTCCTATTTTTTCATGTAATTTAAAAAGCAGTATTTAAAACCTACTGAATAAAGAAAAAAATCTATTGATAGTCCCATTGTTCAATCCATTATTATTTTTTATGCATAAGCTTTGTAATCACAGATATATACAGTCTGGAATCTCTTATCTGAATATACCAAGGTTCACTTAACCATTTTCCTACAGCTGAACACTTTGCTATTTTTTGTTGTATCCTTTCATAAATAATGATGCAATAAATCTGTTTGTACAAAAAGTATTTATCTGTAGGATAAATCGTCAAAAGTGAAATTCTGTTTCAAAGGGTATAAATATTTTCAGAAGCTTGATATGTACTGTCTAAATGTTTTCCAAATGGATTGTTGTCAGTAGAAATTTATGAGAATGCCAGGTTCATTAAACTATCACTAGCATTGATTAACATTCTTAAAATCATCGCTTATAGGCCAAATATGAATCTCTTTATAATGTCTTTACATTTCTTTTGCAATTAATGAAGATGAACATTTTTATATATTTTTATATTTATATTTGTTCACCTGTTTAATTCCTCCCTAAAAATCTTTTTTTTTTCAAGTCCTTTGCCCATATTGACATCTCAGAGGTTTTGCTTTATGTGTTTTTAAAACATACTTCAGTTATTAGCAAGTGTTAGACCTTGTCTGTCTTTTTCATTGGAAATATTTTTCATCTGTCTTCTGCATTTTGTTTGCTTTATTTTATTGCATTTCAGAGTGTTGTTTTTTATGTATTCATATCTAGCTTATATGCTTTGCATGGATCCCTTCCATCAGAGGCCTAATCAAGATTCCATTTTATTTTCTTCTATTTGATATATTTAGATTCTTAAAAACTTCTTTAATTTACTTAGAATTAATTTCTGTGCAACGTTAGAAGAGGATTTGAATAGGTATTTTAAAGGCATCCAAATTCCTTAATAGCATTTATTGAATAATCTTTCCTTTTCCCATTGATCATGTGACCTTCTTTATAATATCTTTGTTTCTTACACATACTAGTGTCCATTTCTATAGTAAGTACTATGTTCCATTGATTTGCAACAGTATCATACTCTTTACATAGTTTGAGAATATGTTTTCATAAACGGCAGCCCTAGTACCCATTAGGACAATCACAATCATTTTCTTTAATGCCATCTCTTTCTTTGATGTTTATTCATTATCTATTTCAGGTAAATAATTTTATCTTTTAAAAATGTTCCATGGTGTTCACTGGAAATTTGTATAAATCTATAAATTAGTTTAAGTAGAAATTGTTTCTTTAAGATGTTCTTGCCTCCAACAGGAGCACATTTCTTGTATTCATTCAGTCAGGCCTTCTTGTAGCTCAACACATTTTTGTTTGTTTATTCAGTTGGTTAGTTGGTTGGTTGGTTGGTTTTCTGCTCACAGGTCACATATATTTCACATTAAAAGTATTCAAAGTATTCCTGGTACTTTATGGGTCTTGTTTCTATTGTGAATGGGGTCTCTTTTTATTATATTTTTCTAACTTATATATAGAGAGGAATGTTATTAATTGTGTATTTACCTCGAATCTAGCCCCTTTGGTGGCTCTGCTATCACACTGGGAAATGATTTCCAGTTTAGGCTTGTTTCTATTGTGAATGGGGTCTCTTTTTATTATATTTTTCTAACTTATATATAGAGAGGAATGTTATTAATTGTGTATTTACCTCGAATCTAGCCCCTTTGGTGGCTCTACTATCACACTGGGAAATGATTTCCAGTTTAGGTTTTCTGGAAATACAAGTTGCTTTGACACTTAAGTGGGCCTGGAACTCTGTTAATTCATGGAGTAAACAAAAATCATTGATGGTATCACAATGGCCAATCAACTGGTTGATTTGAATGTTTACTTTCCATCAACTACACTGTTTTGTGGACACAGCCTGTTTTAGGGATGTTAGCATGGAAGCTTGTAAAACTAGAAATGTGAATGTATGCTGATGAATTACAAGTGCAATAACAGTTCTTGAGTTAGATATGAGTAGGGCACCCAGCTAACTCTCACTGTGTTGACAATCACAGGTGAGGAGAAGTGAGAATCCTAAAATGGAAAGGAAATTGAAGAAATCGGCACAATGACTGATCAGTGGTGGGTTCAGTCTGCCCAGATGTCTGAGTTCATTCCACATTTAACTGGCTCATTTAATTGGCCTCATGGATACTTATCCCTTAGTGCTGCTGTGGAGATACCCGTTACTGCTTCATCTTAGCCAGGAAACAAGGTCCGTCTTGATCCTCTTCATCACAAGTGTCCTCTAGAAAAACACGGAAGTGGGCTCTGGCTCCCTTTGTTTTATCCCAGGAGCCAACATGGCAACCGTGCTGCCTCTCCGGGGAGAAGCCGCCCTGCCCAAGCCCCTGACGACAAGGATGAAGAGAGATGGGAGCAGGACATTCTACTCCAAGGAAGACTCACAGGAGGCCAGGGGATAAAAACACTGAGAGGACAATTAGGAGTGAGGAGGGAAGCTGAGAAAAGCTTGCTATGGACTGATAGATGTCTTAAGGGAAAAAAAAAAAGACCTGTTATAATCCACCCTCTGCACTCTGTGTATCCTCCAGCACCTAAAAGTCAGATTTTCCTTCTGATAATGGCTGTAACTTCCTGCCTTCCAACTGCTAAAGGCCTGGTTGAGGGGTTACCTAACATGTGACTCTCCATTCTCTGGAGAAAGGTGAGGAGAAAGGTGAAGAGAAAGGGCCATAACGTGTGAGTTGCCACATTTATTTTAAACTCCTGTTTCTGTCGAAAAGGTGAGTGAAAAGTCCAGCTGGAGCAGCAATCTGGCAGAGGATGAAAGTTCGAGGGATGCACATGCATTAGCAGGAATATTTCCACTGAGCAATGCCAATCAAATGTTAGGAGTTTCACAATAACACGGCTAGTAAAGAGGTAAGAGAAATGACTTGTGCTCTGAGAAGCAGTTGGAGGATGATAGAAAAAGGTCATATTTTTACAATCAGGAAGTAAAAGTAAGGCTGGCAATCTCTCTGACAAGATGTGTGACAAGGGACCCCTGCCCAGAAACTCAGAGTCAGGAAGCACAGTGGCACGCCACTCAGAGGAGAAGCCCCCTCAGGCTGATGTAGCTCAGTGCCTGGAAGGCCAGAGCAAACAAGCATTCAGCTTCTTTTCTTCTTTATTTGTGTTTTCTGACCCAGAGTCTCCCTCCCTTCCTCTTCTTAGACGGCTGCTCTCTTTGTGGCTCACTCTGGTATAAAATCAGGATGAACTGTCATCCCCGGTTACCTGGGGAGAAATGAGTTCAAAGCAATCTCCTGTGCTGGTAAATGTTTTTCCTCCAACCTCTGAACGAACTGACCTCCTGCACTTGCGGATGCACGGGCCTCATCCTTTCCGGGAACGGCCTCGCTTGCCTTGCTCACCACTGCCCCCCAGAGCATGACACGGTGCGTGACACCATTGGACACACAATCATTATTGATTGAAGGCTCACCTCAAACCGTATTTTCCACTTTGTGTCTGCTCATTCCTGAGGCTCCACAGGACTTCCCGTCCTTCAGAACACTTTTTCAGAACTAGGGTTTGATACAGAGGGAAAAGGGACTTTTCTTCTATCCTATTTTCCTTAGATACCATTGAGTCTCTGCTGTGATCTCTGTCAACACCTAAAAGAGGCTTTTTCCTGAGAAAATTGATCCAGGACTGGACAGTCACTCGCTTTCTTACTTTGGTGGGAAGCAAGGCTGTGTCTTAAGGAACCAGCTCTTTTCCTGGAAGAGCTGGCCCAGGCTAGAGCTGCCAGAAGGGCCTCAACGCCACCCAGGCCTTGAGACACCGATCTAGCTGAGATAGAGCCGTTAGTAACTGGGTTTGGGATGGGGAGATGGATTTTATCCAATTTAGACTTTCATTTATTTGAACTTCAACTCACAAGGGCAAGGTAATTTGATTTCAAAATTTAATTCCTTCAAAACTTCATTGTCTTTGGATTTTTTTGTTTGCTTTTTTTTTGCGGTACGTGGGCCTCTCACTGTTGTGGCCTCTCCCGTTGCAGAGCACAGGCTCAGGACACGCAGGCTCAGCGGCCATGGCTCACGGGCCCAGCTGCTCCGCGGCATGTGGGATGTTCCCGGACCGGGGCACGAACCCGTTGTCCCCTGCATCGGCAGGCGGACTCTCAACCACTGTGCCACCAGCGAAGCCCCGTCTTTGGATTTTAACATGCAAGTAGGTCTAACCTTCCAACTTCATTTCTCCCTGAGAATCTGTAATGGAAAAGGGATTTATATTCACACCTGGGACTTCCTTATGTTTGCATTTTATTTGTGGAGTATCTTAATGTGATCATTTGCTATCATCAAAGAACCTCTGACGATAGACAATGTGACTGATTTAAATGGGGCTCAGAAACAGAATGCGGAATGAGTGTACAGCTTTGTGAGCTCACTGTGTGGTTCTGACCCATCTCAGAGCCTTCTGCAGGCAAAAACTAAAATGCCAGCAGAGTTTTTGAAGTCTGAAGCTTATACAATTTTCAGGAAGGGAGCAGTTTAAGGAGAAAAGAACATAAGTTGATGAATACAAAATCAGGTATAGGGCACTTGTAGGGGCCTGAGCAAGTGAGGGGTCATGAAGCGTCAGCGTCCTCAGCTTTGTGATAAATCCACCTCTGCTGCCCACCAGCGATGTGCAGTGTACCCCCCAAAACAGTGGCTAGTCCACAAAGATGGGAGCAGGACCCTACTGATGAGTTGCTGGTCTCCCCCAAGATAGCCAAACCCCTGGCTGACCACAGGCTTAACAGTTGTTGCAAACTCACCTAAAGCAATTTGCTTATTCACAACAGACTCCTTTGATGAACATCTATGGCCTCCTCTGTAACCTCCCTACCAAGATACAATGAAAGTAATTCTTAGATTGAGTTCTGCCACCCATGCAAATGCTAATTAGCAGGCAGGCAAGAAACAGTCCTACAACCTATTCTGGGACCTCTGTGAATTCCCAGCTCTGTTCTGTGTATGGAAGGTTAACTAGATACAAATGTCACAATATTCTGGTTACAGGATATAGTCAGATTCAGGCACATGAATCACCCACTGAATATTTCAGAGTGTTCGTTTTTTGTTTGCTAAGAATAAGGGTATTCTCCTACATAAGAACAGTACCAATATTAAAATCAGGAAATTTAACTTTGATACAAACCTATTATCTAATTCTCAGTCCATATACAAATTCTGTCACTGTCTCAGTCACGTGGCTTTTTTGCCTCCATCCAGGATCCACTACAGGATCACACACTGCATTCAGTCATCAACACACTGCCTCCTTTAACCTGGAACAGTTCCTCAGTCATTTTTTGCCTTTCTTGACCTTGACATTTTGAAGAGTAAAGACCAATTCGTTTATAGAATGTTCCTCATTTTGGCTTTGTCTGATGTTTCATGATTAGATTAAGGTTATGCATTTTTGGTAGGAATGATGCAGAAGTGATGCTGTATCCTCAGCGCACCATATCAGAAGGCACATGATAATGGCTTGCTCCATTACTGGGTGATGTTAACTTTGATGACTTAGTTGAGATGGGCACTCCAAGATTCCTCACTATAAAGTTACTGCTTCCCCACTTCATAATTAATAAACAATATCCAGGAAGACATTGTGAGCCTACATAAATATATGGTTCAGCATGAAACTCACCCACTATTTTGGGCAACATTGGTGGGTTTCTAATTCCATCGTTTCTTTTATTTTTATTGTTGAATTTCTATTATAAGAAAGAATATTTATTATTTATTTATTTCAGTATGAACTCACAGAATGTTATTCAATGGGTGGTTATCCATTATCACTAAAATTTTAAACCCTGTTTAGGTAAGAGTGGGAATGTCTGTAATTTCCAACCCACATCTTATATACCTCTCATTTTACTGATGACATCCATTTGTCTAATTAACAGAGCCTCTATTGCTAGTCCAAGATAAAGATAGCTGAGGCATTTTTAGCAGCTTAATGACCTTTGCAGTATATATTCCTGAATTAGGAAAACTGAATACAGAGTATAGATTAAAGCAAACATGCATACTTAGACCACAGTGCGTATGCTGAAGAATTTAAAGTAAATTATAGAGTACATAACAGTGATTAAACCTGAGAGGTCAACAGAATGAAAAGTTGGGTAATGCTAAGAGGAAATGCAACCACCTCCTCCTGGAGCTAAATTAGTATGGTTTTTTGCTCTCTGTCTGAATTCAAGCTCACCTCAGCTCAGCTCAGCCCTTCCATCTTTTGCTCTTGGAAATCTTCCTTGCCTGCTTGGAGCTCAGACTTCCTGCTCCTGACCAAGCTGTAGGCTTAACAGCACTGGAGGAGGCCTGAGATGGTCCAGCACTGGACCATCTGTAACTGGGCAGGTATGTCTGTCTAATGCTCAGATTCAATTCAGAAAAGCTCATTTGCCCTAAGAAAGTCACTTCCTCCAACCTAGACTTGACCCAGTAATAAGGTTGGTATTTTGGCCTTTCTCCAAAGAATACCTCGTCTTATTTCTCAGTTGGCTTGGACCATGGCTGGGAAGAGGCAAAATTTATCAGAGCCCTCAACCTTCCAAGGTCCGTCCCTTCCATTTCTACTTCAAGGCAGTTAAGCAGTCTCCCCTCACTGACAACTCTCTCAGCCTTCAACATACTGAAATGTCTTTAGATGAAGAGAAACACCTCAAAGCCCACCTCATCGTCCTCACTAAATGTCAGTGCTCTGCAGGATCCACATCTGTGCCTCATTTCTCATTCTCACCTCCTCCCAAGTTGATTTTCCATCCAGTAGCCAGAATTATGCTGTGAAATGAAACCAAATCTCTTCTCTGCTCAGAACCCTCCACAACTCCCCATCACATCACTCTCAGAGTAAAAGCCAAAGTCCTTACCATGGCCTACTGAAATACAAACGTGGTTTAGACTACTAAATGGGTGGGTTAGACTAATTGCATCTTGCCTATGGTCTAGCCCCTTGCTACCTCTCTAACCTTCTTCCCTTGCTCACTTCTCTCCAGCCATTCTGGCCTTGTTTTGTTGCTCTAACAAACCAGGCACATTTTGTCCTCAAAACCTCTGCCCTGGCTGTTCCCTCTTTCTGGAACAATTTTTCCTCATTTAGCTGTATGACTCATTTCCTTACCTTCTCTGATATTTACCCAAATGTCATCTTCTCAGTAAGGCCATCGCTGGACTCCCTACCTAAACTGAAACCCACCCCACACCTCCACCAAATACAAACGCCTCTTTAATCTCTATTCAGCACTTAAGAGCACCTAATATCATACATTGTATTGTTAATTGTCTGGGTGTCACCATTAAAATGTAAGATCTCTTGGGACAGGGCATACAACAGAAGAAAGAATTTGAAAGCTGGAATATAGAGAGATTATGTAGAATGCCACTGTTATGACTAAATGTGCCCCCCTGCCCCCGCCAATTCATATGTTGAAGCCCTAGCCCCCAGTGTGGCTGTATTTGGAGATGAGGCCTCTAAGTAAGTAATTAAAGGTGGCATCCTGATCCAAAGGGATTAGTGTCCTTATAAGAAGAGACACGGGAGAGTTCCCCTCCCAACTGCTTCTCTCTGGGTACACTGACAGGTCACACGAACACACAGCGAGATGGGGGCTATCTACAGGCTAGGAAGAGAGTCCTCACCAGAAACTGAATCTGCCAGCACCTTGATCTCACTTCTAGCCTCCAAAACTATGAGAAATATACTTCTATTGTTTACTCCACCAAGTCTGTGGTATTTTGTTATGGCAGCCTGAGCAGACTAATATAGCCACATAGAGAGATTTTGTTTTAAAGACACACAATAAGATGGTAGAAATAAATCTAATGTGTGAGTAGTTACATAAATATAAAGAGATTAAAAAACAGAGATCACCAGACTAAATTTTTAAGAATCCAGGTAAATGTTACAGGAGACATGCCTAAAACATAAAATAATAGAAAGACTAGGTGGGGGAGAGGGTCAGGGAAGAATGGAAAAATAAACATTAGCCAAATGAAATTTCTTTACTAACCAATGAAATAATATCAGACAAAATAAAGTTTAAGGCAAAATCATTACCAGACAGAAAGACGGGAACTACATAACATTTCTAAACTTCGATTCATCAGGAAGATAATAAAAATTCTAATCTTGTACAGATTTCATAATGAAGCTTGAAACGACATAAAGCAATATTGGTAGAATAATCCCCAACTCAATTTATGAAGCTCTCATAACCCTGACACCACAAACATCAAGCGACAGTGTAAAAAAGGAAAATGATGCCGGGCTTACTCAGGAACATCACTGCAAAAATCCTAAAACTAATTTAGTAACCAAATATAGCTCTGTAAAAACAAACAAAATAATACATCATGACTAGTTTATCTTAGGAATGCAAGTTGGGCTAGATAACATCACTGCTGTAATTCATTTTCCAACCAGTTAAAGGAGAAAAAACACACATGATTATATCAATAGACAGACAGTTCTGCCACTAACACCTGCAGGGCTTGGGGCACAAGTACAGATGGAAGCCACATATCATGAAAATGATTTTTAAAAGTTATAAATCAGTCTAGGAAACTGATAGATTAAATGTGCTTTATCCTCCTATCTTGATAAATATACCTCCATAAGGACAAAATTTTTAAATACACACAAAGCCTTGGTTTTTTATAATATCAAGAACATGCAAAAACATCCAAGATGACTAAATTTAAGTATTATTCTGTATCTGGACAGTCTTTTAATGGACTGGCTATGTTTAGATGAATAATAAAGAGAAAACATATATAATTCATAAGGTATACATTTGTTCCATAAAATATATTTTTCTCATTTCTGTTTTAGTAAACTTACTAATTTTGATGTTATAATCAAGATTTTCATATAATTTGTAGATAGTAATGATCTAAGTGATAGAAAATAAAATATAATTTTATTGAAAGGATACAAAATTTGAACATATTTTCATCAAAATATAAACTGAGATAAATGTGTAAAAATTGAAAAAGTAAAATTATTTTTATTATATTTTCTAAGAGAGCTATTTTATTTATACCCAGGACAAAAGTGTAATGTATGCTTGTGAAGACAAATTTGCAAATAAGTTTAACAGGCCTCAGGTTCTACCCCCAAATTTCCACCATACTGTAGACTATCTGTGGGTTAGATGTCATTGATTAAACATGAAATTAAGGACTAATCAAACAGTCTTTGAGGTTCCACATTCGTGCTGACCTAGCAGACACTCTTTTTCATTGTTCTGCTGAATAATGCCCCCCACAAAGATATCCACATCCTAATCCCAGAACCTAGGAATATGTTACATTCATTACACGACAGAGAGGAATTAAGGTTGCTAATGAACTGACCTTAAAACAGGGAGATTATCCTGGATTATGCAGGTGGGTGCAATGTCATCACAGGGGTCCTTAAAAATGGAAGAGAGATGTAGATGTTCAGACTGTGTCGTGAGAAGGATTTGCGTCCACTGTTGCTGGCTCTGAAGATGGAGGAAGGGGCCATAAGTTAAGGAGTTCAGCTCCCCTAAAAGCTGGAAAAGGCAAGGAAACAAATTCTTCCCTAGAGCCTCCAGAAAGGCAGCCCTGCTGACACCTTGATCTCAGCCCACTGACCCTTGTGTCCAACTTCTAACTTACAGAACTCTAAGAGAATAAGATTGTACTGTTTTCAGTCTCAAGTTTATGGTAACTTATTAAGGCAGCAAAGGGAAACTCATACTGCCACTCAGTTTTTTTTTGTTTTTTTTTTTTGCGGTACGCGGGCCTCTCACTGCTGTGGCCTCTCCAGCCGCGGAGCACAGGCTCCAGACGCGCAGGCCCAGCGGCCATGGCTCACGGGCCCAACCGCTCCGCGTCATGTGGGATCTTCCCGGACCGGGGCACGAACCCGCGTCCCCTGCATCGGCAGGCGGACTCTCAACCACTGCGCCACCAGGGAGGCCCCTGCCACTCAGTTTTTTAACCCCATTCCTACATTGTTGGAATCCATCACCTCTTGAGGCAGAACCCTCCCAATAGAAAATTAGAATGCCTTTTCCTGACCTCCCTTGCAGTGAGTGAGGGCACGGGGCCATAGCCTCATGTCTACCAATTATATGCACCTGCATGGCTGTAAAAACTGTAAGCCTGGTGCCCTGGCCCTCCTGGAGATGCTGGGAGCCTTAATAAGTTCCATTTCTGCCTAATCAGCCAGAGTTGGTGTTTGTGGATTGTGACTCAGAAGCCTCAGTGAACCAGGTATGCACAGATAATTTATTCAAAAGGAAAAGGAAATTGTCGAATTCAGGAGAGGAAGTTTACCCTAGCTGGTAGTCAAAGAAACTCAAAGAAAGCTCAAGATGTTGTATTATACCTACTAAAAATAAAAACAATCGTTTTTGTGGCAAGAAGGTTACTTTTGTTTACAGCTAGTAAATAAACGGATGCATTGTGTGGAAAGCAGTAATGGGAAAATGAAGTAAAATCTGTAAACATGTTCTTAGCTTTTGACCTACCAATTCCCAATAAAATGTGGCAAAGTGTGTGGTAAGATGAAACAATTATTTGTGTATTTGTGAGAGTGATTACTGATGCAGGCTTAAAATGTGTTGGGCTGGGAATGATAAAATTTGCATTAGGACCCCAGAAGATTTTAGGGAGCAAGGGATAAAGACCCAATCTCAGTTTCCCAAAATGTAAAGTTCCTGAAGCTGTCAGGTGACCAAGGTCAAGACCCAGTGCTGGAAAGGGCAGTGAATCCCCAGAGAGAACATCTCCACAAAGGTGGAGCTGACCAAGCTCTGACTTCGTTCTTCCCAACGGCAGTTCTCTGGGGGCATGAACTCCCTCCAGGTAGGGCCATTTCACAGGCCATACTCCCCTTTAATCACCTGCCTGGGTACACACCTCGTAAGCCTGTCTCTAGACTCTGCCCAGCCGTCATCACTGAGGGAGCCAGGCACCCAGCACCCAGCCGGCACTCAGGCTTTTTCATTTAAACTGGAGAGAATCATTTGTATGGGATCAATAGGAATACATGTTGTAGCAAATAGCAAACAGGTGAATTCCCAGCTCACAACAATTGCCCCTATTTGAGAAGAGCCCCACCACAGAGGTGGACCTGAAGTAATGATGTGCAATGTCCTTGCAACTTAACCCTGACCTCTAGCCACCTCCTAGGGGTAGACAACTGACCTAAGCTGTATCAACTTTTGACACTTGAAGGGAGAGACTGAAGCTGGTTGAAGCTGTTACCTTAATGCCAGTGTCCATATACTCCCGCTGCTGAGGCTTCCGCGGACCGCGACCCATGGAGACCGCTGCCGCCATTAGGCCTCGGAGTTCACGTCCTGGGTCAGGCCAGTGGGCAGCCGTGGCGAGGGCTCTGGAACTCTGCAGGACACAGCCCTTGGCCTGTCCCTGGGCCCCCCGGCTCACCTGCCAGCCTCCAGGCCAGAGGGCCTGAAGGGCCCCAGGGAGAAGGCCGAGACCCGCCTCCGCCCGCGCTCTCTGCCGTGAGGACCCCACTGTTTGCTGAGAGTGGGCGGAGCCGCAGCCCTCAGGGTCCCGCGATAATGGCTGTGCGCCTGCGCCACCCCTGTTACGCAACCAGTGGTTCTGGCAATTTCAGATCCAGCTTGTGCTCCTCATTTCTCAGCAGAGACCCTCTCCCTTTCCTCTGGGGTACGTTCACACTCACACACCCACTTCCACAGAGCCCGGGCTGGCCGTGCAGGATGCCAGCGAGATCCGGACCAACACCCTTCCTAGAAGCTGAAGGTAACACAGCGGAATGGGGGTGAGGCAGGGGGCCGGGGCGGTGACGGCGTCAGCTAGAACTTGTCAAAGCTTCAGGACACTCGGAGGCGCTGCGGGCTTGCTTCTCCTAGCTCGGGCGGGGCTCGCTGTCTTCTGTTCCCTGCAGTGACAGTTCTGGTCTCAGCTCTAACAACACCCCGGTGACAAGTGTCTACTTCAGAGGGTCACTGTGAGGTTAGCTGAATTAGCACGTGTGAAATGATGAGGTGGCACCCGGTGCATACAGTAAGGGCTCAGCAAGCTGGCCACCAGTCACAGCTGGGGCAGAAATAGCACTCCTCTTGGTTGGGCCCCAAGAGCTATGACGACAGCCCTGGGGTGGAACACAGGCCCTCCACTTCTCCCAGCTCACGTCCCAAAGACCTGAGACACGAGGGGAGGCATGTGGTGACGTTCCCACAGCCAGGCTGCTCCCCTGAGAAGCAGCTGTGATAGAGAAATGACAGAAATGCCAAGTGTCACAATTAAAAAGATAATGTGCAGACAGGTTCATCTTTGCAAACTGTTCTGCTATGGAATTTAAATCCTCCCCCTCCTAACTGAGGAATGCCAAGGATTCTGCCTCCCCTTCCTTCCCGAAGACGAGTGCAGCCTCTTCCACCCGGACCACTGACCCAAGCGAATGGCTTCCCCTGAACCCTGCCTCAGCACCCCAGCCCGGTCACATGGGACACCCTTGGCCTTTTGAGTCATTCATATTCTGGGTACTTCCACCTCCTGTCAGTGACGAGAGATTTTGTAAGAAATACGGTGCTGAGTGGCAAGGCAGCAGCTCCCTCATGGTGTAGGGCCCCCAGGGACAGCGTGCAGACCCTCACAAATTGTCTTTCGAGCAAATGAGGTTCCAACCACCAACTCAGGCACTCGGCACTCCCCAGAGAAACAGATAATTAGCACCTTCAAAGGTGAGGGCTTTACTTCAAAAGAAAAACAAATCCAGTTATTTAGCCAAGCATTTGGTTAATGCATAAATTTACAGCATCCCAACATCAGCTCCTTTCCCTGCTAAGCTGTACCAATGTAACGCCCCACTGACTGCTGGAGAAGGGAACCCTGCAGATGCAGGGCCTCTTCGGACTCATTAACCGGCATCTGTTCTCTGAAGCCAGGTGCATCCCAAACAAGCACCTTGGAGGGAAAGCCCAGGGCCCTCCATGCAGTCAGGGGGCAAGCTTGGATACATTAGCAGGTGCTTTAAATGCAGGGAGCTTCAGGCCTCATTCCAAGAGGTTTCTTCTAGAACCATTATTCCTCCTTTTTTTTTTTTTTTACATATTTATTGGAGTATAATTGCTTTACAATGGTGTGCTAGTTTCTGCTTTATAACAAAGTGAATCAGTTATACATCTACATATGTTCCCATATCTCTTCCCTCTTGCATCTCCCTCCCTCCCCCCCTCCCTATCCCACCCCTCTAGGTGGTCACAAAGCACCGAGCTGATCTCCCTGAGCTATGCGGCTGCCTCCCAATAGCTATCTACCTTACGTTTGGTAGTGTATATATGTCCATGCCACTCTCTCACTTTGTCACAGCTTACCCTTCCCCCTCCCTATATCCTCAAGTCCATTCTCTAGTAGGTCTGTGTCTTTATTCCCGTCTTACCCCTAGGTTCTTCATGACATTCTTTTTTATATATACAATGGAATATTACTCAGCCATAAAAAGAAACGAAATTGAGTTATTTGTAGTGAGGTGGATAGACCTAGAGTCTGTCATACAGAGTGAAGTAAGTCAGAAAGAGAAAGGCAAATACTGTATGCTAACACATATATATGGAATCTAAGAAAAAAAATGTTCCTCCTTTTTTAAAAGAAAAAGTAGCTTTCAGAGAAGCTCCCCCTTTCCCCAAATCCCACCCCTCTTTGGGGGCCAGCACTCTCATGGTGAGATATGCAGCATTTTAGGAACCAGGAAGAAAGTGGGGGCTTTAGCACCCCAACACTCACACATAATCTCCATCAACCTCCTCCACGCCCTCACCCAAGCCACCCCTTGAGGTTGTTATTCATTGATGTGGCTTTCTCAATCTTACGTCGTAATGGACAATGGGGGCCCATCCCACCCATATCCACTGTAATGGCCGGTGGTTTGGATACCAGGAAGTCACCCTGGTTGCCTGAGTGATATCTCTTGCAGTAGGTGTGGTTCAGGGATGGTGCAAAACCTAAATGAATCCTTTCAGAGTGAAACTCAGGGCTTTGTTCTATGTTTGGGGGAAGAGGAGCCCTCTCCCTCCTCCTAGATGTGAACAAGGACATGGCCTCGGAGGTGCTGGCAGTCCCCATCCCCAGGAGAGAAGCCAGGCTGAGGCCAAAACTGACCCATGGAGGAGGGTGGGGTTGACAGAATACAGAGATATACCTGCAGTCCTGAGAAGATGGGAGAATTTCTGGAGCAAATCAACCCATGGACTGGCTCTACCCCAGGATGTTTTAGTTGTATGAGCTGATGAAGTATGTTATTCATTGCACTGGGAAGTGGAGTTTTTGTTATTGAATTGGGAAGCACTCTAATAAGACCATCTTTGGAAAAAAAAAAACCACAGAGAGCCTCCTCCTGGCAGTGGGAGCAGACTCATTTCTTCAGGCTCCTTGTAAAGAAAAGATGACTCAGTCTCTGATAAAGCCCATGGTATGGAGTATAGCATACTGAAGCTCCACTAGAGCTGGCACTTAGTAGGTGCTTTGCCAAGGTGATGAGGGAATACTCGTCACTTGACTGCACAGTAACCAGTCTGGGCTCAGAGCCCACGCTCTTCCCCAGAAGACCAAAGGCCAGGCAAGCCAGATATGGCACTCAGATCAGGTACCCAGGGAAGACCAGGGGAGAGATGTGACAGAGGCATGGAACAGATGGCAGCGGGAAAGGGCCCGCCAGCACACCTGCAAACACGGGGGCAGACACACACTCTTCAAGGCCTTTTTAGCTGCAGCCCTGGCACCCGTCCCTAGGATGGCGGCCCTGGGTGGGAGATTAAAACCTTGAGAGATTGTCTCCCTCACAAAACCAAAGCTGGAGGAACAGCAACACTGGAAATCATCCTCTGTGACAGGGAAACTCAAATGGTGACCGAATGGAGCAGATCCTCCAGGGAGAGGGCTGTAAGCCAAGGCTTCCTCAGCTCCGTGGAGAAAGGCCCAGGCTCCGGAAGGCAGGATGCCCCACCCCTGGAGAAAGGCCCTGTGGGCTTAGGGAAGAGAAAATTCCCTTTCCGTTTAAAGCAGCAGTTCCAGGAAACTCCACTAATGTTCCGCCTCCTCCATTCCCACTCCCAGACACAGTGGGTCCCCAGAGTGTGATAAACATTGGAAGGCACGAGTGGAAACTTGTGCTGAGGCCCGGATGTGGAGCCCTGCGGGATAGCTGTGTGTGGGGAGCAGGGCGGGGCGGGGCCCTGCCCCTCCGGCAATTACGTGAGTTTGAAGTGAACACTGACAACCAGGGCAGCTCAGGCAACAAACCCCACGTTTGGGGATTAGAAAACTGGGGTGTTTCTGAGTATGCTGGTCTTCCAAGCTCCTCTGCAGAGCAAAGAGACAAATGAGGTGCTACCTCGGAAAAATCTAAATTCTACAAATAATTCTACCCTCTGTCACCAACCCCCTAAATCACCCCAGTTCATGTGAGTCTTGTGTCGGTGGCACAGCCTCAGCTTGAGTGAAAATTCCCTGAACAGCATAGGAGAGAAGTATCAGTTTCTCACATGTCTTGACTCCTAATTTAAAGTAATGGGAGAGAGTAGGTCCCTCCAATTCCACTTCCTGAATCCCTCCTTTTAGAAGGAGGGCCTTTTACAAAAACTTACAGAGCTCCAAACAGGATATAACATTCTTTCTCAAAGTCAGGCCAATTGGGAATTTTTTTTTTTTTTTTAACAAGTTGAAAAACTTATTTTTCTAAGGTGGCCTGCATTCTTTAACCTTTGAAAAACTTTGAAGCTCACATTTATTTCTCCCTTGGGAAGTCTTTACTCAGTTATGAAAGTAACAGAAGGGCACTTCACACTAAGCGCTTGACCTAGCAAACTGGCCCAAAATAAGGAAGGTTGCTGGGGGGAGGAGGGTCGTGGAAAGATAGAGAAACTAATTCAAAAACATATATACACATAAACCACACAAATGGAACGAGCTTCAGACAGCCAAAATGACTAGGGAACACCCACATATGGATCGGGGGTGAGCATTAAATATAACAATTATTTGTAGAACTAAGACTACACGAGGGTTCAGAGGGAGAGAGCAGAACTACTTGCTCAGACATTTTAGATACAATAAAACGACCTAGACGTGGGGTAAAGGGGAGAACGGAGAAACCACATACAAAATGTTTTTAAAAAATTGTTCTCAGCACTCCTGGGCAAAAATTTTTATCCCAGAGAGAGGAAGGTGTATGCTCACACAAGAAAACACACATAGTGGGCTTCCCTGGTGGTGCAGTGGTTGAGAGTCTGCCTGCCGATGCAGGGGACACGGGTTCGTGCCCTGGTCCGGGAAGATCCCACATGCCGCGGAGCGGCTGGGCCCGTGAGCCATGGCCGCTGAGCCTGCGCGTCCGAAGCCTGTGCTCCGCAACGGGAGAGGCCACAACAGTGAGAGGCCCGCGTACAGCAAAAAAACAAACAAACAAAAACCCACACATAGGGCTTCCCTGGTGGCGCAGTGGTCGAGAGTCCGCCTGCCGATGCAGCGGACACGGGTTCGTGCCCCGGTCCGGGAAGATCCCACATGCCGCAGAGCAGCTGGGCCTGTGAGCCATGGCTGCTGAGCCTGCGCGTCCGGAGCCTGTGCTCTGCAATGGGAGAGGCCACAACAGTGAGAGGCCCGCGTACAGCAAAAAAAAAAACACGCATAAATATTTACAGCACCCCTATTTGTAACAGCCCAAAACTAGAAATTATCCAGATGTCCTTCAGTAAGTGAATGATTAAGCAAATGGTGGTATGTCCACCCCATTTAATAGCACTCAGCAATACAAAAAGGTATGGATACATACAATACACACAATAACCTGGATAAATCTCCAGAGAAGTATGCTGAGTGAAAAAACGGCCAATCCTAAAAGATTACATCCTGGGTGATTCCATTTATACATCATTCTTGAAATGACAAATTTACAGCAATGGAAAACAGACTGGGGGTTGGCAGAGGTTGAAGGCGGTGGGGCTGGAAAGCAGGTGTGGCTACATAAAAGGGCAGCAGGAAGGATCTTTGTGGTGATGGACATGTTCTGTATCTTGAGTATATCAAATATTCTGGATGTGATACTGTGCTATAGTTTTGCAAGATGACACCACCGGGGGAAACTGGGTAAAGGGTACCGAATTACTTCTTACAACCCCGAGTGAATCTACAATGGTCAAAAAATTTTAAAGTTTAATTAAAAAAATAAAAACGGTTCTCAGCAATTATATTGGTGGTGGTATTATTGGTATTCTGAGTTGATGCATGTAATTTGGGATAAAGCACATGAGCAATTATAGGATATTCTAATTCTATGGCTCCTGTATCCTTGAAAGCCATAATCCTGAGTGAAAATGATTAGGACATAACACAGTCTACAATCCTGTCTACAATCCTGAATTCGAGTTATTTTTTCTTAGCTCTATCTACTGATACGCCTAGAAAACAACGACCAACCCAGTAGCAATGAGCATTGCTAGCACACAAATTATGGTTTTCAAAATACCATTTTACACTAAAAGAAACCAGGTTTTCTCAGAGGAATCTGTGATTGCAGGTCCAGGGGCAAGACATGTACTGGATGAGCCTGGGACAGTGTGTCATGCCAGATAAGGAGGAAGGGGATATCAAAAGGACTCAGAAGCCAACTTGAAGGGACTTCCACCAGCCAAAGATGGGACATCTTTAAATTTCAAAAAGGGTAATTTCATCAGTGGTCAGTGTTTGGAAGTGGGAATTGAATGATTTCACCACGACTCTCAATGGTGAGAAAAAGTCCTGAGCTTCGGTGGATAGAAGTTTTACCTTTTTTCTTTAATTTATGCTTTTTTGGGTTATGGATCATGCTTAGAAAGACCAGCTTAAATCATGGTAAAGACTCAGGCGTTTACCCTGTCTGTCCTGTGTGAATTCTACCACTAGATGGAATACTCAAATATTCCAACTAATAAATGAAGAGAATGTATCCAGAGGGAAATATCATAGCTGCGCCCCCCATACACCACCAATCCTAAAAGTGCCAAAACGTTGCTGAGAAGATAGCCATGTGTCCACTGCTCAGCCTGATATACTCTATTTCATTGACTGAAGACCTGTAGGTTGTACAAAGAATCATCACTCTAAGTACCGCCAAGAAAACACAATGCTGAGGCTTGGGAATTGCAGATGCATTCCAACTTTAGAGACGTTCAAATGTGACAAAAGCGGCCTTTAATCAATCAAGAATGCCTCCTTCATGTCCTGAAAGTCTTAATTTACTGCTTCTCACTTCTCAGATGCGTACACAGAAAGACCAGTTGTATTACCCATCCTGTACCACTAAAAATTCAGGTAGAATAGTACACTATAGCAACAAAAATAAATGTGCACAATTCTCAAAATGTTAAGCAGTGCATGATTTTTACAGAATTCCATTATTTACCCTGACAGGATTGAAGATCACGATCTTATATGGCCTGTAACTTCCCCCTGTGAACATGTCTTCATTCGGATTTTCTAATCACATGTGCTGACATCAGCTCCTGATGACCCACCGAAGCCATTCTTCTGCGGCTGCTTCTCCTGCTGCCCATCATCTTCCACTTTCAGGCCTCAGGCATCCTCAGCAAGGGCAGTGAAGAGAGCATGTACCACCAAAACCAGGTATCGGGGGTCTGCAAGCCTCTGGAATTACGTGCAAAATGTTCCATCCACATCTACTTTCTATGGGAATCTGGGATTGCTGGTTAGTTTCCTTTTGAGTGTGGCCTGCCTGCCACCTGCCTGGCTTTGTTGGGTAGGCTGTAATCAATCATGATGATGATGATGATTTTTTTAACATCTTTATTGGAGTATAATTGCTTTACAATGGTGCGCTAGTTTCTGCTTTACAACAAATGGAATCAGCTATACGTATACATATATCCCCATATCTTCTCCTTCTTGCGTCTCCCTCCCACCCTCGCTATCCCACCCCTCTAGGTGGTCACAAAGCACCGAGCTGATCTCCCTGTGCTATGCGGCTGCTTCCCACTAGCTATCTATTTTACATTTGGTAGTGTATATATGTCCATGCCACTCTCTCACTTCGTCCCAGCTTACCCTTCCCCCTCCCCATATCCTCAAGTCCATTCTCTACGTCTGTGTCTTTATCCCTGCCCTGCCCCTAGGTTCTTCATGACCTTTTTTCTTTTTGGGATTCCATATATATGTGTTAGCATATGGTATTTGTTTTTCTCTTTCTGACTCACTACACCTCACTACAAATAACTCAATTTTGTTTCTTTGGATGGCTGAGTAATATTCCATTGTATATATGTGCCACATCTTCTTGATCCATTCATCTGTCGATGGACACTCAGGTTGCTTCCATGTCCTGGCTATTGGAAGTAAATAGAGCTGCAATGAACTTTGTGGTACATGACTCTTTTTGAATTATGGTTTTCTCAGGGTATATGCCCAGTAGTGGGATTGCTGGGTCATATGGTAGTTCTGTTTTCAGTTTTTTTTAAGGAACCTCCATACTGTTCTACATAGTGGCGGCATCAATTTACATTCCCACCAACAGTGCAAGAGGGTTCCCTTTTCTCCACACTCTCTCCAGCATTTACTGCTTGTAGATTTTTTTGATGATGGCCATTCTGACTGGTGAGGTGATAACCTCATTGTAGTTTAATCATGACTATTTTCTAAGTAATCATGACTTTTTCTTAAGTAAACATTTGGGTCAGAGGTTCACCTGTTGAGAATTGAACAACTTGATTCCAATCCTGAGTAAGGCAAGGGCAAGGGAGCGTCATGGTGAGATAAATGGCCTTGGGTGCTTGGGGGGGGGGGGGCGGGGGGGGGGAGGGGGGGGGGGTGCAGGTGGGGGTAGGGGGAACAAACAGTGAGGTCTCAGTTCACCTGAGGGCAACAGAAAGCCCTGATGCTAGTCAGCTGTGAGGCCCAGGACTGATGTCATGGTAGGCATGTCCTCTGGGGAATAAACTACTGAAAAGTCCATAATACTAGTACGCATTGCTACTTTATGTAAGAAAACATGCAAGTGGTACGGAGTCGATACACACAGATAAACTAGGATGAGTACAACACACGTATCTAACCCACGATCCTACGCTGGCATCAGCAAACTGGCCCACGGGCCACACCTGGCCTGTCATCTGTTTTTGTACAATCTGTGTAAAATAGATTTTACATTTTAAATGTTTTTAGAAAATCAAAAAAGAATATGGTGTGGCACACGGAAATTATATGAAATTCAAATCTGTGTCCACACATAAGGTTTTACCGGAACACAGCCACGCCCACTGGTTACACATCATCGATGGCTGCCTCTGTATTACACAATGGCAGAGTTTCAACAGACAGAGTATGGCCTACAGAGCCTAAAACATTTACTTATCTCTGGCCATTTACTGAAAACGTTTTCTAACCCTTGCCTCAGAGCTCAGGTTTAGCGAGCTCTCTGGTAACGTTTTCATACATAGAAGATAAAATCTGGATGTAGAGCTGCAAAACATTCCATATTTATTACTCCATTTATTGTAACTTTCAAAGCTGGGGTACCAGACATGCACAAGAATGCAAAATAGGAACACAGATGGATGGTCTAATGTTTCCCGTTTGCTATTTCTCACTTTGCAAATTCCCTACATGGCGTGCACGCAAGGAGAGAAAAAACAACAATTACCCACCGTGCTAGATTTAAAAGCATTTAATGACATAGCATATATTTAACAGACAGGGCAAAAGTCGAGAGGTACAGGTCGTAACAACTGAGCACCGGGCCTGAGTGACCACCTCCCTGCTCAGGCCCAGCCTCTGGAGTTCATTCCTATCAATGCCATTTTGATTGTGCAGTAAGATGAAAATTTGTCATTACAATCGTTACAGTGACAGAGAAATGCACACTATGTATCAAATAGCAAGGTAATGAAGCAAATTATAACACAGTGTGGCAACGCACAAGCAAGTAACCATTAGGGTAACAGGACTTTGTCCAGTAAATGCTTCAGTTCCACTTGTACACTTACCAATGATTTAAAGGGTTTATTATACATCTAGTTTTATTATACTTTGTACTAGAATTATCTCAAACATACAATATAATGTATTTCAGCAAAAAAAAAAAAAAAAAAAAAATTGAAATTGAAATTACAGATTATTTAAAACAGTATCAGTTTTCTATTCCTTCTTGGATCCCGACATTCTTAACCGTCGTCCAGGCTGATGCAGAAGAGCCGCATGTCGTGTGTTAGTAAGTGATGCCAGATACAAACGGTTTGGTCTGTAGAGTTAACAATGGAGCTGCACTGTGACTGCAGCGAGATCATAATACACAATCTGTTTATTCCAGGTTAGACCCATCGTGGGCACTTCTAATAGTCAAGACTCAAGATAACCACTGGAAGTAAATGGAGGAGAATGGTGTTGGGTAGTTGGTACGTTTTGCCTGTGGTGAGCACAGGAAGCACTGTTTAAGCACCGCTGCCTTGCATACCAACAGCACTAGAGGCGGGTTATTTCCAACACAGCCTCACAAAATTGAGGAACCGTTTAAATATCGAGATCTAATCTATATAATTTCGTTAAAAAAAATCTGGTCTTCCCTCTGCACCTCAAGCTTTTTTGTAACTTGGGAGATAAAGTGTTTAGGTGTATTTTCCCCTTCCCACCCCCACCCCGAGAAATGCTCTATAAATTAAAAGAAAAAAAAATCAACCACATTGAGGAACATTTAGGCACAGAGAGTAATGTGTTGGTTCTGAGCTTGCATGCTGGAATTTCACTGAAAAGGTTAAGAGAAGGGCAGGAGGTGACGGAAAGGAGTTCACTTCTTTTTGCCAAAAAGGCTGAACCTCTTTTCTTTGTCTTTCTCTTTGTCCTTCTCCCGTTTGCCGGGACTGGACTCGCTGGTGATGGTGACGACGCTGGTGGGCAAGGTCTGAGCCCGGCTGGATGCTGGCGTGCTCTGGGTGCTGGCGGACACCTCGTGTTTATCGGAGGAGATGGCAGAGGAGATGGCCTGGATCCATGTGTTCATTTCCTCCTGGATGAAGGAGGGGACACAGGTGAGACTCAACTAGGAGGGATGGGCATGAGGCGCTCTCGGTCCACCTGGGTGACCGTGTGAGCCTCTGTGAGCTGGAAGGCTTGGGAATGGTGTGTCTGTCTGAGGGGAAAGCGGTTCCCAAACGAACCTCTGCTTTGTCAGGACAGTAGTGAACATGATTGAACGCTCACCAGAATTCGGTTTACAGTACCTGAAGGTCCTCACTCTAGTATGTGGCCCTACAAACGTGGACAAGCTGGAAAGACTGGTCTACAGTAGGATGTCAGGTCCCTCCCTAGAAGATGCTTTTTCTTTTCCTTTTTTAAACTGAAATATATTTGATGCATAACATTGTATAAATTTAACAGAAGTTGCTTTTTTCGAATTTAAAGCCCTGCATACGTGCCGTTTTCCCATCGGCCGACCCTCTCTCCTCTCAAGGAGGAGCACAGCCATGCAATGGTTGGTTAAAGGCAGTGGGGTGCAGTGGGCGCAACGGGGAGGCTCCTGACTGGGCTGCAGGTTCCACACCCAGTCCTGGGACCTGCTCCCTGTGCTTCACCCACAGTTCTCCGCGGACTTCAAGGGACCCTGCACTAGGTCTCCTGCCGCGGCGGGAGGGCAGTGAGATGACATTCACCGCCTCTGAGAGATACAGGAGAACTGAACACCTGCCAGCGTTCATGACTGTGGAGGCCAGAGGACAGAAGCCACCACTGGATCATTACTTATGTGAAGAACATCATAAATAAAGCTCATCGGGCCACCAACACTTGCAAACTTCTAAGTATCTGAAAAAATGAAACTTAGAAACTTACATCGTCTTTGGCTTGGAAGAGGTACTCATTGCCGTCATTTAGTCTGTAATTTGAAGGAAGAAACTCAGTCACAATATAACTTAAGGGAAAAAAAAAAAAATCCCCCAACTCTCATGTGGGATACAAGCAGGCCGTAGGAATCACACCAGAAATGCCCGTGGGAACTCTGCACACGTCACCCACTGTGCTGGGGGCCTGCACAGGCCCAGCAGCCGCGCCCCGGGGCATCAAGAAGTCATATAATTGGGCCAATATACACAGGTAACATGGGTGTTTCAATCACTGGAAGGATTCAAAAAGCTCTGAACATGTCAACACCTGGATCTGTTGTGGCAAAGACCACTGGGGATGACTGATCACTGCTCCAAACTGAACGCAGAAGAAAGCTCTTTAAAACCCACGGGCCCTCCTGAAATTCTGCCACTGGACTTACATCCCCCACATTAACAAATACCAGGCTTTCTGAACTGACACCCAGAAAAGTTCTCCTAGACTTCTCTTCTTATACACCTCTCAGAACAAAAGAAACTGCCCTGGCCGGGCTATCGCTGTGACACGGAGAGGACGCTGGCTGGGAGGGCCCCTCCTTCTCTGCTGCGTGGAGAGGAAGCTAGTGTTGCCGGTGCAGAGGAGGTAAATGCCCTCTGCCGATATCCCGACGCTCGGAAGCTGCATCAACGAAGTACAAAGTGGGCGTGCAGCCAGGGTGGGTGCCAGGCTGGCCGCGCCTGGTCTTACAGTGTGTAAAGCGTCCCAGGTCCCTGGGGCCTGCCTCCAGTGCCCGTCCAGGGCTCAAGGAATCACCCCATTTGAACTGCTCTCGTTTGTGGTCCTTGGCCTCATCCAGCTGGCATGAGACTCACGTGTAACTGAGGACCAAAGTTTGCTTTTCAAATCCCAAAGCAACAGATCAAGTTAGTATCAGACTAAGTATCGTTCTAACCACTAACATGTTTACTTTTCATGCTTTTAAAAGAAAAACGGGTTTTTCCTGCCCATTTCCAAGTACAAGCCGAACTTCAGAGCTTGGATCCACTCTGTTGGGAGTCGTATGTGTTGTAGAGGGTAGAGACGTTTGGAACTGAATGGTTCCAGAGGCATCTGGAACATCCGCCGGGTGAGTCAGGGGAGCACAGGGCCCCTCCCGCCCCTTCCTGTTTGTCTCCACCTGGCTCCGGGATGACTCACTTGACCCATCTCCAGATAAGTCATGAGCAAAGAACAGCATCTCCTGGGTCTGGATTAGCTGCAAAGACGGGGAAACTATTTTTCTAAGCTCCCCTTAAACTGTGAAATGTGACTAGCTCAACTTGTCTCAGGAAACACTAAGTTCCAGCTTATAAAAAGGTAAGTTCCTTTTCTTCCATGTTCAGTTGTGCCGTTAACCGGCCACAGAGCCCAGAGATCCTAACCAAGACGTGTGCCTATCCAGTTTGTCACTTTGTTGGTGATTTTTTTCAACAGCAGAGGAGAGGAATCAACTGATCACAGCATCTATCTAAGAGAACCAACCCCCAGAGTGAAAATAAACACACACCCACTCTCTGGCAATGCTCACCTTAGCTTGAACACGTGTTTCTTCTTTTTGTAATCAAGGGCCACTTCACAGATGGCTTCTTTCAAACTCACAGGGACCTCACTGTGGTAGGGAATTCCAGAAGCAGCTGTCTTTGCATCTTTGTAGAAACCCATTTCTTGGTTATTTATGACACAGTAAACATTGTGCCAGGACCTGAGGAGTAAAGAAAGGAGCTTCAAGTTTCTGCTCCACACTCCCTTCGAGAGCTAAGCATCTGATTAACACAAAAATGATCCTCACACAACACGGCATGATCCCCCTTCCTAAATCCTGCTAAAAATACGCAATGGAACAAAATTCCTCTGTGGCCTCCCAAGACAAGACACGTACTGCTAGTGGCAGGTTTTTTTTGTTTTTGTTTTTTTGCGGTACGCGGACCTCTCACTGCTGCGGCCTCTCCCGTTGCGGAGCACAGGCTACGGACGCGCAGGCTCAGCGGCCACGGCTCACAGGCCCAGCCGCTCCGCGGCATGTGGGATCTT
>NW_006792456.1:2482113-2488161 GCF_000442215.2 Lipotes vexillifer
CCCCTGCATCGGCAGGCGGACTCTCAACCACTGCACCACCAGGGAAGCCCTAGTGGCAGGTTTTTGAGGGCCACTTCTCACTCTGAGTTTGAAGAAAACCACAGTGCCCTCTTTTATCACATAAAGGTACTCTTGGCTCTGACGGGAAAGACTTTTGCTGGTGTTTGGTACACTCTTGTGGTAACAGGGTACAGGCCAAGCTCCTTACTGGAAACATGCCTGTCCTTAGGCAGCTCCACCTCAGCTTCATTCTGTAATGAAGTGGCCTGGCAATGTTGACAGGGAGGGGGAGGCAGACCCAGGGCCACTAGCACTTACGGTACACTGGCTGAATTAGAATGAGGTAGCCTTTCCCCCCAGGGTACAGCAAACTGTCCTAATATACTGCTTTTATTAGAACAAGACACTTTACTGCCACCTGCCTGTATTAACAAATAAATCTATAATGTCCCCAACGCAGATGGCAGCTCTTAGATGGGATTCCCTTGTACAGTGTACAACCTGTACAACTGTACATGGTGGTCCCAGGCAGTTTAGTTTACTGGTTAAGCACACAGGCTGTGGAGTCAGATGAGTTTTACCCTAGCTGTGCCATTTACTAGGAAGCTACACTGAGTGAGCTTTCTTAACCTCCCAGAGCCTCAGTTTCTTCACTTGTAAAATGGAGATAATACAAGTAGGGCTACTGGGAGATAATGAATATAAAGACTGATATGGGGCTTCCCTGGTGGCACAGTGGTTAGGAATCCGCCTGCCAATGTAGGGGATACGGGTTCGGGCCCTGGTCTGGGAGGATCCCACATGCCGCGGAGCGACTGAGACCGTGTGCCACAACTGCTGAGCCTGCGCTCTGGAGCCCATGAGCCACAACTACTGAGCCCGCGTGCCACAACTACTGAGCCCGTGTGCCACAACTGCTGAAGCCCACGTGCCTAGAGCCTGTGCTCCACAACAAGAGAAGTTGCCACAGTGAGAGGCCTGTGCACCACAATGAAGAGTAGCCCCTGCTCGCCACAACTAAAGAAAGCCCGCGCACAGCAGCGAAGACCCAACACAGCCAAAAATAAATAAATAAAATAAATAAATTTAAAAAAATAATAATAATAAAAAAAAATAAAGACTGATATGGAGATAAGGTAGGGGAAATGGTGAATGTCTTAAAACATCCCACAGGAGGGAAACCACAGTGAAATCATTTCACTCTAGGGAAGACTCCCCCACCTCAATCTAGCGATATTCCTTCTCAGGAGGAACCACTAAGGCCTCTTCTTGCTGTTCACACACACACACACACACACACACACACACACACTCTTCCTTCTCTCGGTGAATAAAAAAGCACTCTACTGCCACTTCCCAACGTCAGTCCCGAGAAGGATGTAACGCCCGGGGAGCTACAGAACAAATCAACCACATAAACACACACTCCCCTTTCGACCAAGAGTGGCCCACCTCCAGCTCTTAATGGGCCGACTCCCCCCGGGACCGCCTCAGCCTCTGTGCTGTTACCTGCTTGAGGCCTTCTTATTGTGGGCCTCCCACTCGTGCTTCCGATTCAGGAAGCCTTCCATCTGGGCCAAAGGCGTCTCCTGGGTCCTGGCCGGCAAGGTGGCAGCACTCTGGGCCGGGAGGGCAGTCTTGGCTTTGCGCTCGGAGGTGGGAGAGGGGATGGGGCTGGACTCTTTCGAGCTTGTCCTCTGTTCTGCAGCGCCATTGACCATTTCGCTCGTGTCCACCGTTTCTGCCATCTAGGGACAGCGGAGAGGCCGTTCAGCTAACCCCGTGAGCCCCTGGGGTGACCACATACGCTCTGACTCGCACACGTGGCTGTGTATAAATGCCTGGCACAGATCGAGGCAGTACAGTAAAACCATTGCACATCCCACAAAGCCAGCTGGACACCAAGGACATTATTAGAAGGTGGGAATGGATTAATACCCGCCCGTTTACGGGGAAATGAGAAAAGCGAAATGCCAGGATGAGTTTTACTGCACTCTGTTCCTCTGATCAATCCATTTTCTCTAATAGAACTCAGATCATTTCCTCTTATGGTTACTTTAAAACAAAAGGACAACAGTTAACGATCACACATATTAAATATGAGAGAGTGGACGTTATACAGCAGCCACCTTACAACCAAGGACGCCACCAGAAGGGCTGGAAGTTGAAGCGAAAGGGCATTCACAAACAGATGGATAGACAACTCTATCAGAACTACACGGCATTCCCCCAAAGTCAGACAAGAAAGACCTTTGGTTTCTGAAAATGCTCTCCGGCTCTCCTCCCACCACCCCTCGACACATCGTCATAAACACATGCAGAAATTAGGACGGCAATCATGCATTTCACATCTACCATCCCCGTTAGACTTTGGAACTTAAGAGCTGGAAGGAAATGAGGCAAGTCAACGAACATCAATTTAACCACATCTGCCGAAGTTGTATCGTGAGTGGGTTGTAGTTTGTGTTAAAGGAGCTGGAAAAGCCAATCACAGTCACTCAACACCACACGGCTATTTACCCCCAAACAAAGACAGAACCAGGGCCTTCCCCATCACGTGTTGGTTGATCACGGTGCCTTGCTGCACTGAGACGAGAAAGCCCAGACAGCCAGGCTTCCAGCGGCTCTGACCCTTCAGGCTGGAGACGTCTTCGGGAGCTGTTCCTTCCCAAGCTCACTTATATTGTAACCCTCATGGCTTTTCGGCTTGGGAAATGCAGTAGGGTCTCCATTCATTATCGCTTTCAGCCTGTGTGCCATCAACTGTGTACCATGAACTGAAGCGGCCCCTGGCTTGATACACCCAGGGTGTGGGATTAGCGAGTTACTAAAGCTGGGTGTGGCTGACGCTTTAGTGGATTACAGACAACCTGCACCCTTCGTACACGGACAAACATGGAGGTGTCAACGGCACGCTCATTAGATACGTCCCCCACCTCTGCTGCCCAGAACCAGGTGACAGCAAACTTAGCAGCAACAACCTCAACAGGATCAATGGGAGACTGGCCACCACCACTTGAACATCCGATATGTCTGTCAACTCTCAGGAACTGGGATGTCTCCGTTGGGCCTTATCTAAGTGGTGGGCTGGGAGTCAAGTTTATACTCTGTCTATACAAACTATTACTGTCAGCAGCGGGGTTTAAGGTAAGACTAGAGGCTATGCACTTGAAGGGTGTTTGTGATTAGAACCCTTTATCCACACAGCAACGTGGAAAAACGATTCTTAGGGTAGAATGGCATAGGGAGCAGATGCATGGTGATTATCCTGGCCTTGCAAGTGACGGCCTGTTGACCAGTGCTTACAAGGAATAGGCTGCTTAAATATCTCTCTTGCCTTTCCCTTTTAAAGGAGAGACAAAGGGGAAATAGTAACCAAAAAAACAAAGCCCCCGAGTCAAAAGTAAGTGAGTGGATTTTAAGGCTGACACATCTGTTCTAGTGTGAGATTTCAGGAAACTTCTGGTTGGGAGGAAGTATGAGATCGGTCTGGAAGGCCTGTGCCAGGCATGAGTCCAGGGAGACATGGGGTTAGTGTCTATAGAAACCAGGTTAAACAAAAAAAAATTAGTGCTGCAGGTGTGACTCAAAAACTGCTAGTGACAGCAGTGACCTGGATAGCGGAACGTTTACTGGAAAAAGGCTAAAATTTAGCACACTTGGTCAAACTTCCAAGGTAGGTGACAGCCAGGGGAAGCCCCTTCTGGGGGAAATTCTGCAGCAAAAATTTTTTTCTTTAGAGTTAGAAGGAAAGAGAAAACCCCAAACCAGTATGCAGAGATAATTAATGTTTATGCAAATGAATCACTAACCAAGAAAACAAGGAAAATAAAAGGAACAAAATGAATTTTAATGGACATGTGCTTAAGCCAACAGACAACACGCCACTAGAGACAAACATCAAAAGCGAATCGCAGTGCTGTGACCAAACAGTGGGCACATGTGGATACACACCTACCCCCACCCCACGTTGCTTCTCTTTAGCGATTAGTGGCTGCGTACACCTGCGATACTTCTGTCAGGAGGTGGACGTAAGTGCAGCGTGACAACTAGTAGCACAAGGAACACCTGATTGGTTTTCTAAGTGCAAGAAGCAACACTCTCTTCAAGTTCATTAACTTGAGTCTCTGCACCGTAACTCAGAAGAATGAAAAGGGCTTTTCTTCTCCTGATACAATCCAATTTCAATTAAAAATTTGTCTGGCAAGCTACGATTTAAAAGTCTAGATAAAAATAGGCATGAGAACAAATGCCAAAAAGCATCACAGCACTCCTTTCTTTCCTGTGTGCTTATGTGGCTTTGTTTTGTTCTGTTTTTGGTCTTCTGAATACGAAAGGCATAAAATTGGGTATTAGCCCTCATGATACAAAATTTAAACATATATATATATATATATATATGGACACATCACATATATACATATAGATCAATGACACATATCATTTGGAGCCAGTTAACACATGTCAGGGCTCCCTAATCACCAAAGATGAAGCAGTAGTTTCTTTTCTAAAATGAATTTTGGTGTGTTTTAAGGCAGAGACCCAATAATGGTGCATACTACTCCCAGAACATAAGAAGCTTGGCATCTATCTATATACCCATCTACGGTCGCAAGTAGATAGATATGTACATAGAAATGAGGAAGAAACAAACAAGATGCTATATGATGTTATCCTGACAAAAGAAAAAAAAAAGACATGCATCATGAAAAGACAAATTAGACTTAACTCATGGAGAACACATATCAAAACAGGTTTTCTGATTCCACTAACATCTAAATATGGCAAATGAGCAAGTGAATGTCTCACAAGGCTTTGATGTAATATGGACTTGGTTTGGTGAATAGAATTTCCATTAAAACATTTTCAAATCCCTGCTGGTGGTCTGGTAAATGTCATCCTAAACGACTCTTTACTAGAGAGCTTCACAAAAGGTCACAGGAAAATGAAAAATGAATCAGAAGATCCATACGAGACATACTACAGAGACGCTGAAGGACTTCTGGAGCCTGGAGGCAGGCAACACAACAGCTCCTGGGGTGGTTCCCCCAAGTGCATCGTTCAAGTAATCAGGGTGAACCAGAATGGCTTTTGTTCCATTTGTTTGCAAAATTTAAACAGTTTGACACCCTGAAGTCATCAACTGAACGGAGGGGCGTGGAAAAGTCTGGTAGGCAGGCTTCCCCAACGGGCCGAGAAGCGCTGCCACACTTGCCACATCCCATGTTCCGGCGGTGCCGACAGTGACCCAGACAGAGGTGGTGGCAGCAGTCAGTGGGCCCCTGACTCCTGAGGCCGGCTGCATTATCTGCTGCAAGCGAGCCTACAATTCTCAGTTCAGGACTTGGCAGAAAAAAATAAAGAGAGGACCTGGTTTGTAAAAAAGTAATAAATGATCTGAGGGTCTCAAAACTGTTCGGATTCTGCGCCTAAAGTTTTAAAAAAACCTTCCCAAGTAGCTTCAACCTTTTTTCTTTTTTTTTTTTTTTTTTTTTTTTTTTTTTTTTTAAAAAAATAATTTTAAAATGATGAAACGTTCAGTTGTTAATTCCAAGTTGTGGGAAAGTTGGTAAATTGCTTCAGTATTTGTTCAATCCTTCATGGAATGTTACACAGCTGACTCTAGGTTTTAATCTTAGTACTGGAAGTCTCCCTCCTCAATTCCTAGTAAACTACTGTAGGTTAATAACTCTGTAAAGGGGGCTACGTATAGTGCAGGACTGCGCCCTGTTAGTATAGCTGGATGTGTCATACCTGTCAGATTCTAGTTTTCTTCTTCATTTTGCTGTAATCTCATTTAATTTCAATTACTCACGTAAGGCTTTCGCTGCAAAATCTTAATAAAGTAAAAAGCTCACGATAAATAAACAAAAAATACGTATGTTGCTTTCAGGCAACTGAGCATCCATCAGTTAAAAAAACTCAAATAAACATGAATTAAACGCAAACAAATATGAAACCAAGGAAGGCTATGAATTAAGTAAAATTTTTAACACTGTGGGTGAAGTGGAAGCCAAAAGGTCAAACCAACAGGATTTGGAAAGAGTG
>NW_006792456.1:2488171-2504399 GCF_000442215.2 Lipotes vexillifer
ACTTCACAGTCCAGACCACGGCTGGTCACTGGCTGTCCGTCTGCTATTAAAGTTTTTGTAGTTTTGGTAGGTTTGAGAGCGGTAACTAACCCGTGGAGATCCCTGTTCAGCCGGCAAACCATTCTGGGAAACTTGTTCTCCTTTTGAAGCATCCCTGTTGGGGAAGGGGGAGAAAGAAGACAGAGGAGAGAAGAGGAGGAAAGGGGGGAAGGAGGGAGGGGAGAGGGGGAGAAAAGAAGAGGAGAGAGAGAAGACGGGGGAGAACACAAGTCAACTTTATTAGAGCTCTTCTCTCAGGAAAACATATGCAGCCCTCTTTCACATGACGTGATTTCCTTCTAAAAACTCTTTTAAGTGTTTCAAATTGACTCTAGATAGAGAGAGTAAGACCACAGGCATCCCTGCCCATAAAGGTGGCATTCAGGGTTGTCATGGAGCTTGGACCCCAGCAAAATAATCAGCCTTTCAGAAACAGAGAGTAATTTCTGCCCTTCGTGTGAAAGTCCCCCAGAACTTTCAGAAAGCATCACCACACAATCACTGGCCTGAAATCTGGGTAGTTCACTCCATCCATTTACTCATGTGGAAATTCTAAGTGTGTGTGTGTGTGTGTGTGTGTGTGTGTGTGTGTGTGCACATACACGTGTGCACAGCAGAGATGGTTGCTGTCGACATTCCACTCCCGCTGCCAACATTGCAGTGTGACTGTGGACAAGTCACTCTCCTCAAATGTTACCCGGGGGTGACCGTACGGAGTCTCAGTAGTCTTCAGAAGTGACTAACTAACAGGAAGGGCACATCAGCACGGGCTTAGAAAGTGTGCTCCCTAAACCTCTCTTGTCACTGAAGCTGAGACTAAAGTGGGCGGGCTGCCCGTGACTCACCACTGCTGCTGGGACTCGGTCTCCTCGGAAACCTTCGAGCTCGGCTCAGGAGAAGGCGGCCGCCTCTTCCTCTCCTCTTCCTCTTGCTGTCTGCGCACTTCCAGTAGCTCCAACTGAGGGAGAACACGCTGATGTGTGGCAGAACCCCAAACTCTGCCTCTTTTAAGGAGAGGGCTCCAGGAAACCCTCCCATCTGAGTGGTCTACGCTGGATCACGCGGGGCAACCAGAAGCTCTGACGTCCTAAGCAAAATCTCGTTAAGGTCATAGGAACTGCAGCTACAACCCAGAACCACAGGAAACAGAGGTCTGAGTGATGAAACAGATCCGTTCTACGGGATGGCAGAAGCCCTGCGAGTTGTGTGTGCCCCTGGGATATCGGGTTTAGTTTCTAAATGAACTCTGCAGCTCTCAACTTTGCTGAGGAAGAAAGCACCTGAGCATGAGGGTCCATGCTGGACTTCTCATCAGAGGTCAGACCAACACCACTGAGTTAGAGCTGCAATGATTCCCACAGAGGCTTGTGCTGCAGCAGGGATTCAGGTTCAGCCAAACCCCAATAACACGTTAAAAACAAAGCCAGGAAATAGACTAACTGGAACTAAGCCATTTCATGAGCAATGTATGCGTGTACCCAAAGTATTCCGTTTTAACACACATGTGTACAGGTACATTTTAGATGCCCACGACTGTAGAAATCGGGAAGCACACCATAAAGAATCAGCTTTCCACCAGGAGTGCAAGTGTCTCGGGAGAGAAAACACCAGTTGAGCAAGGCCTGTTCTGAGGCCTTTATTTTGGCAGAAGAGATCATCAGGACTGGGGAGAGTTTTCAGTGGTCTAAGATCGAGCTACTAGTGCTTGACGGGAATTCTAGTCCTGAAATCGGAAGAAAACTGTAAGGCTATGCTCCCTAGAAACCACGGCTTCTATGAGGTACAGGAAGAAAAGCAGATCAAAAGAGAAAAGCAAATCCCAATCGATCAATTCTCAGACAGGAAGTGACCACAGACCTAGGTGCCCAGGAAGTGGTTGAGGGGGCAGGAGCCCCGGACCATCTCCCCACGTTCTGTACCAAGAGAAACACCAACTCCAGGAAGATCCTTACTGCTTTTAAAATCAGAGCGATGACCTGAGCTCCCTAGCCTAGGAGGTGAGCAGGAAGGAGAGGCTGCCCACGGGAACCACGGCAGAGCACCCCGGCTCCCAGGGCCCACTTACTGTCGTCAGCCTTTCCAGGGCGGAGAACCTCTCGTCCCAGGTCGCTGCAGACTTTTCAAAAGCCTCGTGGCGCTTGATGAGCTTCTCCACCTCGTCCACGCTCTGGCCTATTTCTCGGCTGGACAGGTAGGGCTCCTGTCCGAGCAGCCAGGCCTCGGCCACACTGGCGTCCCTTGAGAACTGATGGACCTCCAAGACTGCACAGGGAGCCAAGAGTGAGTGTGGGGGCAGGGTGACTCGGGAGCTCAGGGAGGTGCTGCCCTCTGCTGGCAGCTGCCGGCACAACCGGCTTACAGTCTAGTCTAGATCTGCGGAGTCCCCATAAAGGTCATGTGAGCCGCACGTGTACAGCTTTAACCTTCCCAGCAGCCACATTAAAAACAGGTGAAGTTGATTTCAAATGCATATTTTAGACAACCTGATATAGCTGTTATTTCAACACGTAATCAGTATAAAAATTAACTGAGCTGTGTTACATCTTTTTTTTCTTCTGTCTTTGGAACCCGACATGTATTTTATACTCGGAGCACATCTTAATTTCGACCAGGCATGTTATGTTGCAAGTTCTGAAGAGCCCCATGTGGGCCGTGGCTACTATACGGCCATGCAGGGCCAGGAGGTATGCTCTGCTCACTCAGCCCTACTTCAGTGAGGTAAGCCTCAGAGCCCTGAAGAATTCACAATTTACATATAACCAGATTACTCTGATGGGACAGCCCATCCACCAATCACCCTTTCTGGGGTGGAAGTGCCATGTTTTACTTTGGGGGGCTGAGAGGCAGGGAAGGATCTGGAAGCAGTAAGGAAAGCAGGGACAGTATGGGCTAAGGCTTCTGCTTTATTCATTCTGTCCCTCCACAAGTGAGGAAACGCAGCATGACCTCCACCCACTGCAGCTGTGAGAAGGCGGCGGCCGGACCTCAGCTCTGCCTGCGCTGTGGCTGGCATTTTCATTATACCTTAAGCAGCAAAGGTTGGGGTCATTCAGGTAAGAAGATGACTGCGGGCAGCACTGGTGTCACCCTGGTGGCCTCCAACACAGCACAAGGAGATGCCCCCACTGCTCGAGAAACTTGTCACCTCATCAGGAATGCCCAGCATGCAACCTGGCGCCTAGCTCACAGTGGAGGGTAATCTGGGTTTTGCTGAACTGAACTGAACTGAACCTGCCCTGGGGGCTGGCAAAATTTACAGACCAAACCCTCATCCAAAGAATGATCAAAAGTGGGATTTCTTTCTCAAAATGGAGGGTAATGGGTTTTGCTGAACTGAACTGAACTGAACCTGCCCTGGGGGCTGGCAAAATTTACAGACCAAACCCTCATCCAAAGAATGATCAAAAGTGGGATTTCTTTCTCAAAAGAATTGAGATGGCCCCACTAGGTCTCTTATACAACTTTCAGAAAAGGCCCCTTGGATTCTGCTTCTAGAAAGCACTCCTGGTGCCTGAGAATAAGGTTATAATGTAATATAAGGACAGAGCCCAGAGCCCCAAACACAGAATGGCAAAGTACGGTAAATAATGCGGCAGTTGGGCTACCTCTGCAGTTCATACCAATCATAAATGCTCTTCCCGACACTGTATGTTATGGACTCTGTGTTAGCTCACACATTCCTTTACAAAATGAGATTAAAAATAGGATCTACCTCAGAGGGTTACTGTGGGAAGTCAATGAAGAAACACATATAAAACACTTAGAATAATGCCCGGTTCACTGCAAAATCGTTATCGTTGTGAGCTTTCGTAAGACCTAACAAGCCAACTTTCCACCTTCTTGACTCCACAGTAAATTCTCCTTAAAGATAACTGGAGGAGAAGGGGCTCCTGTCTGTACTCTCCCAGGGGGATGCCACATCCTGTCGTCCCCATACTGTTCCTACACACTCAGACCCCACTCACAACACTGAGGCCAATCATGAGATGAAAGATAATGAATATGGCACAGGGAACTACTTAAAAATACTTATTAGCATGAAATGGTGAAACAGGATATTAAAAAAGCAGCATTCAGAAAGACTCCAAAAATCATTAAGAGAGAACATCATATCAAATCAATTAAAGCAGGTAAATAAACTGGCTTGCTTTCAGTGGGGACCCAGAAAGAACAGAGATTAGGTACATCCTTACTCAGTCTTAACCATTCCCATCGGTCTTCCCACTTGTCAATCATTTCTTTCCTCTTTTCCGTCAACTGCAGTAACTTCTCCTTGATCTGTGAGAAAAGAGGACCCCAAGGACATCTTAATAGAGTAGATCACATCCTCCTAGTCTGACCCGTGATGGGCCGCTTCATGTAAGAAAAACACTTTTTTTTTTTTTGCGGTACGCGAGCCTCTCACTGTTGTGGCCTCTCCCGTTGCGGAGCACAGGCTCCGGACGCGCAGGCCCCAGCGGCCATGGCCCACGGGCCCAGCCGCTCCGCGGCATGTGGGATCCTCCCAGACCGGGGCACGAACCCGTGTCCGCTGCATCGGCAGGTGGACTCTCAACCACTGCGCCACCAGGGAAGCCCAACACTTTTTATGTAGAGACCACCACTAAGGCAGGAAAGATCTAAGGACTGCTCAGTCTATCTGCGTCCTGGGAGAGGAGAGAAAAGCATGGCGACGCTCCTTCCAGAAGGGGCTGAGAGGAAGAAGGCCGGGCTCCACCCAAAGCTGCTCTGTCGTGAGGAGGCCAACAATGCACTGAGCCCCCTCCAGACTCCGGGGCTCCCTGTGGCGAACACACTCAAGTCAAGAGCGGGGGGCGGCGAGAGGGGCAAAGCCCTGAGTTCTCGGAGGCCTCACACTGATAACCACTCCCCTCTGTGTCACCAGCATCCCAACTCGACTTAGCAACCATCCACTAAAGAGCAAACAGATCTAGGGCACAGGTGACAGAGAAGGGGTGACACCTTCTAGAACTGATGGAGGAGGTGAGAGAAGACGAACCCTCGACCAGAGGCCCTCAAATATTGTCTTCTGTGCCATGGATTGATTGGCTCTACACCTAGAGACTTGCCTGTCTTATTCTACACATACAGGAAAGAAGCAAGGAGCTCTGAAACACATGCAAGTGTGTGCGTACGTGGGTGTGAATGTAAGCATAGATTTCTCTGCGTGAGTGTCTATATATGCCCCCACACACGTACACACACGCTCACAAGAGGGAGTCACTTTACATCTGAACACCAGCTGCGCTCGCCCCAGGGGCCCCAAAGCGTAAGCGGCATCCTAACCTCCTCTGACGCGTAGTGCTTCCTCGCCAGCAGCGACTTCCCAAGTTCAATGCAGGTCGTGAAACTGTCATTACGAGCATCGATTTCTGCTTTGATACCTTGATGGTTATTCATTAATAGCTCCACAGAGGACACATCCCTAAAATTATACAAATAATACTTCCTTTAGGAGACCAAGCTTTTCAAACGATCGTGTAGGTTTCAAAACACGTAATTAATTTGAAGGAAACTGGCGGCACAGTATCTGATTCACAGTCTGAGCGCAGGCTGGGTTGCTGAGCTGCAGCGCAACGATGGTGTAACTCAGGCACAGCTTCACAACCTAACACTGAGAATAAGGCTACTTTTATTTTTGTGTGTGCGCTGAAACGATTTTTCTAGGTGGGGACCAGAAAAACCACTGGATCTCTGTTCAATCTTTTACTCTGAAATGCACCTCAGACTCTTCAAGAAGGTACAGAGGCAGTCACAGGTGTCCCCAGTTGTACCCCAGTGAGTTAGCTGCCGAAGGTTCAGGACATGTGTGTTTTAAAGAGCAGCAAATACCGTCTCCTTATTTAGACATGAAGACACACAGAGCAGGAACCAGCCAAGCAATCAGCGACTGGCAGAGCCGTGAGAACCTCTCATCCATCAAAACCGACTGACTGGAGAGTCCTGACCTAAGGAAACACAACTGCTTCATGTATGTGATAACCGTATTTCTTCTTTTGGAGCACAGCCCATCTCTCAGGTACAGTGAGGGCTGGAGCCAGCAGGGGTGAACAGGAGGCTGCCTGTGTCCCTGCTTGTACACCCACTAGCTCCTCTTCACCGCCTTGCATGAAACATGGCCAAAGAGAAGACACAGAACAAATACTAAATACGAATCCCGAGACACCGTTAAAGCAGATGCTGAGTGTAAGAGGCACCTTTGGTCATGTGTCTGAAGAGGGATGGAGTGCTTTTTGATCCGACAGACATAGAAAAAGAACTCAGAAAAGCCATCTCATTCCAGCGGTGAGGTAGAGCCAGCCCGGTCCCAGGTATGTGGCTGCTTTGAGGCACGGAGGCCCACAGATGAGAGCAGGAGGGCCTGGGTGAGCGTGGACCCAGGGGGACAGGGTCGGGGAGAAATGGGGATGGCTCCACAGGGCTCGACTACACCGGGCCCCTCGTTCCCTGACAACCGTGTGCAGGAGACAAGCGGCTCTCCTCAAGACCCCTCCCCACCCCCGCTCTGGCCTCGAAGCTCTGGGGCAGGGCCCAGCCGGGAGGCTGGCAGCATTACCGTGGCTTCTCCTGGGCTTCGATCTGCCGGATGACATCCTCCATCCACAGCATGAGGTCACGCACCATGCTGAAGAAGCGGAACTTGTCCCCCGTGTCCACCAGCCGCACCCTGCGGCCCTCGCAGGCGTCCAGCAGGGCCTTCCAGGCTTCCAGGACCTCGTTCTCCCGCTTCTGGATGTCCTCGGCCTTGTCGCCCGCATAGGCGGCCTGGAGGCGGGCTGCATCCTCCTGCAGCTGTCTCACCTGTGAAGCCGCCAGGAGACGAGACGGGTCAGAGCTGGGCCTCTGCGCCACCACCCGGCCTCCCACTCCCCCTCTGCACGCTACTCTGCCTTCGCGCTGATGGGAGCCCTGGTCGGGAAAGGTACACACGGTATGCACCCAGACACAGTAAAGGATAAACACCTAATCTGCTCCTGCATGGTACAGACGGTGTTTTTTTTTTTAAATCAGGAATGAGAAACTGCCATCAAGAACTCATTTTGAAACACCTTTTCCATTAGCTACGTGATGTTGCTGCTGAAAACAATATACGCATCACCTGTAAGAGCTCCCACTGCGGCACATTCCAACGTGAAAAGCAAAAAAGCAGCATTTAATGCAGTTGAAAATGCTGATGCCAAAGAAGGGAAAATCTTAACCAGCCACACTTCAATAAAAACTCTGGAGAACAAGAAATGCCAAGGAGCCTTATGAAAATATGCTACATGGAGATACTGTAATGTGTCATCTCCTAGTTGGCAAAAATTCAAGCTTGATGATGTATGTATGTCAGTGGGCTGATTCACTGCTGATGGGACAAAAGGTTACAGCTCCTGCAGAGGACGCAGGCAGTACCCACCAAACTTATAAATGCGTGTGTGCCTTTTGATTTCATGATTCCACTTTGGGGAATTTATCCTACATATACGCTTGCACTTTTAGGAAATGAAATACACATAAGGTTATTTATTGCACCAATGCCTGTAAATGCAGAAGACGGAATATAAAGTATCTGTTCGTCCATGAGGGACTGGTTAAATTACAATGGCACATTCATATAGGAGGCTCCCATGCAGTCATGAAAAAGAATGCGGAAGGGCTCTGTGTACTCATGTGAGAAGTACTCCAAGATGAAGGCTATGTAGAGAAGGCAAAGCACAGAGAGTGTACATGATATCAATACTTTCTGTGTAAAAAGGGGGAAAAAAAACAAGAAAAGGCTTTCACCCTTTTGTTGGGGGCGAGGGTGGCGGTGGAGGGCAGATACACCTTTACGAGAGAAACTAATAACCGTGGCTTATTTTGTATTCAAAAATTTCCTTCTCTTATGTTTTATATAAAGTACGTATTAGTAATGCCATACTCGTGCACAACATCTAATTTAAAATATACGTGTATGGGGAGCACACACTCAATCTTCATTTACTGATCAAAGTCGGAAGACAACAGACATCCTGAACGATAGCAGCCTTCAGATGTCCGTGAGGGGAGTTACGTGGAGAAACATCACGGCGGGGGGGATGGACACTGGGGCTTGCGGGGAGGTGTACCGACCCCGATCACTCGAAAGGCTCTAGGTGGTGGTAGGTAAGGAAAACAGATTTCTGCAAGAGATGCAAAGAAGAAATCAATGGGGTTTGGTTTCCCTGGTGATTTGATTTCCATATCCTAAGAGACTTTTGGAAACACTCTTTAAGTATGGCTCAGGTATTAACTCAAATGACAATAAGCAAGGTCCTAGGAAATTATTTGAAAAGCTTATCTCCTATATGACTAACCAAATCTTTCCAAACAAGTTAAAAAAAAAAAAAAGTTTCCTGGGCCTCTAGCTGTTTTTAATTTGTTCTCACAACAACAAACAAGGTAGACGAGGAGAGCGAAAGCAGAAATTCCCGCTAGAATTAACTACTGCTTTGAGGAGTCACTGCAGACCATCATCAGGTTCCCTCATGTCCACTGTTCCCGCACTGAATGGAGGATGGTGGCGGGTCAGGCTGGCATTAAGAGTAAAGCAGCCAAGGAGGAAACGCCATCGGCTTCTGGAGCCTGCACCGAGAGCCCTCCCTTCTGCTCTAACTGCAGGAGGGGCATGCATACTTTTGTGGCTGAAATGGCCTGGCCCAGCGGGTATGGTGAGGTGCAGACTATCAGGCTTGACGGAACAGATTCCTGCCCTGGATGTTCCTGGACTCTCAGTGGGCTCTCCTGCACCTCTCTGAGCCTCACAAAGTGAAGGGGTTTAATGAAAAACAACAACAACAACAACAACAAAAAACCGAAGGAGCAACTCTACCATCTCTGGAGTCTCCTGAAGTTGTAAAAGTAAATGATTTTACAGGTGCAGAGGAAAGGCCTGCAGCTAATAAGGCTTCCAGGCATTCCAGAAGTTCTCTCAAGCTTTTTAAAAGCTGTAACAATACACACTGCAATCCTTAAAGCATTAGGGAACCGAAGCTTAGGAAGGAAATTAAAACTTGCAGCGATACAGCGTGACAGGCTCAATTCAAGCCAGGGTCGGCCCTTCTCTGGTGGCCGTGCTCTAAGTGCACGTACACGTCAGACTGCATGGTTCAGGATCCTTACGCGCTCACGTGGTGCTGCTCCAGGACCTTACACGCAGTGAGAACCACTGAACAGGAAGCTGACAAGCTTTGGAATGGAGAATCCGCCAGCCGTGAAGGAAAGGCTGGAAACCCGTGCAATGCATGGGGGGCGCTTTTAAATTCTGCCTGATGCAGACCCTCAGCCACTCCACAAATCTCTTACATATTCCCTCCACACCTTCTACCTCCAAGGATGGAAAAGGGGAAGCCACTTAATGTGAATGGAGCCCCAGCTGGGACCTACCTTTGCTTTCAGAAGGGGCAAATTAAGGGGAAAACAACAGCAGCAGTAAAGGTGGTCCTTCCACAGAACAAACCCCAAAGCACACCAAAGAAGGCTGGCACGCTAGATCAGGGGCGGGTCCACGGCAAATCTGGGCTCCCTGTTTTTATGAAGCTTTGCTGGCACACAGCCACACCCTTCCCTTTCGGATTGTCCGTGGCTGCTTTGTGCTACGATGGCGGAGATGAGCAGTTGTAACGGACTGTATGTCCCACAAAACCAAAAATCTGTACTGACTGGGCTTCTACAGAAGTCTGCCAACCCCTGCAGTAGATCACTGACGTGCTTCTAAAAGGTAAAAACAAACCTCCTGATATCCTGAGAGCTGATACGTTTAAGAAAACGGACTTCGTCTCTAAGATCTTGAAATTTAAGGGAAAAGACAGATACAATTTATGTTTCATCTAATAGGCATAAGACTAAGCAGTAAACGGTGCAGGAATGAGAGTGTGAATTAGAGAGTGATTATACTACAGATCGTGACTGTTATATTGTTATCACTTTGCCAGGCAGCTCTTAAACAAAGCCTTAGTGTTAACCACCTCATAGCGGGGAGGGGAGGAGCGGGCATAGTAAAACGTTAGAATCTTGTTTTCTCTCTTCTCCAGTACATAACTCAGACTCTGGCTGACGGAAAATAACGAGGTATCATTTTGGAAATTATTCCGGATGGATATGCCAGCATAATTCAAATTCTTGCTGAGAAGGCCTAAAACTTGTAAATGTCTGTGTATGTGTCTGGGTTGTTTATTTTAATCATAAGTACTGTTCATCCAACAGTGTCTGCAAAATGTGGCACACTGAGAATGTTACGGACTGGTAAGTTCTCCCAGATGGAGCGTTACAACAGTGTGTGTGATACGTGTGTGTGCACACGCACGTCTGTTTGATTTGGGCAATTCTTCGAGGCATGTTTTGCGGAGCCAAGGAATGGAGAGAGATGCTCCGAGAGACACTGTATGGAAAGAAGCCCTCCCACCACCGCTGGGCAGCGCCTCACCCACCTGAGTGCCCAGAGCCTGGATGTCGTGCTCAAACGTGGTGTGCATCCTCTGTAAGGTCTCCACTGTGTTCTGATCTCTCCCGAGCTCCTCGGGGAGTTTCTTGTGCTTGTCCTGGATGCGCCCAAAGATCTCCTTGGCATCATGGTAAAACTTGTGCAGTTCATAGGAGGCGGCGAGGATCTGCGTCCTCGTGTCGATGAGCTCCAGGAGGTCAGCCCAGGCTTCGTTGAGCCCGTCCTTCCACTCGGCGATGGTGGCGGCATCCGAGTGTCCAGAGTTGATGAGTTCATCTGCCATGTGATTGACCGTGTCCACGCGCTCCTGCCCAATGTTCCCTGTGTCCCGGGCGAATTCCCGGAATCGTTCTTGTAGCATCTGAAACAGGGATGCGCACCAAGAAATCAGTGAGACTACCGTGAACACTTTATTTCTTGATCACGCGAACGTCCTTTGGAGAGAAATGCCTGACTTAACAGATCTCAGCTCCAAAGCCTCTTTATCAATCAGCCTTCCTCCTTGCTCACTGCCGCCGAGTAAGGCCCGGGCTCCATCTCCTCTGACCAGAGGAGGACAGGGCACGGCAGAGAAGTTCAACAACCCCCAAGTCGCCCGGTGACCAAAGTCTCAAGTTGAAACGAAACCCCGCCATCTCTGGCTCGAGTCTGGGGTGCGTTCTCTGCTCGCAGACAAGGCGCGCAAGGGGCCTTCCGCAGCCCGCGTGCGCCGCGCGGCCACCTGGGCCCCACCCGCGGTACTTGCCGTGACGTGCTCGTAGTCCTGCCCCAGCTCGTGCGACCCTGCGACCACCTCCCTCTCGGCGATCCACTGCTCCAGGTCATCGACCTCCCGGTTGAGCTGGAACAGCCTGTGCCTCTCGTCCAGCTTGCCTCTCCTCTCCTCGGCCAGGTCCTTGAGGCCCGCGTACAGCTTGTCCACCTTGGACTGCCGCATGCTGATGCGCTCACTGCGGGGCGGGGTGTGGGGGGCGAGACGAGGGGGACATGTTCTTCAGGGAGCCAGTAAACAAGGGGAAATGCCAAGAGATCACGTCCTACAACACTTCTCAAAGGAAACTTCAAAGTTAACCTATTTAGCCTAAAAAATAAAACTCTGAACTTTGACCTCAAGTAATGAAGAGCCAACGTGTAACAAAACACAGTGATTGAGGACAAAGGCCATCCTGGCCTGTGTGATGACGGAGGGAGGGGAGAGAAATCGAAACGCTCTGCACTGCTGGCTCCGTATGCCAGGACTTCCTCTGATATTAGAAGTTAACCCAGGATCTGTTCTCAGGTGCCATACTGTCGAAGGGACAGGTAACACCCCCATCTGCACACACCTTGACCTTCTCTGGGCTGCATGCTCTTCTCTGCCAGGAGGGTGCGCCCTGCTTCTCCCATTTCCTGGGTCCTGGGGGTGCAGCATCCATCCCCCTCCCTCCAACTTCTCCCAGAATGACAGTCTTCCAGCATGAAAGCAGTCAGACAAGGACTTATTGATGCCTGTCCTTGGGAGATGAGGAAGGCCACTTTCCTGGGAGTCCTGATCACGAAGCCCTGAAGGACCCCCTGTACCAACCCAGCCACTGACCTCATCTCCAACTTGCCTTGGTTAATGCACAAAGCCGATTCTTGTCTGTCTGAGCCGTAACAGGCAGTTCCAGAGAAAGCCACTGAAGTGAGCATGTAAGCCTGGTATGTAACAGTGCAGGAGTACCACACACTCCCTTTTCTTATTCCTGAGGCATTCTCAAGACTCAAGGTATAAGAGTTCAGAGGCGGCATCATTTTCTTCTCTCGGTGGCCCTTTTAATTTACAGGCCCAAGTACCCTTATCCATTGCTCTATTAAAACTAGTAATTACTTTCCTAAACTGGGTGACTTTTTAAACCCAAGGCTAGGTGCTTTTATCACCTGTATATCCATGCAAGTCAATCGGTACTTCTGACGCATGACACCAATAATCTTCTCTCAATAGGGCTTGGCCAGCAGGAGATACCCGCAAGAGTGAGCTCCTATAATGTAACCGTTCACCCTTCCTATTCAGCACAGGCCTACTGGGTCTGTTGTAAAAATGCTTCCCAAAGATCTACATTACCAGTTACTCGAACGAGAGGCCCTGACTGGGGAGGGACTGAGAAGCCAGTCTCATCTTCGCGGAACAGCACTCACCTTTCGGGATGGCTGTCGGCCACCAGGGCCCGGCTGGTCTTGGAGAGCTGATGCACCGTGTCCGCGTAGTCCTCCACGGCTTGTTCCAGAATCTGGTGCTTCTTCAACATGGAGACGGCGCTCTGCTCATCCTGCTTAGAGAGGCAGCCGTCACAACCACAGCCGTCCCCCCGCCCCTTGACCCAAAGCCCCTGCAAGAGGGGCCGGCTGACTGCGTGGTGTGGCAGGAGGAAGACTTGGCAGAAAGGAAAAAAAGCCACAGGTGTGACATGGGCGCTGGGATACGGAGCGCTCCACGAGCTTCAATGTGGACTGGACTGTGGGAGCCTCTGAAAGACGGACATGAGGATGACGCAGGATGACGCAGGGTGACGAGGACCTGCTGAAGTATGAGGTAAAGCCCAGGCAAACCAAGTGTATCCTGGCTGGCTGAAGACCTCTCCACGGTCTAACAGATGTAGATAACAGCAACCTGGTGAGAATACCTTCAAATGCTGCTAGACGGTCTCAAAACTAAAGCATCTAGTATATACTGTAAAAGGCAGACTTCGGCAAATTTCTATTTAAAAAAGCGGAGGGCATGACGAATCCGGTCTTAACGACAATACTGGGATTCAGACAAGAAAATTCTGCGTCGAGGGGCAAAGGGCCAGGTTCCAGCCACCAGTATGCACCACGCTGCCCCCACGACCGAGGCGACAACGAAACGTTTCACAAGGACGTCGCCCCCGGTGGTGCACAAGCTCAGGCTCTGCGTCTGAGGCTCTCGGGCGGCAGGGCTGGTGGGAGGGGGCCCGGCCTCCCTGCCTCACCTTGGCCTTCTCCTCGGACATCATGTACAGCTCCTGCTCGCTCATCCACGCCTCGGCCTCGGCCGCGTCAAAGTAGTACTGCTGGGCCTTGTGCGCCTCCTCCAGCCGCCGGTGCCGCTTCTCCGTCTCCTCGATGAGGAGGCCCCACAGCTGCTTCAGGTCGGCCAGCCTCTGCCGGATGGCCTCGGCGTTGAGGCTGCTGTCCGTGACGATGTTCTGGCTCCTCTCAAAGATGTCGTCGATGCGGGGCTGGTGGCCCTGGATCTCCTTCTGCAGGGTCTGTGGGAGCAGGGCATACACGCCGGAGGCTCACTAAGCCCTGGCAGCTCGCTGCTTGTGCCGCGCCTCGGGGGCCGAGGAGAAGCTGCCAGCCCTCAGAGCTCCCCTGCTCACCGCCTTGCAGCGTGGCGCCGATTCACCAGGAGGAGCCAGCCCCGGCAGACACGCTTACCTGATTTTTCTTTATTAACAGCTGCACGGTCTGGAGGTTGTGGCCGTGATCCGTGGAAGTTGCCAAAGGCATCCTCTCTCCAACCCACAACTGGAAGGAAGTGTAAAGAGGTGGTCAGGGCCACTCAAAGAGAACAAATATTTGATGCAAACGAAGGCAGGAGGGGAGAGCAGGGAGGCCGGCGTGAGAGAGGAAGTGTATTCAACCCCACTGGGGGATAAACGACAAGGTCCTACTGTACAGCACAGTGAACCATATTCAATATCCTGTGATACGCCGTAATGGAAAAGAATATGAAAAAGTATAACTGAGTCACTCTGCTGTACAGCGGAAATTAACACAACATTACAAATCAACTATACTTTAATACAATTTAGAAAAAGAAAAAGAATCCCACTGGGAAGGGTGGCCTGGGGAGCCTGCCCTTCTTCTCCGATACAGGGCACGGGCCAGTCTTCCAGGCCTTACTTCATCCTCAATACCGGACTCCCCGTGAGTCCTCATTGTTTGCTTTTAAAACTACCGTTCGGGGCTTCCCTGGTGGCGCAGTGGTTGAGAGTCCGCCTGCCGATGCAGGGGACGCGGGTTCGTGCCCCGGTCGGGGAGGATCCCACATGCCACGAAGCGGCTGGGCCCGTGAGCCATGGCCGCTGAGCCTGCGCGTCCGGAGCCTGTGCTCCGCAACGGGAGAGGCCGCGACAGTGAGAGGCCCGTGTACTGCAAAAAAAAAAAAAAACTACCATTCGAGGGGCATTAAACCCTTGAGTTATGCTTAGAAAACCCGACAGAAGAACAGAGTTACATTTTGTGTGGATACACAGAACAGGGCTGGGACGGCTCAGCCCACTGACATGACCAAGGTGGGTCGGGCCCAGGCTGGCCAGGCAGGGAGGTACTCACGATCTCGTCCTCCACGTCCCTGTTGAACTGATGGATCTCTCTGGAGGCCAGCAGGTTCTGCTTCCTCTCGTTCAGGGGCTCCAGCAGCGCCATGAACTTGGTCTGCACGGTGAGGCGCTTGCTGTCCACCTCGTCCGTGCTCTTCCCCTCCTGGCTCAGGGCCTGCGCCTGGCTCTGGAGCTCTTCGATCTCCTTCTTCCGCACCTCCATCTGATTCTCCAGCATCTGAGGGCGAAGACAGACCCACCTTCACACCCGAGACGAGGGACACACGGAGGGTGCTGTAAAACGTTCCCCTGTGGCACTGGCCACAAGGGAAGACCCAAGAATATTCACTGATACAGTGGAGAGCCCAAGAAATGGTTCCGCACGGCCAGCGAACCAGCAATTAGCGCTCCACTTCGTCAGCTGATCTTTCAAAAAAAAAAAAATCCCTAGAAAGATTTTTTTCAACTTGGTAGCAACTGTCCAGTTTACCCAGGAACTTAGGAGGCAAATGACAGGGGAAACAAGAATTAATCATGGGGAAAGGAAAGGACAGCCTTCGTCTGCCTGTTCAGATGCCATAACGACGTTGGAAACCAGCTGAACCCCCAGGAAGGAGTCAGGTCTTCTGCTTCCAGTTCTTTTAGGCCAGAAGGACGGCCAATGTTACCATCTCCTCTCGATTTCTTCAGTCAGAAAGCTGATTATTCTTCTTGAAAACACTGGACAATGGCTAAAAACATCCTAACTGTGTATTTACATGAGGAAAACGAGCAAAAGCAGAAGCAGAGGTCTCTCACTCAGGAAAGACCACCCTGGGAAGCCCACACACGGCCGGCTTAGAGACAAGGGGCTGGCGTCTGAGAATAAACCGACTCTTTTCTTAGGTAGGGGAGGACTTGGCCACACACTGCAAACCTGGCCCAGGGAGCTCCTGCCAGGTTCTGCCACCAACCTGCTTGCTCAACCTCACCGGCGATGCTTCCTCCTCAATTCAGAGTAAATTCATTGGCCCCTAGATGGGCTTTACTGTGATGCAAAAAAACCCAAATTTCTTTTATTATTTATCAAGTGCCCTGAACAACTCAGGTAACTATCACATATCTAGACGTTATACAGCCAAGTATGCAAACACAATAACTTTCCTTCGTGTAAATTTCAGACTAAATGAAATGAATATTTACTCAACTGTTAAGTGGTGATACTATCCATCAACCAAGATGATAATGAAAGAATATTTCCATGCATGGACACCCAACACTGCTACTGTGCCTTTCCAATTGATTCTGGAAATGTCCCACGATGCTGTCAGAGCCCGCTGTGCTGGGTTAAAATCCCTTCACACACCAAGGGGATGTCTGAGAACACGGTGGGCGAGTTAAGACTATCAGGACCACGGCAGAGAAACAGCCACTTGCCTGTTGCTTTTTCAGCAGGGTG
>NW_006792456.1:2504409-2543371 GCF_000442215.2 Lipotes vexillifer
CACTGGTGAGGTCTTTGCCATAGTCATCAGATTGAATCTGACTCTCCAGGCCGTGCAGCCATTTGTCCAGATCTGCACAGCTCTGGGTGAAGAGTTCAGCTCTGTTTGCGTCGAAGAGCCGCTGGGCCTTGGTCTGTGTGGTAGACTCAAGGACTTCCCACATTTTATGTAAACCTGTGAGTTTCTCCTTCACCACGGCTTCCGTCTCTGGCTTTTCTGAAATGAGCTGCATTCCTTCCTGGAAAACACACATACATGCAGTTTGCAGGAGAATAGGTGCCACTGTGAAAAACAAACCTGAGATATCAAATACCTTATTCATTCAACACACACACACACACACACGCACGCACGCACGCACGCACGCACACACGCATGCGCAGCCTTTCCACGTCGAGTTAACTGCTCAACAAAATTGACAATGGCCTGGCCTACTGTGGTTTTCACAGGCGTGGAGCACCAAGTGATTGCTGGGGCTTAGGGACACCTGATGCCGATAACCTAAAACTCCATCCCCTCCACATCATCCCCAAGAGACCGTAATACATTATTTTAACCGTTAAGAGTTTGAAACAACATAGAGTGTGAAGGAGAGAGAAGGGTGGGTGGGGAATGTCACATTCATGTTCTATTGTGCTGCAGAGAACCTCCCTGTGCCGAAGAAACACATTTTAGATTATTTAAAATATATAATATTTCTAAGTTCCATGGATCCGCTCAGTCTCTGTCACAGTCCAGCACACATAACATGATCAACAGAGTGAGGACGCCACCCCAGGGGCTTGCGGTCCATCAGGGGCAGCAGATGAGACACGGGACTGCTCCCGGCTGTGTTAACTTCTGTATGTGGTCAGATATGACTCAAATATGCTGGAAAACGTGCTAAATACAAAGGAGCTCATTTCCACCCAGTTCATTTACCCACCACGGCCACACCAGCGGAGCCCCATCAAACATCTTAACTCACCTTCTCAATTTTGTCAAGCCATTCTTTGTTGGATGCGAGTTCTGCCATAAAGGCTTGATGTTTTAACCATTTACTGTGCAGATTTCTGGCTTCATCATAAGACATGTCCTGGGCTGTAAGCATCTTTTCATTGATCCAGAGAGACAGCTAGGAAAGAAAAAAAAAAAAATCAGGAAGGTTTCAGAGACTGTGGTCACAGTGACATCAGCCTTTCTTCTGCCCGGAAAGAGCCGTAATGTCGTACTACACACACTCCATGTTTCCATGTCAACAGACAACCAAATGTTCACTTTACAACTCTGACCCGTCACAGCAGGTATCTCCACTGTACAGACACTGTACCGGAGCCTTGCTCCCGACTATGTATCTAACATTAAATCCAGGAGTACAAAAGTGCTCCGAGCCAGCTTTCAAACTGCTTGGCACCCTTAACCAGCTTTTCCCCCAAAGGCCTGTGTTTAAAATTCTGCCCTAACCAGGCTAAGTCACAACCTTCTTTCTCCTTCAAAGAGCTGTGCCAGCTATACCGTGTTAAGCATGATTAAGTGTCTTCTACTCTGTTCGGTAATCCTTTTACTCTTTTAGTGCTTTTATTTAAAAAAAAACCAAAGCCCCTACTCTTTTATCCCTCCCTTTTCCTTCACAGGCCCATCTATGGGGATGCCAAAAAGCGTAAGTAACTTGCTCACTATAGGGGTAAGGCAGCAACGATGCCCTCTCAACGCTCCCTTCAAGTCTCAGTCACCTGCGCCTTTTCTTCCTCTGTCTGTAAAGAACCTTCCATTCAGACCAAGAAACACTTCACAGGACTTGATTTTGAGGCCCAACATGTCTTGCTTGGATCTGAACTCTAGGAAGCCTCTTCACAGAGCCTGCCAGCCACTGACAGACAGATCTGAGAAGCCTGGGGCAGGAGTCAGCCCAGCCTGGCTTCTGGACACACTTCTCCTGCTGGCTCTCGTCCTGATTTGCCTGGCTCCTCACTGCCTGCCTGTAGTTGGCCACACCAGGGTCCTAATTCCTACCCCATCACAGCACTAACCAGGAAGAGCTTTTGTTTGCCCAGGCGAAAGATAATGCAAACAAACGCAGGATCAGCCTGGAACCAGAAGCAAACGTCTTCAGGGGCTGTGCCCTTTCTCCTAATGTGACCACAAGAAGCCACGCTTACACCAGCTGCTGCCACAACGAATTTGCACCCAAACTGCTTCATGGTCCCATCACCAAAGGTTTAGAAATGGTGCATAAAACCAACAGAAACGCTTACAGAATCAACAATTCCGAGGCCATTCACTTGCACCCTGGGCTGCTGCTAGGAAAGGCTTCCCCATAAATTTGCTTCAACAATACAAAGTCTGTTCTTTGAAAACAATGTCAAGGAGGGTGATGCGGGTCATGGGAGCACCCCGGCTCTGCACATGGGCGAACCCCCAGGCACCATCCCTACTTTCCTCAGGATACTCACCCACCACACAGGAGGGAGTGGGGTTGAAAGCAAAAGGTCGTGAGATCTTTGATGTCACGCTTTATTAAGGGAAAAAACCCCAGTAAATCTCATAAAGCCCTTTGTAAGCAAGGAGCATAGATAGATTTGTTACACAGCAACCGAGACACTAAATTTCCTACTTTAAAAGCATTACCTATTTTCCTTCCAGCTACCTGAGTAACTAAGATCTGAAATGCTATGGCCGTTCAATCTAAGGAGAAAAGAGGTTAAAAGGAAACCAAATGGTAAAACTTTCCCCTGTACTCTGTACACACACACTAAACACAATAAAAGGCATTTATCCGAAGTGCAAAGGACATTCACATATTTGCGCTATTCATAAACACCTACCCAAGAGAGATTTTTAAAAAAAGAGCTACATAAAAGTCAGAGGCTTATAAACAAATCTGCTCTTTGCTGAACACATCATCCTACAGATAAAGCAGCGTGCAATGCAGCACAATGAAATGGAGCTATGGAACTTGCTAGTTTATCAGCCCTCCATCAGCATTTTGGAATCAGAACCACAGTTATTATTTGTGGGCATTTACAAAGGTCATTTAAGAATATACTCATTCTCTGCAGAACAGAACACTGTGCAGATTGGAAGAGGATAGGAAAAAATGCTTTGATCACTGAATTAAGCTCAAAGCAAAGCACTGAACTCACTACCCCTGTGCCACCACGTCTAGTTATACTGTCCTCCTGGGGGAAAAAAAAAATCAATTTCAGAAAACAGGAGGTATGGTGGGAGGGAACACAACAGAAAAGCAGTACCTTTTAAATCATTCATTTTTCAGGACATCACATTAAAATAACGGTACAAAAATTATGATGCTCTTTGTGTCGCTATCTGTAACTGGGGCTAGGTGGGTCCTGCTCATTCCCACAGCAACCGCTGCGATAAATTTCCCCATCCAGGAAGTGTTTCTGGGCGGGTAGCAATGATGGCAGAATTCACAACCCAGCCCCCTCTAGCCTCTAACCCACGAGGAAAGGAGCGTGACAGCGAAGACAACCTGGATTCTCCAGACCCTGAACAATACCAACAGCCAGCAATGGTATTAAATCTGACCTCCGGGTGCTCTGTAAAACTCCACCAGCACAATAATAGATAGGTTTTCAAATGCTGGGCTGGTGCACACACAAGCTCCATTCTCAGAGGTTCTGGCTTAAAAGGGGTGTATTTTAATGAGGCTGAATGATGGAAAGTTTATAGTCAAAGAATAGTATCTCTTAATAACAATATCAACCCTTTGCTTGTACTGCTACACTGAGGGTTTTGGAGCCCCAAACCTGACCTAAATTCTGTCACTATGTGGAAACTATATATGCTGATGTGGTACCCCCAGCAGATCCTATGGCTGTACTAACGCTTAATGAGGTTCAAGGAGAGAAAGATAAACCAGGGAGACTTGGCCCAGCAGTGACAAAGAGACCTGCGAATCACCTCCAGGGCAACAAAGCCCAGTCAAAACCTTTGTGCATACTTTGAGGGGAAATCGTGCAGGGCTGAGCCCTCTGGGCGTGCCTAACAGTCACTGTTGTGTGTTGAGGAGGGAACTCCTTGTAACTAAGGATGCTAATTTGGAACAAGCGTTAACAAAGATCTAAAACTCTACTAAAACTATTTCCTGTGATTCAACTTGGAAGGACTATCGTTTTATCTGCTTAGTTTTCCCACACATTTCTATTTTCGAATCCACACGTATGTAAATGGAAAATGGGGGCTGGAAATTTCAACTGAGCTTCTCTCAAAGGTTCCTCCGTCCTCTCACTTCCTGCTCATTTCCTGGCATTCTTTTTCCCAAATTTAGTCCAGGTTTCACCACGCTCAGGTCAATGAATTTCATCTCAGTAACTTGTCCTTTAAGCAAGGGTATGGAATCCCACTGATTTCCCCAGCACAACACTTCCAGTATGTCTTGAGGTTAAAACAAGTCACTGGTGGTGGTGCTTCAAGGCAGACATCAAGGTACTTCAGGGACCTTCGATCTGGGGAAGGCACAGCCCAGGCTGCAAACATCTCCTGACAACTTTCACTCCCTCCAGTGCTGAAGGGCCACTTGGTATTCACTGCAGCACATCATGCAACTCTACACAGCTAACCTTGGAGCCCATTACTCTTCCCTATGCCTTGTCTGGGGACGCGAATGCCTCTTTAAATGAGCATCCTATTCAAATAGGTTATTAAAGCTCGGGTGTCACTTGAAGAGGCACTCCTGTCCTCAGCCTGTCTGGCTTCAGGCAAACCCCGAGAGACCTAGGTTCATCAGTGTGGCCCTGAAAGCCAACAGACCCTAAGCCACATAGTTGAGGGGCTTTCTTCCCTTCTCAAGGTTTAGCTACTAGAGCATACTTTAAGATTCACAGTAAGACAGCAGTTTAATGGACATGAAGGATCGCTTCTGTCACCGACTCTCTGACTCAGCTGTTATTAGAGCCACATTTCTTTTAACACACAGCTACACGTTTGCATGTGAGGGATTCGTGATGAGTCCAGTCATATTTTTAGCACATGACCTCGATCGTCTCCCCACCCCTCAAACTCCCCGTCCCCAAGGTCCCTGCAGCTTCACTTGGATATTCTTCATCCCATTTCTGCCTCCAGTGGGATTCAAAGTCTAATAAACCAGAGAGGACCGGGTCTCACTGTGGCTCTCTGGCAGACAGTGAAATACGACGATGTGCTTGTGATCTCACCCATGTGAAGTCAGCTAGACGCTTTATTCCAACTAGCTTGCAGAAAGATTGCATTTTTCTGGCGAACTTTAGTTTCCCCAGTTTGTTTACGCATGTATCAGGGGAGCATGAAATAGTTTGAGAATCATCAGATTAATACCACATGCTAAAACTCAAGAGTTTGAAATCAGGATTACTGCTGCTCTTGGCATATCAGACAGACACCTGAGGAGCCTGAAAGATGGATATTTCAAGGTCTTCAGTGAATAAGAAAGTCAGTTTGTATGTTTTCAAATCTTTCTTCTTACCTGGGTAGCCAATTGCAGTTCCTTTTACTTCTTTCCTTCTGTACTATTAAATGTGCGTCATTGGTAAATAGTTTAAAATACAATATTAGATGCTTTTAGGTTACAGAATACTTGAGAACATCACTGTCTTTGACGATGGAAACGTTCTAACATCTGCATTGTTCATGTGACATGGCAGCCACGAGTCACAGGTGGTTGGCTACTGAGCACTTAAAATACGGCGAGTATGATGGAGGAAGTACACACTTAATTTCATTTGATTTAAAATGAGACAGCCACATGCAGTGTCTACTAGTGTCTACTGTATTGGACAGCACAGTTCTAGCCTACAATATTCTAGATCGTAATAATCTGGTTACTCTAAGTGGTAACTTGTAGGCTGGAGAACTGACACTGCCCCACCTGCAAATCACATACGTGATATGAATTTCTGGCCTCAGTTAGTTTTATAATTCCAAGGGCTCTTATGCCAAATGCTCGGCTGCTCTTGTGAGAAGAGAGGAAAGGAGGAGTTAAAAGGAGACGCACCTCCTGACAATCTTGCAGGAATTTCTGAAGATCCCTGTTGTCCTTCAGTCTCATCAGAAGCTCACTGGCTGCCTCACGATTCTTCCTATGTCTGTTACAAAGATAATAAAAATAATTTTAAAAAGAGGAAGCAGGGAATCTTGAAATGCAGAATTTACAACTCAGCTTCTTTCCTGGGTCTCAATATACACTGAAAACAGTTTGCTAACAGTTCTCAATCATGTCAAGGAGACAAGATAACCTGACCCAGAGAGTTTAGCATCCTCCAAATGAGTAAGCCATGGTACAAGAGACCATCACACCTGTCCCAGCCACACAACAGGCCAGGATGCAGGCAAAAGAGCTTCATACATCTGGTGTTAGGGGAGAAAAACCCTGAGCATGTGCTGAGTGAGGGTCTCAATTTTAGGAACTATGTGAGAATATGAAATTGATCTTGAAGAAACTCACACCTGGGTGACAGGCCATGTACATGGCTAAGAAAATGCATAAAACCATGCAGCTGGCTCAAAGGAACCTTCCCTGATGACGAGATCCTCGTCAGGAGAAAAACTCACCCAAATCAACAATAAACCAAGAATGAAAATTTTCAGACCTGTGACATCACACACCTGACTCAATCCCACTCTTCATTAACAGATAAGGGTCACCAAGGTTTAAAGAAGTTAAAGCACAAAACCGTAACCGAAAAACTTAAAAGAACTGGAAGGAGCTGCTGAACTTGGGGAATGACAAGGCACGTGGAATGCTGGGCACAGGGCTTCCTGGCACACGCTGTGGAGGTGCCAGAACTCCCCTGAGAGCCTCCTTTACACGCCCAGGGGCTTCTCCACCAGCCTGTGAAGAAGAGCCACGTGAATGCTGTGAGTGCCACGAGTGCCACGGAAAGGGCTACCTCCACGTGGTCCTACTGCCATGGGGCAGAGCCGTACCACACTGAGCATCGAGAAGCATCGCCGTAACACAGCTCCCCCATCTTCCCAAGGAACCCAAGCGCCAGCCAGCCAAAGCGAAGGGTGCGAGGAAGGGCAAAGGAAGAGTGCAAATGCGGAGGTTTGGTTTTTCATTCCAATTCCCAAAGCGATTTCTTGCTGCAGTGCCTGGGCAAGGTCTCTCAACTAGCCCTGCCTGCCCCCATGGCAGGGAGGAGGAAGAACACGACCTCTGATCCTCTACAACAACAAGAAAGGGCAGCTCAGGGAGCACCTCATGCCAACTGGCTTTTAAAGAACCTTCCTCAAGAGCAAGAAAGACCTTTCAGTGATGCATGTGTCACACGGGCCTGCAGTGGCTGCTGGCAACAAGGGACAGTGGCAGCACTGTAGCTACCATCTTGCCTGGGGACCAAAGGGAAATGCCCTCTGTTCCTACGGGTACCGAAGACTACAGAACACAGCAATAGCATGAATGGAAATAATACCGTTAGGTATTGTTGTTTATTATAATATGCTTATACCACTTAGGCAAAACGCAACAATAGAAGAGTACTTCTCATATAATGCTAAATGAAAAGAGTTTATGCACAGCCAATGATACAAAACTCCAAGGCACAAACTGGAAAAGCAAAAACTAAAATGGCATGTGCTGAGGGTGAGATTAAAAAGTAGTAGTTTCCACCTCCCCTCCGAATTTTTAACATTGTGGCTTTTATAATAAAACATAAAAGGCCAAAGCCCCTTCACTTCATTGCTATCCTTTCTCAAAGATCAAACATTTTTTTAAAAATGTTTCTTGAAGACTGTTAGTGATTTCGGACTAAAGGAATTAGTCATCTAAAAATGTGGGTGGGGAAGGAATGTCAAGAAAAGCTCTTCAAGTTCCCAACCCTCAAATTCCAGTCACTATTTGCAGGGGGCATTTAAGAGAAAGAAAGCAAATAAAGCAAACCTTCAGGAGGAAGGTAATTTGAGTTGGAGTTAAGTCACAAAATGCAAGAGTCCTGCCTTTCTTTAGCCAAAGGCCTTAAATGAAAGTTCCCGTTCCCTTCCCCGGCGTCACACAAAAATGCTACGATGGCAAGGAGTAAACAGAGACACGGGCAGTTAAACCAGGACACGCGACTTTGAAGCTCGTAGAAATAATAGGAGTAAAAATAACTTCAAACACTGGGAAAATTTACTAAGAGAGAAATACCACCGGATGGAATCTTGAATGTCTCTCTTATATAATCAAGACTCACACGTGCCCAGTAGACTTCTGCCTGGACAATTTTCCTCTTTCGGTGGGTGCATGAAGGAGGGAAAGGCCAAATGGTGATTTAAGGCCTCATGTCCAAACAACACAGATCAGGGCGGGCATGAGGACGGCCTCTGAGTGATGTGCTCTGCGGAACGAAAAACAGCTACACAGGCAGCTGAGATGGTTGCTGCTTCAGAAAACCCTCGAGAGAAGTGAGCATGGCTTAACTGTGCACTAGTGGTCACCACCCGTCATTCACGGGAAGTGAAACTTGGAAAGGTCTTTCAAGGGGTGATCGTGGATTTAATTACAGGGAAGGACCTTCTTAAACTTGGCCGTAGCTTCCCACACTCCTAAGAGTGCTCTTTGGGGCAAGGTTAAATCTCTTGCCTTCTTTCCATCTCTCACCACCTACCCCTATAATGAGACTCCAAAGCTCCTCACCACATGAGGCAGATATTGGGCTTAACTGTGGTTCTTACGGAAAATAAAGAACCACAGGTACCTAAGTAAAGTGGGTTGGTGATTTTTAAGCTTTTTTTCCCATGTGAGATCAGGTCTGGCTTTATGAAACTGGACACTTTTCCTTTTCTCCCAGGACTGCACTGGGGCTGGAATTTCCCTCTGAGCCAGGAAGCTCACCCGTGCACACCCCCCTGAGCAGGCCTGGACAGCAGGCTCCTTTCCACCCAGTCACAAGCCCTTTAAAGGCCACTCGTGCCCCACCCACATCTGCTAAGAGTCAGCGTCTCTGTTCTAGTACTTATTCTTCTCAACAAACTTCAGTGGTAAAATCGACGAGATTTCCGGAACGTAAGCAGGTTACGATGAGCTTGCTTTCTACAAAAATAGCTTCACGGGAGCGTCAGAATGTTTCTGGACGGGGATCAGATCCGAAGAGTTAGATATTCACTTAGCATGTGCCCTGACACCACCTGGAACTCAGATTTGTGTATTTTTTATAACAGACCAGTGTCCTCTGGGGTCAAGTTTCAGATCTTGAGGCCTCTGGGGATATTAAAGTGAAACCAGAATTCGGTTAACACGTGCTGAGGAAAATAAGAAAATGTCATCCTCCTGAGGGCAGATCACCGGAACGCCCCGTCCCCCTTGCATCTCTCTTACGCTTACGGATGGCAGGGAATCTTCTTCCCAATGCTTTTTTTTTTTTTGCGGTACGCGGGCCTCTCACTGTTGCGGCCTCTCCCGCTGCGGAGCACAGGCTCCGGACGCGCAGGCTCAGCGGCCATGGCTCACGGGCCCAGCCGCTCCGCACCCAATGCTTTTTTAACAACAGAAATCCCCAGGAGGCCTTGGAACCCCACGGGCCCAGGCTCTCAGGCAAGGACAAAAGGAAGGTTAAGCCGCACTTGAGAGCTGCTGAAGCATTCCCTCACATCCAGGAGCCTCCGGTCTTGACAGAGTCACCTGCTGCCAACAAGCCTTTGCAGCTGCAGCATCAGGGGACGGATAAACACACTGAGGAAGCTGCCAGGCAGCTGCACGCCTGCCTGAACACAAGTGTCTCCAGTGGCCCGGCCTGCCTTCAGGAAACCAGCTGTGTGCACCTAACATGGAAGAACATGGTGCACCATGTTTACGAAACGACATGAGATTTAACATTAAGAGAAAAGAAATTCCTTCTCCTCCAGGTTAAGCCTGCCTTGCCCAATCCTCGTTTCTCACACTCATTGAAGAAGGGCTTGGTGGAGGGATTTTTTTCTTTTTCTTTTTCATAGCTGTTTTAAAAGCAACAGATACAAAATTATAATTAATATACCGTACGTCCTATTCCATAGTACCACCCTGAGAGCATACGGCTTAGGATCTGAATCAGTGCAAAGCACAGACTGGTTAAAGGCAGGAGCTCAGTCTTTACAGGGCAAGAGCAATTCCCCTCTCCACTGCACACACTGTAAAACGCTCATCTGGCCCAGGGTCCCAGGAGACCCTCTCAGACATGGTAAGAAGGTAAGCAAGGAAACGCTCTCAGCAAGAAGTTCTTCCTCTTCACTTGAAGGCCAGAGAACCCTTGAGGAAGAGGCTGTCTCTCGGCGACATCAGTCTCACAGCAAGCCCTTACATCTGGCCCAGGTCTCCCTGGCACCGGGGGAGATCAGCTGCAGCAGAGGCTAGTGACTGACCCAGATGGGCCACACCCAGAGAGAAGTGGCCAGTCCAGAACCAAGCCAGATCTGCCCAGACCTCCTACATCAGTAATAACCAAGGCAGAGTTAAGAGGCAGGCGTGAGGGTCTAACAGAGGACACTGGCCAGGGAGAAAAATCTTTTGGAATGGCAAATAAATAAATAAATAAATAAATAAATAAATAAAAATAAAACAAGAGCATCTCATCTTGGAGAGGCCTTGGCAGAAAAGGAGCAAAAGTCTTTTTTCTTATTATGAAAAAGATCCTATTACAGCATTACCCAAGCCAATATTCTAAGAAAGGCCTGATGGTGTTCACTTTTGCCTCTGCCAGGTACTCAGGACAAGCCAACTGTGCCCTTCCTCCCTGTCCCCTCCTGAAAGGTCTCAGCGGAGTCTTGTGTGGATGAAGGTGAATGTGGGCTTGGCTGGGGAAGCGTCTGGCTTTCAGGGTCCCACTGGGTGACACACTACGTGTCACCTCTCACAGGGCAAGGCTCACACCCCACCGCTACTCAGCACTCTGGCTCTCCTAAGTCTTTGGTTAAGAATTAGTCTGGCGTCTCAGGCTTTCTTTCTTTTGTAGATTAAATTTTGCTAGGTGCCCATGTCCTGCCCACTGGGGGAATTTATACCCACAGCCCCAAAGACGTTGGCCAGTGACTCAGATGCTTGACAGCCTCTGGGTGTATGACTCCCTTGAGAACCTCAGGACGCCGCACCTGTCATCGATAGAGTCCACCTTCTCCTGGATGCGGTCCGAACTGATGTTCCCATCGCTCACCAGCCTCCGGCCCGTCTCCACGACCGCATTGATCTTCTCCTCGTTGGCGTCCATGGTGGTCATGAAGTCCTCTTGTTTTTTAATAGCTGCTTCAGCTCCTTCCAAGGTGGTGGGCATTTCAGTATGGGCCAAAACATACTCCTTATTTAAAAAGGGAAAAAGAAAATCAGAGCAGGATGAGAAATCATGAAATACAACTTGCTTTCAGAACAACAACAAAAAAGCACTCTTCCCTACATTCTGCATTTCCACGCAACATACTTTGCAACAATTGCTTCGTCACACTTATATGAAACTATCTATGGAGTCAGTTAACACAAAAAGTTGGGCGGGGAAAAAAATCCCAGTGGGACACTGCAAGTGGCTAAATTTCCCTAAGTGGTTAAATGCTCTTATTTTTTTCCCGAAGAGTGAGGGAAGTGAACAAAGGTCTGTGCATCAGCCACAAGGGTCCACTCATGTGCCCATAAGGTGACAGCAGCAGACCGTTCAAACCCAATCTTTTAAGAAGGGTTATCAACCACAATGTTGGCGACCATCCTTAGCTCTTTCTCTTTCTCTAATCACTGCCCTTGGGTCATTGGGTCAAGTCCCTGACCTTTCCAGAGCAACAAAGACAGAACCATTCAGGAAAAAAAAAGAAAGAAAGAAAGAAAGAAAGAAAAAAAAATCCCCTAAAATACTGGGTTGGCCAAAAAGTTCGCTTGGATTTTTCCGTAATCTTACGGAAAAACCCGAACGAACTTCTTGGCCAACCCAATACTTTTTAGAATGAATGAACACCTCTCAGAATGCCGCTAATTTAATGAACTACCATGAGGACATACGTACTATGAACACACTAAGAGGTCCTCGACCGTCACTGCAGTGGAACTGTACTCTGCAAGGCAAGATAGCCCCTGTGGAAATCTTCAGCTCTATCCCCTACTACGTTGTGACGGGTTTCAGTGCCTTAGATGTCAGGAAAAAACAAATGTCTTTCCATTCTTCTTCTCACTTCCCACAGGTGAGGTTTAAACCAGCAGCCCTGGCAGAAGTGCCTCCAAAGGCAGCCAGGGCCTGCTCCGACAGGAAGGAAGCCAAGGCAAGGAGGGACGTTACCTGGTTGTTCAGGAAGGCTTCGGCCTGCTTCGTGTCCCGCAGGAACTGCTGGTAGGCGTGGGACTGGGAGAGAAGGTTCTGCCTGTTCTCCCACATCTTGTGGAGCTCATTCCACCCAGTGTCCAGGGCCTGCAGCCGCTGCCGCAAGAACATGTACTGGGCGTCGGTCTGGCCCTGGGTGACCATCTCGCCCATGTCCCTCATCTTCTGGTAGTCCTCCTCATAGTTGTCGATCTCGTTTTTGATGTTCTCGTGCTGCGTGAGGAGCTTCTCGGCCTCGGTCAGGGTGTTGGGCATGTCCTCCGAGGCGATGGCCGTCTGGGTCCTGGAGAGCCAGGACTGGAAGTCGTCCAGGTCCCGCAGGAACTGCTGCAGCTTGCTGGCCTCTCCCAAGGAGGCCTCGCGGTTCTTCAGCGTGGTCTTCATCTCCTCCCACACGTCGCTGATCTCGGCCAGCCGAGACAGGATGGCCTGGGCCTGGTCGGGGTGCTCAGACTCCAGCTTCTCGGCCTCCTTCTGCAGGTCGCTCAGCTTTGCCTCGATGGCCACCAGGTCCCGCTCCATGCCGGTCAGCTTGCGCTGCAGGGCCATGACTCCCGCCAGGTCGTTGCCCAGGTCCTGGGTGGATTCGATGACCTTGGTCTTTTCCCGAATCCAGGACTTGGTTTCGTTGCACTCGAGGTGGTAGTTCTGGATGCTCAGGGCGGAGAGGAGAGCGTCCTTCTTCCGGTCCACCAGCTCCCTGAACTGACTCCACCTGTGGGTGCAGGGGCAGAGGAGAGAGCAGAGTGGGAGAAAGGCCGGAAGCGCACGGCTGGACAAGGAAATTAACAGTGACAGTCGAAGCTGCGACTCCCCCTCCAACTTTGCTTTGACTACGTGCGTTTTGGAAAATCATCTCCCTCAGTATATGGACACCTAATATCACCATCGAAACAGCTCAGAGACACACTGTAATCGGGAAAGAGCCTGACAAGAGCGGGGATTTGTCTAAGGAGCTGCAAAGTCAGCAGTGACAACACACCCGTCCCCCAAAGAGTCACTTAATTCATGTCTGCGATGCACATTTTACTCATCTCCGAGCGGCACCTAATGAATGTTTCCCACACCCAAAGGCCTCAGAACCAAGGCCAGCTTGCCACCACGACCTACTCAAATGTATTTATTCAACAGAAAGATAAGACCAGGACAAAGGTCCACCTTGATAATCAGGACTCTCGTCCACCAATTACATCTCAAACATGCTAAAACCCTGTTCCAGAAATCATTTTCAAAGACACAGGACAGGTGCCGCCTTATGCCGTGATCCACCATGCTGGGCACAGGTCTCACACCCAGGCCCTCGCTTCCCACATCGGGAGGGGCTGCCCCGAATGATGTCGCTCTCTCCGCCCCACCCCCCACCCCCACCCCACCCCACCCCTTGCCTCTTTCTCAGAGACACTTCTTGAAAAACCAGGGTGTGTCGAAAGGCAGATGCCGACATCATGACGTCAGCGCCACGATGTCAGTGACCCTGTGCAGGAAATTCCTGATGTCAGTGACCCTGTGCAGGAAATTCCTGATGTCAGTGACCCTGTGCAGGAAATTCCTGACCGTGAGGCTCAGCAGGCGACCTCGCCATCCCGGCATGGCTCACAGGGAGCCGGCCCGCCCCCTGTCTCACGCTTACCTCGTGTTGAGCTTGTCCTGCTGGGCCTTGATCTCCTTCTCACTCGGGTGGCCGCTGTGCATCAGCTGCCGAGCGATCTGGTTCACCACCGCCACCCGGGAAGCCTGGTTGTTCATCTCTGGCTCTAGGCTCTCGAATCTGCAAAGGCAATTCAACAGGGAGGTCACCTGCTCGGTCACCTCGGCTGCGAGGGGCGGGAGGGCCAGTGTCCCCGCGGCACCCGCTCACCTGTGCTGGATGACCTCCAGGTCCTCCAGCTTCTCTGGGATCTGCATGTTGTCGAGCCACTGCTCCTTCTCGTCGATCCAGAGCTCGCAGGCCCCGGCCTCGCTGAACATCTTGTACAGGGCCAGGGTGTCCTGCAGCGCCTGCTTCCGCAGCCGCGTCAGCTCGGCCACCTCCTTGTAGCGCTCCTCGATGCCCGCCAGCCGGCCCTGCACGTCGGGAGACTCGGCGTGCTCCTGGGGGAGGGCGCCGGCCTGCTCGTGCAGCGAGTCGATGGTGGGCCGGTAGTTGGCGATCTCCTCTGCCACGTCCTTGTGCTTCTTGACCAGGGACTGGGTGGAGTACTCGTCGTGGCCCACGTCGTTGCTGGAGACGATCTTGAGGATGTCCAGCATCCAGGCGTCGATGTCGTCGGCGTCCGCCTGGAACTGATGCAGCAGCGAGGCCTCCTCCAGGCGCTTCTTGCGGATGGCCGAGAGCTGCTCCAGGTGGGCCCACTGCTCGCGAATGTAGGCGATCCGCTCCCGGATCTTCTCCGACCCAAAGTGCTCCTCGGCGATCATGTCTTCGCCCTCCTTGATGGCCTGCTCGAAGTGGCCGCTGCGGCCGCTCATCTCATCCTCGAACGCCCGGTGCTTGCTGAGCAGCCGCACGACGCTGGTGAGGTCCTTGCCGTAGTCGTCGGAGGACAGGATCTTCTCCTTCTCCCGGATCCAGCCCTCCTCCTCGGCCATCTCCCAGAAGAACTTCCAGAGGCGACGGGACTCTTCCAGGCGGGCCCGGCGCTCGGCCGCCAGCTGGCAAAGCTCTTGATAACAGAACTCCATGTGGGCCACGCGGTCTCGGATCACCTGGGGGTCGCACGGCTTGTAACCTGTTTAACGGCAAGGCGGGCACGTGGGTGTGACAGCGGCAGCACAGGCTCCTGCGCGTTTGCAGGCAGTCGGCTACACCCCCGTTCTCCCTCCTAGATCACCAGTTTACACTAAGTGCAGGGCCACGTTATGGGGCAATGGAGCACCTTCTAGGATCTTGACTGGATGAGGAGGGAGAGGCAAGGATAACTGCTATTTTTTTTTTTTTTTTTTTCCAAGCATTATTTTTTTTTTTGATCACTTAGGAACCAAAAACAGCAGGTAAATTGTAAGAAAGAAGGCAGCTGCATTTAATTGTTTCTAAAACAGAACAAAACCAAATCCTTCCAAACATCCTTTAAACAAAGATATGCACAGCCAGGTGTGAAAGCCATGAGGTGTCTGAGAGACACACCAGGCTATCGGTGTGCAGAGTGTGGTCTGGCAGATTTCAGTGGCCAACATCAAGCCACTAAAAATCAAGCAGCACTCGAGTACGGAAGGAAAAGACAGGTCCATTTCAGAATGGCAAGACACGAGTTAAAATGTAATGGAAGGCCACCCTACTGCATCTCATTATGCCCACGACACGGCCCACTGGGAACCCACAACAGCAAGGTAACTTTAATGGTCCCACTGCCACACATAACCCAACTACGTCTCTGGAGATGGACTTCTGGTGACGAGGGGGTAACGTCTGGAACGGTCTGTCTTTACCTTCCCCGTCTGTTGCAAACTTCTGGGCAGAGGCATTGACACCTCTCACCCGCTCTGCCTGGATGCCAATGTCCGCTTCAACCAGGGCGTGCTTCTGTAACAGGTCTTCCACGCCGAGCAAGTGTTTGCCATAGTCCTGAGACAATAATAGCACCTGCGTGCAAGAGGCAACAAGAAAGACATCCATGAATACAACCTTGATGTCAGCGTCTCATAATCTTTGGACGGGATGGGAGCCACCAACCAAGCTGCACCCTCCCTCCAGCCAGCCATCCTTCCCATATCTTTAGGGGAAGATGATGGCATGCAAACCAGAGCAAAACAAACCCAAAAGCCTGTAGCAGGAGAGACGTTATAAACTAAGGACCATCTACCTTGGAATAAGAAGTCAAACCTATACTAAAAACTAAAGAACAGAAAACGAAAAAAGAAGAAGGAAAAAAGAAAAAAAATAAAAGGAAGAGAGGACAAACCAGTATGAAATATAAACTGAGCCTCCAAGAAGGAAGTGCCTGCAATAACAACCATTCAAGAAGATAAGATAAAGGTAACAGAGCTGTTTCACATCAAAGTTTAGGGAAGTCTCCTGGAAGTTGCTGACCCCTTAACTGGATGCTCTCCTCACCCGCGAGCTCATTGGTACACCTCTGCGATACTTACACAATCCACGGGAGAAACACCTAGTTGAGAAGCTTACAAACCACATCTCTAACCAAATAAGAAGAATAGGGTCAGGTGACTGTCGTGCTTAGGAGGTCCCGAGCAACATCTCTGGTTTAAGTTTGGACCCACTACTATTTTCTTTCATTTTTTCCCATCAGCCCAATTTGGGGCTCTCATCACACATTCTCTCCAGATGGAATTTCTACTTCATTCTTACTTATGAGGAAGTCTCTGGCCCAATCGGAATTATAAAGTGCATGACGAATTCTAAAATGAAAAGCACATCTCTGCTAGATTTTATGAACATTTCTATTTTAAGAGGTCAAGACAGACCATACGTGAGAACATCATAAACCTGGGACAATAAGAGGGAAAACTCATGGTATGAAGTGACCTTGCTCCCCCTGCCAGGAACAGTTCAAGAGGTAAGCAAAAGACAAGGGCTTACATCCCAGGAAGGAAATCCCTCGCATGAGGTCAAGGTGGGGAACACAGCGTGTTGAGATAAAGGAGGCTTCACGGTACGGCCTGAAATCTGCCCTGTTCTGTCCTAGCTATGTGGCTAAAGGCCTGCCAGCTGGAGAACTGCTTGACACGGATGAGCTTTCACCAGAGGCTTGCATCAGAGGACACGGACAGGCACAGGACTACAGCACAACGGCAGGTCTCTTCCTGGGTCGGGGGAAAGCTGGGAACACCATGCCCAGGGCTGTCAGTAAAGGAAGGGGAGGCACAAATCGGCACTGGCAGCCCTCTCCAACCAGCGCGCCGTCCTGTGATACATACACATATCTTGCACTTAATTCTCGCTATAACCGGATGAGGTAGATGAGGCAGATGGTAAGTAAGCTCTCCGCTTACAGGTGAAGGAAGGAGGCTCAAGGAGATCGGGAAGCTCCGGCGCTCACCATCTGAATGCTGGCCGCCTGGTTCCTGGGATGTGCTCTGTCCACACTGCCTACTACTCTTCCGTACCACCCGCCTGGCCTCTCCCCAAAGCAGAGCCATTCTTCACACATAGACCAACGAGACGGAAAGGTAGCCCCAACTCTAAGAAGTTAAAACCACAGAAGACCACAATTTGATTGACCCCCTACCACAGGATATACCTAAATTAGACCTGAGTCACAGCAGCAGCCCTCCAGCCATGGAACTGACCCTTGTCACAACGTCTTCTCACTTCACGTCTCATTTAACTTGTGAGCTAACAACCTCGCCGTGGCTGACATGGCCCTTCTCTGGCTATAAGTGGGCGAGCAGACCAGGGGCATGGCTGTGTGTTGGGGGATTAGTGGGCGGGTCCCAGACGAGAGAGGCCTGACTGGATGGGCTCGGGCCTCCATGCAGGCACGTTTTACCTTCATTTCATCCATCCAGTCCATAATGTAGAGCATTTCCTGGAATATCTTCTGCAGCCCCAGGTTCATCTCGAGGCGCTGCCGCCGGGCCCTGAGCAGCTCCAGCAGGTACTCCCAGAGCCGGATGACGTTGTCCTTCCTCGCCGCGATGCGCTTGATGTCGTGGTAGTTCTCCGCTTCCAGCTCCCTGGCCACGGCCACCACGGCCTGCACGCGCTCCTCGTACGCGGCAATGTCCGTCTCAATTGCCTCGTGCTTTTTCGTGGCAGCCTCGACTGCGGGAAGGTCAAATCCAAAGTTGTCCTAAGAGAAAAGGGAACAAAAGAAGCACAAAATTCAAAAGCCATCCAATTTGGAACAAAGAAACAGAAAACGGAGGTGGAGCCCTGGGTACACCCCTTAATCTTTGCGGGGTGGGGGGCTCCCAAAGCCAAAGACCGACTCCCGAGTCCCGACCCCCGCTGGTCTCTGCCTTCCTGGGGGCCCTTAGAACTGTGCTTGGGCTCAAATGCTGTCCCCAAAGCAAACCAGCAACTTCTCACTTTACAGACGGGTGCAGCACATAGGTAGCACCCGACTTACGAGACTGGAGCAGGTGATGGCTTTGGTTAAGCCAAGCAGAAAAGAAGCCACTTACTTATTTCACGGCCAGTCTAGCCGCCTTGAAGGCCAAAGACTGGGAGAGAGAAATTTTTAAATATGAACAGTTCACAAACACTCACTGGCTCTAAACAAACTTTGTTTGAGCTACTTCCAGATCTATAAAAAGTTAGACAAATAGAAGAGAAAATATATTAGAAATTATAAACATCCTCTTCGTGGGAAGTGGGTGAGATGACTTGACAGCTGCTTCAGGATACTGGATGTTGACAAACAGCTGTCCTAGGGCCCCTGAGTGTGGTCTAGGTTCTAGCGGACCCCGGGAGCAGTTTTCTTGAACACTGTTCTAGAGCAGGACCTGGGACACCAGACGCTGGTTCTCGCTCAGCCAGGTCTCCCTCATAGCTGCCTTGCGGTCAAATCTGCGGGCGAGCTGTTCCAGTTTCTCCTGTCTTATGAGCTCGTTCCGCAGGGCCAGTTCTCGCTCATGTTCCGCTTTTTCCAGTCTTTCCCAGGCCTACAGAAATAAAAGAGAACAGTTTCCTGCTACGTTCAAGGAACAATCCTAGGCTGCAGTTAACAGCCAAGTGCGTCTCAAAAAGACGTGAGAACTTAAAAAGGAAACCCCATTCCCAACCTCACTGACTCTTAAGCCTTGGGAAAAAAATCATTTTCTCTCAGTTGAGCCCCACGGGAACACTCTCCCCTATCTAAATCTAAAGATCCTATGTCACATCTGGGAAACAAAACAGTGTAGATATGGAGCAATGTAACTAAGTTACAAAGCCCTTAACTTTAATTGAGAGGAAGCAAAGTATCTTCAACAGCTCTGATGTAAAAAAGATAAATGATATCTTCTAAGAAATCATTTTATGAATCTCGCATTCACCCCACTCTGAAGTCACTTTTCTTTCCTTTTTTTTTTTTTTTTTTTTTTTTTTTGGCGCAGGCTCAGAGGCCATGGCTCACAGGCCCAGCCACTCCGCTGCATGCGGGATCTTCCCGGACCGGGGCATGAACCTGTGTCCCCTGCATCGGCAGGCGGACTCTCAACCGCTGCGCCACCAGGGAAGCCCTGAAGTCACTTATTTTTAATTCACATATCGGAGTATTTTTTTCCAAAATACTCACCAATTAATAAATTCATTCCTATGAAATATATCTTACTTCACATTAAAAAAAATTCCACTTAAAAGAATCTAAATGTGTACAACTGACCACAGTTCTAGATTTTTCAGATTTCTGCTTGGAAATAATGCCCACCATGAAATTCTATAATTGCAGATGTAACAGGCATGGAAACAAATTTTTTGACAGCTTCTTGACGGAAGGAGTCAAAATCCTAAGCCCTAACCTCTAGGGATTCCAGATATGTGAAATAAGGTTTTGAATTCTCCCTTCTGCCCACCACAAGCACTCCCTTGACCCTCAACACTATGTGAGCAATGACTGCCGCTTATCAAGTCGGCTGGCCAGGAAGGAGGCCTTTCAAGATCTCTTGGAAATCAGGACCCACTGATAGAACCTGAAAACCTACAGGAGGCTGGCGCCCACCCAGGAGGGCAGGGACCATGAAGGAGGCCAGATGGATCGGTTTTACCTTGTTAATGTCCGAGATGAGCTTCCCCTCCCGGGGCATGTAGACCTTCTGGTTATTGGCCCTCATCTTGCTCTGAATAGTGAAAAGCAGGACTTCCAAGTTCCCCTTCTCAGTAAATCTAAGCAGAGAAAACCAGCCATAAACATTACACTGTATTTTGTTCTTTCAAAAAGGAAAACTGCATCTGCTTCTAGAGAAAAAAATAAAATAAAATAAAATAAAATAAAATAAACACACTTCGTGCAGCCTCACAGTTTTAAAAGGCATTTTATCTCCGGTCTGACTTTTATGTGAAACGCGTGTGTGTCAGAGAAACAGCAGTGGGTTAGTTTCTGGTACTGAAGACCTCAGTATGTGCCAAACTGCGGGGTTTTTCTTGTGGTTCGCTGTTGTTGCTGAGACTGACAGTCAGGGGCACAGAACGCTACTCTTTTGTTAATCAACTCAATCAAGATTTAGACCCCAAGCCCTGGACGATGAACTTGCTTCATTTGGAGAGCACAGCTGAATGCACTCAACAAGGATCATTTCAAGCAACCACCTAGGGTCACTGTCAATGGGTTGTGGAGACCTCAGCCAGGAATTCACAACTGAGTGGAGTTTTCAGAAATAGGAGAGATGACTCTTGTCATAATAAGCAAGAGATAAGGGCCACAATCTTTACTGGACAACTATGTATTTTTAAAATATGTGAAAAATCAGACTTCTGGGGGCAGCAAAACCTGATCTGAACGGATATGAAACTATTGTTTTTTTAATTCACACAGTGTGAATAATTACATGTTTTGCTACAGATATGTGAGGACGCTTGATATGAGTTAACTGCCTCAGAGCCACCTGGCACGTACCCTGTTACTTCCCTAAAATCCAGAAACGATGGAATTCTGAAACACATTAGGCGCAAGAGCTTTGGATAAGGAACTGGGGACCTGCACCGTTTCTTGGAATTCTCACGTATCACACGTACCAGTGGCACATTTCTGCTAGAAAGGGCCCACAGAGGGTATAATTTGGAATACATCTCGGCAACACAGGCTCAGATTAAAAGGAGTAGGACAGGCTGCTGGCGAGAGGCATTCATTGAGAGATAAGACCATGCAAGTCAGAAAACAGGGGTCTGCGGCTGCAATCACCTCCCTCCCCATAAGAAGGGCAAGGCATTACACTCTGCATCTTACTTGGGCGGCTTCTCCACAGTGCGGTAGGTGTTGAAGGCCTGAAGCTGTTGTTGAACCCCAACCAGCGAGTTGGCAAATTTGCGGTTGTTCAAAATGATGATGGTTTGTTCAATCCACTCCAGAAGGTCAGAGGCAAGGGATTCATACTTTTCAATCATTTTTTCTGTTTCAATAGCATTGTCGAGCACCTGTAAACAAGAGTCAGAAAAATGGAAAAACAGGATCGTATCCCTACGTAAGGGAGACATGACTGCAGCCCTATGGGAGCCCGCACACACTTCAGCGCTGGCTCTGAAAACGGTTCTATGAGACTTTGGCACAAGAGTTTTTACATCTCCAAGAACCATGTGCTAGTAAGCACTCAGACCGTGGCTATCATTTGTGAGCAATGACAGCTTAACTCAACTGTAATTGGTTCTGTAACCTCCCAACCCCCAGGCAATGGGTTTCAGATCCTGTATGACTCCTGATGCCTCAGCTCCGAAATTCCTAGAGGAACAAAAAGGGCTCTATTTAGCTTGGTCCTGTCCCATGAACGCCCATGAATTTTCCACTCCAAAGCACAGAGAAGACAGTGTCATCTGATCTGCGGTGTTCTGAAATATATGGCAGGGGAACGTCAGCCAAACAAAAAAATTAAAAAAGCGTTAACACTGATGAGGCCTTTCCAAGCGTGGTAAGTAGGACTTCCGCGTCCATGACATCAGACAACTCAATCAGATTTTCAATACCCAATTTTCTGGCAAGGTTGAGGGGAGGGGTGTTTCCGGGCCTGAGATCCCCCTGAAATCCCTTCCTGAGTATTTTAGCCACCCACCACTCCTGCCTCCTGTGACTCTTTGGGATCGAGAGGCTGCTGCCCACTTCCCTGCCGTGTGGAGAACCTGCCACAAACTCCCAGTAGCTAAACGTCTGAGTGCACGGTGGCGGCACATTAAGACGTGAACCTTAATTTTGTCTCACAGCTTACAAAAGTGGTGTGAGCTCACCTTTCCAATTCGTTTTCCTTCAACAGCCAAGGCCTTCATCTTTGAGAAGTAGTGGTAATAAGTCACCACATAAGTGATAATGGACTTCTCATCGGGGTGGTCCACACTGATATCTGCAACCCAGAGAAGATTCTGTTCAGTACTCTGCTCACGGCACCGCCAACCAGGCAGCAGGAACAACCCGGAACAGCTGCTCAGCACCGCACAGGCCCGTATCTTCATTTTTTGGGCTTGAGAGTTCTGCCATCGGTGTGTTAATTATAAAGTTAACTTAACAGGGATGAAATCACCTCCCTGGCTCTTTTATTATATGAACATTCATAAGTGCCTTCTACTGCAATAAGAACATAAAAGTCTTTTTTTCTTTTAACATCTTTATTGAAGTGTAATTGCTTTACAATGGTGTGTTAGTTGCTGCTGTATAACAAAGTGAATCAGCTATACATATACATATATCCCCATATCCCCTCCTGCTTGCATCTCCCTCTCACCCTCCCTATACCACCCCTCTAGGTGGATACAAAGCACCGAGCTGATCTCCCTGTGCTATGCGGCTGCTTCCCACTAGCTAGCGATTTTACATTTGGTAGTGTATATATGTCCCTGCCACTCTCTCACTTCGTCCCAGCTTCCCCTTCCCCCTCCCCATGTCCTCAAGTCCATTCTCTACATCTGCCTCTTTATTCCCGTCCTGCGCCTAGGTTCATCAGAACCACTTTTTTTTTTTTTTTTTAGATTCCATATATATGTGTTAGCATACGGTATCTGTTTTTCTCTTTCGGACTTACTTCACTCTGTATGACAGAAGGACATACAAGTCTTAACAGACATGATCCTTTCTCTAGAGGATCCCAGGCCACCGAGATGACAAAATATATACAAAACTACTAAGCAGAAATGAAGAACATAGTAAGAATTGAGTCAGATATCTCAGTGATGTGGCTACCACCCAGACACACCACATTCACCTCCCTGCCTCCCGGACCCCTAAGCTGGTCTGTGTTTCTCTGTGGTCCTTATTTCTGCCAGAGGCACCAGAATCTTTCCCAGCCACTAAGTCCATGGACATCTTTATCTCCTTGTTACCCATATATCCGGTTAGTCACGGGGTCTGAGACCTGATGATTCTATTTATGGAATCCTTATTGTCACTCCCGGGTCCAGCTCTCACGGTCACATAACCAGACCTGAAGCAACGGCTTCCTCACTGGGTCTCCCTGCTACTCGATTCACTTTACACACCTTGCCTAGCTGATCTTCCAGAAGCGCAGCTGTGAAGCACAGCTCCCTCCCAAGCCCAAATTACTCAGAAGTGCCCTGCAGTCTGAAAAATAAAGTATAAACCCCAAAGGCCTCTACAATTTGCCCTAACTTTCTTTCCCTCCCTCCCTTCCTTCCATCTATCCATCGAATATTTATCAAGCTTCCTCTAAGTGCAAGTGCCATTCTAGACATTTCTCATTCTATAGCCTACTGGTTCTTCTAAGGCGCTATAGATCTAAACCAAACTGGACTATTTATCACCTCTCAATTCCCAATATTCCTTCCAGTTACAGCCTCCCTTTGTCTGAAAGGGCCTTCCCCAGCACATCACCTTCTTCCTACCCTTCAGATCCAGCTCAGAAGCCACCACTCCAACACAGCCATTCCCGATCCCTACAGCTGGAATGACTGTCTCCTCTGTTCCCTAAAGGGCCTTGTTTATCGTTTGCTTTCTGCCAGGTCCTATGATTACTTACGCACATTTCATTAGTCTTACAAGACCGAGTTTCCAAGGCAGGAACCCAGTCTTGGGAAGCCCTGTGCCACCGTGCCTCCCCACCTCCTAACGCGCTGTCTATATACAGGGTGGGTGGTCAATAAATATTTATCGAGGGAGGGAGCAAATGAATGAAGGTGGTCAGTCTTCGGGGTATGGCAATGTTGAGGGAAGTACTCAGCTCAGGATAGACGGAGGAGAGAACACACAGATGGCTCTTTGTTGACGTATGGGGCTCTTTTTTCAATGTGTCTCCGCACATGCGCCTTCACCTCTATCCCTTCCTGGCAGCCCTGTGCGAGGCAGGTTGTTTCTCTTGTTTTAAAGACTTGACTACCACGGCACAGGGCGGGAAAGCTCCCTGCCCAGAGTCACTGAGGCAGCTGATGGCAGTGGGGGCCACAGCTACTGTTCCCACCCCAGGGCCCCTGTGGCCAACTCCTGTGTCTGTTTGGCCCCATCAAAGTGGGCCCCGTGGATACAGAATTGCAGGAAGGCCAGGAAAAAATGCCATCCCTGTAGGCAATTTAATAAACATAAAATGTCGACATAACTGGGAAGGAGTGAGCAAGCAAAACCTTTTCTAACTTGTTTACAATTTTATTTTAACTGGTGCTCTCTGGGGCACCGGACAACTAATAGCAGCTAAGGACAACTAATAATCAAGATCAAGCCCACAGAATAAGTGACATCGACTGCTTTTTTTAGCTCCTTGTCTTCGAATGATCTGGGGAACATCAATCCCCTTTTCGTAGTGGGTGGTGATTAGAAAGATTAACTAATGAGCAACTTATTAAATTTCTTTTTGTCATAGTGATTAAAAAAAAAAAAAAAAAGAAGATTCTTTATCTAAGCACAAAGAGCTGGGGCTCAGGGAGGATGCCTTTCCAGAGTAAGGCAGGGGTTAAGCACGAAGATTTATCACAGTGCAAGGAATTTTAGTTTTGTGTTTATACTGAGAAATCATTTAATGGGCTAGCACAAAGATAATTTTATCTCAGCTTCCTGTAGTGAAACTATCAGTGCATCTGATGCACTGGAAAATAGCAAGACGCCTGCCTGGCAGCCTCCTGACCTCGATCTGCCCTTGGGGAGTTCAACTTCCTGTTCTATATTTATAAGAACTTTAAACTTTCACTCACATACAGTTTTTTTCTCTCTAATATCTGCTAACAGCTGAGAGGGTCTAAAAAGCTCCGGCCCTACAAACAAATCCTCTTACGTTTTCAATGCTTCTCGACATTAGAAAACGTTCCTGTGATAGCTCATGCTAAGATGAAGCCTACAGTTAGGATTTTGGTAAGCAAGGGATTTACAACCTCTGGGACTGTCCCAGACAGGTCTGCTCCATGTCACCTGCAGTCAGTCTTCAGGATCCTGCTGCAGGGATCCGCAGAGCAGAGAGGCTGGTTCCGTGCAGAGACTGGGCCGCCAAGCAGCCAGCCGCGAGGAGGGACTGCGCGTGTTACTCCTTCTGCCACCCACACGTTCCGGGTGCACCTTCCTCATTGAAGCTCTTCGTGCTCAGGAGCAAACACCGCACAGTCTCCTAAGGAGGCCCCTGCCCCTATCTCTACCCAGGCCAGCCCACGCTCTTGCCACCGTGGGATGAACGTCAGTCAACAAGCATGTATGGAGAGCCTAAGGCAGGTTCGCTTCCTTGAGCACAGAGGCTAAGAGGCTTCAATGACGCCCCACTGCCTGCTGAATAACCTCTAAAGACTGTAACCTCTTGGGCCCCCACCCACCTTTCCAGTTGTATTTTTCCCAACATCACGCTAACACTACTCCCAATAAACTGTTGGTCCCCAATCACACCTTCCTCTTTCCTGGTTCCTTTGCTCACACAGATCCCTCTGCCTGCCACGCCCTCTCCTCTGGCACATGTTTAAATCATACTCATCTTTCAAGGCCTTTTTAGACGTAATCCTTTACACAAATCCTCAAGTAACTCCCACACCAAAATTAAACTCCTCTTCCTTAGATAATTCCCAAAGCACACTGTACAAATTAAACAAACTGACACAAAGCAGTGCTAGAGATGCCGAAGGTCCCACCTTTTACCCCTGGAGTCCTTACCTTCGGGGTCCAACAGTTTAGTGAGGCCGAGGTGCTGCTCTGCAAGGTTAAATGCATTCTGCAGATTGTAGTGTGCATTGGATTTCTTTAGCTTGTCAAAATCTATCAGGTCAGGCCTGTGTAGAACAACAGTGGAACACAACAGAAACCATGGCTTGAAAACACACCGTGTGACCAGTGGGACTCAATTACTACTCCAAAAGTGTCCACTTAGCAGAGTTAAAGCCTACAATATCAGTTAATCATCAAACAATGAAACCCGATTTTTGAATAAACAACCTCAAAGTTTATGAAGAAAATGGGTGAAGCTGTTTCTCTGGTTTGGGAGAATTTACACATTCTCTCACCTTCCTCACGGGGAAGGCAGGAATTTCCACCGTCATGCAACAGCGAGGGCAACGGACATGAGGACCGAAAGTCACCCAGATCTGCTACACAAGGATGTCAACATTCCACCCCCAAATTGTTAGCATGACCTCTAAGGACTCACCGGTGTTTGTGTATCAGTGCATTGAAGGCCATGCCGTCTCTCCAGCTAGTGGTGAAATTGTGAATGTTGACGTTGGGGTACCTAACAAACACGAGGCACGAGACAAGAGCGACACAATCATCAAACAAAGGTCTGTGCTTTTGCTAAACACAGTGTTCAAAAAAAAAAAAAAAAAAAAAAACCCGGTGTTTGTGTATCAGTGCATTGAAGGCCATGCCGTCTCTCCAGCTAGTGGTGAAATTGTGAATGTTGACGTTGGGGTACCTAACAAACACGAGGCACGAGACAAGAGCGACACAATCATCAAACAAAGGTCTGTGCTTTTGCTAAACACAGTGTAAAAAAAAAAAAAAAAAAAAAGCCTGTAGCCACTGCGAAAATGCCGGGCAGTGAATATCAATAAGGACAATCAAATCGAAGCTAAGATCCGCCTCAACTTCTCCTTGTTGGAAAATAAGAATAAAACACACGCCCACGTGGCTTTCCTTTCTTGGTAATTCGATCTGTGATCTGCGTCCTCGACTGAAATCACCAGGCTTACTGAGAAAAAAGTGCCCACACCTAGATGCCTCTGAGGCCTCCTTGCTTCACTGGCTTTCCATGCCCCCAGCACAGCTATCAGAACCCTGCAGACACCAAGACCCGAGTTCACACGGCACTCTGGGAGAGGAAGCAGCTGGGATTACCTGTTCAAACGCTCAGCTCTCCCTCTTCCTTATCCCACTGAACTGGATGAAGTTTTGTAAATCTAGTACCTCCTGAAACACTTCCCTATGTTTGAAACTTACCCGCAGTCAATCAGCTACTCTACACCACATTGATTATTAATAACTTTCTACCTGTGGTTGATTAAAAGTTCATTCCTAACTTGATCCCCTTACTAAGCCTTACACTCTTCATGGTTTCCATAGTTACCACTGACTGATCACATCCATTACAGTTACAGCTGTCCTCCAAGGAGTCCTGACTTGGTGCAAAATTAACCTGGTACAAAACCAATTCTAGGAGCTCCGACAGTTTCGGTGAGCAGTAAGCAAGATGCAATTCTCTAAAAAATATCTTGACTGAAATTTCAATGAAAGAATAAAAGAGAGGGAAAGTGAGATAATGTACAAAGACCACCCACCCTTAAGTTGACTGCACAGAGCTTCCCAAAGCAACAGAAATTAAAGAGAGGAGAAAACCCACAACTTTTTACAAATATCATGGATGAGATTCTTAAACATGGTTTCAGGGTTTTAAAATTCAAGATTAACTTCTCTCTGGAACTTCCTTCATAAACAGAGGGAAACTGATTGTGCAAATGACAGGTCCAGGATATAAATCAACTCCTGTTCTGAGAGCTAGCTGAAATGTCAGTGCATCAACTGCTTGCGAGTCAACAAGTCGTCTCAGTGAAGTGGTGGAAAAGATACTCGTCAACACCTTGTAAGTGATGACTCTGGTAGAACGTAGCCCTGGGAGAAGCAGCCCCTAAACCCGAGTTTGTGCTCACCCAGCTGTCTTCATCTGGCACCACAAGAGCAATGCATCCTTGGCAGATTTCTTCTCTTTGTTGTCTTCAGTTTCCACGCTGATATCCTGGATCTAAGATTTACAAAGAAATATTAGACCAATAGATGCGTGAGCTTCCTAATGAAAGCCACAGAAAAACAGGTCTGCATATACGTAAAGAGTAAACTTTAGATCAACACCCAGCCCTGCAGACTGCCTACTCCAACTGTCAATGAGAACTGCTTTCTGAAGCCAGGGTTCACTTCTTAGAAACACCAACCAGAACTAGGTTCTCTGTTTTGCACAAAGATGAGACTGAAGTGAAGACTAGTTACCTGCCTGACTTCCAAGAACCGGTTAGGGGTCATTTCTACCCCCAACATGGCCCGTCCTCTCCAACTACAAGCTAGAACGGTGGTTCATACGGTACGCCTTGAACCTCAGCAGACTCTAGAAAAACGCCGTTTGTTTTCTCACAACCAAAGTTTTTTTACACCAGGGTGAGTGAGTCCTTCGTTGATGAGGACAGTGCGTGCACCATCTCCTGAAAACTGACCCAAACTCTCAGAGAAAGAGTGCCCTTAAATGCTGTGCTTCCATGGTCTGAATGTTTGTCTCCCACACCCACACCAATTCTTACGTTGAAATCCTAAGCCCCACAGGTGATGGTGTTAAGAGGTAGGGCCTTTGGGAGATGCTTAAGTTATGAGGATAGAGCCCTCATAAATGGGATTTGTGCCTTACAAAAGAGGCTCCAGAGAGATCCCTAGTGCCTTCCACCATGTGAGGACACAATGAGAAGTATGCAACCCGGAAGAGGGCCCTCCCCTGACCATGCTAGCACCCTGATCTCAGACTTACAGCCTCCAGAACCGTAAGCAATAAATTTCTACTGTTTGGAAGACACCCAATCTGTGGTACTTTGTTTTAGCAGCCTGAATGGACTAAGAGAGCCTGTATCCATCAGCTACTCAGGCCACTGATTCTCAACAGGACATAGAGCCTGGTCTACTGGCACCAAAGTCAGACTCTCTGGGTCCGAATCCAGGCTCCGCCACCTATTGCGTGTCCTTGGGCGAGTTCCTCGGCTTCCCCTCTGAGGGGTGGCTATCTCGTGCTGTACACTTGAACAAATGCAAAGTACGAAGGGCTGGGCTCTTAGTAAGGATCCATACATGTCAGCTCTTTGGATCATGGGCTGCCTACCAGTTACGTGATTTTAAACAAATGCTCTAAATACCCCTTTGCCTTTAGTTCCTTGATTATAATGAAAAAATGTGGGATGGAGTCAGGGGAAAGGGTGTTGGCCTCTCTTTCAGCTCTAACCATTCCAAGCTTCCCTGTCCTGGCCCCTGTCAAAGGTCTTTCCATTTAATCTAGAAACATGCCCCAGAATTCTTTTTAAGAGAAAGAGGTAGGCGGAGGATAAAATACATACATGTAAGATTAAAAAGTTAGAAACTTTCAACTAGGAAAAACACCTAGAAATTGAAATAATTACACTTCTAAAAAAACTTCTCCATTTTTAACTGTTGTAAGTGAAGTCTGAGCTTGCATAAACTCCAAAGAGTGTGTAAGAATAACCTTCGCTCAAGGAGTAAGACACAGACTCACCAGGAAAGGCAGGTGGAATTTTACACATTAACCCCCGTCAGCTTTCCTATGCCTCAGTGTGAAGGGAATCTGTTTCCAGACTTGTTCTTTCAGAAACAGTATCTACCCTTCTGAAATGAAGACAGCTCCCTATGTGGACCAGGCAAACTCGACGACTTTCATTCCAGTTTCTCACACCATCTTTTACTCTCTTTTAAGGGAAAGCAGCATAAAACCTGTCTGTCATCATCGGTATTTAATGCACACCTGCCACACACATCAGGGCAGGCCACGTCTTGGGGACTCTGGACACACACACACACACACACACACACACACACGAAATGTAAGACAAGGTTGCACATTCAGCAGCTGGGGGGCGGTGGGGAGAGAGATCTTTGTAGATACATGGGATGCTTCACAGAGGACGCAGAATGTGAGCTGGGCCTTGGCTGGTGCAGAGTCAACACATGTTTGTGGAGCGGGGGATGATTTGATAAAACTGCTGCGGGAGGTGGGGTCATGTCAGACACCAAACCTGCAGGCCATGCAGTGACATCAGCCTCAAAGGAAAGGGAGAAACTACGTATCAGCATTTACAGGTTCAAGCACAGAAACAGGCAAGCTGGCAGGAAGCTAATTAGTCAGTGATGCAACCCAATTCATGCCGAGAATCCTGGAAAGGGCTGTGTGTGCCAGCTCCCCGTCATGGGCACAAGACCCGCTGTCAAGAGAGGCCACTGTCAGGACGCCCTTCCACGCTCTGATTACTACAGGCCAAAGGCAAGAGAAATAGGACTTTTTACTCTACAGAACTGAGGCGATGCTCCAGGAGCGTCCCGTTGGCCTAAGGCCGAGAGCAATAGTTAGTGAACGCAATGGTATTCATTCTGTTTTCAAATCATTCAGGAACTAAATGACAGAAACCTGCAGAAGAGTTCTGTTTGCAAAATAAAGTCACTGATGATTGCAATTAAATCTCCACTAACGATGTCACCTTCACAGTGGTTCCCAGCCTCAGACCTATTTAACTGGAAGCGCTGGGGCTGGGACCAGGGAACCTGAATGAGTAAACGGCTTTCCCAAGGCAGGTCCAGGCTTAGGAACCCCCCATGCAGGGAGTGTCTCTGTACAGCTCCGGTTTGGTCCCCTACCCCCTACCCCCTCCCACATACCCGCCCAGACCACTAAACTAGAGCTGCCCAATCCCGAGGGGAGCAGAAGGAAAACGATTGGTTAGAGGTTGATTTCAGCGTTTTAGTAAGAATACAAAGAGAGATATAATTTGATTTCTGACATGGCCCTTTGTTGGTGAGATTTTTATTTACCTAGGGAAAAAAAAAATCAATCAAACTTCATCAAAGGGGCTTAACAGGAAGGGAAGATACAGAGAACACAGCCACGGTGGGGACAGGACTGTTCGGACTGTTGTTTGCAGAGTAACCTGACGCTATGGTAAGAAGTGTCTCCTGAATTGCACGAAGCAAGAGCCTGGCGAAAGAACCAGTAATCAGGCCGGAGGTGCTTCACAGACAAGAAAGGCTGAGCTCTCTTCCAAGAGGTCCGAAGCATGCGCAGCAGCCCTGACTGGCTGTGTGATCCCTGGCAAGGCTCCTCCCTTCCCTCATAAAGTGAAGGAACTGGACAAAATGACCTTGAGAGTACCTTCTGGCCTAGAATATTTCTATACTTAGAACCTTCCGCTCGGGTATAACAAACCCATAAAATCGTCACCAATTCAAACAAGCATAAGGCTTTTTTGCACATCCCCCCTGAAAACTGCTTCCTCACATCCAAAGGAGAAGGAGAGGGTGAAAACAGAGCCCATGCATGTGTCATGAGCCTAAGCAGCTTCGCCTAAAGATAGTCTATGATGCCTGCCACAGTCTGGCAAAGTGCAAACCGCCTAGTGGTAGTAACCTAGCATCGACCACATCCTTACACCTCTGCTCCTGAAAGCTGAGCAGCAGACGCCAGACGTTTACGATAGGTGTCGGCGAAGTGGGCTGAGACGCAGCCCAGGAAACCCTCTTATTTGCCAGGAGAGTCAAGATTTTCAGGGGCTGGCAGAACTGAGAGAGGATATGGTTAGCTCCCACATGCCTACAGGGCAGCCAAATGCGACCCGCCGCTCTGCACACCTGACTCTGAGATGACATTTCAACCTGGTCTTCCTGGTCCCTCTGGAATGGGGAGGCCAGTTTCACAGGGATGCTCACACCCAGGAGGGAGGCCGAATCGCCGGGCCAAGTCCCTTACCTGGAAGCGCAGGATGATGGTCCAGATAAGGCCGAGGGTCAGCCGGTGGTTCCCATCCACGATGTCGTGGGACCCCATGTTCTCAAGATGGACTCTCTGCTCCTTCAGGAACTGAAGGGCCTTGTCCACGTTCTCCAGACAGTGGATGCGCATTCGTCCCTTGGTGGGTTTAGGCTAAAACAGATGAGCAGAAGGTGGAAACAGATCATCCAAGAGGGCAGAAACCGGCTCAGAACTACAGCCCAGGAAGTGCACACGTGCCCATTCATGCAGTGCTTTCCGACCCATACCAAAATGTTAAAAAAACGTGCTCATTCAGTCCAAGGACAGAGTTTATCTAACAGCCTTAGAAAAGTTTACTTAAGGGATGGTAACCGATCACTCTTCAGAGGTTTTTGTTTAATCACGGAAGTGACACAATTTACAAATGAGCACAGAAGCTGGAAGCTTAGAGAAAAAGGAACCCAATTTTCATAAAGAATTTCAGAGCTACTACTGCCACCCATATAATTTTTGCAGATGCACAGTGAAACACCTCTGAGGATTTTCTGGCTGCTTTAAACGTAAAAACAGGCTTGCCACCTGCTGGTTCGGGTTGTTTCCCAAGGTTGGCTCAAAATGAAAAAGGGGGGACACTCCACCAAATCAGCGGAATTTTCAAGTGCTGGTTTTGTGAGGATGATGGAGGGGGGCTGAGTAAAAGGGTGTGACTTACTGCAAGGAGAGGATAAAGTAAGAAAAATATGACAGTAGTCTAATTTGACTACCTCAAATGTCTATTCCTTTTAATCAGTTATATCAAAATCAAAAAAAGGCGTTTTCAAGGTGAGCATTTTAAATAGACAAAACAATAGGTAAAGATACACACACACACACACACACACACACACACACACACACACACACTCGAAATTTTCAACGGGTCTCTATCATCTCCTGTGTCAAGAACAGGCTCATGCCTCCATCGCCCGCCTCCATCCTTCCCACCCTCCTCTCTATCGCCCATTACTCCCCCTTTTGGCTGAGGGTGCACCTCAGGCTGATCTCATTACTCCACCAAGCTGCCACCAGGTTGCCCACACCCCCCTGGCCAGAAGATGAACCTGGCCTGGCTGCCATCCTACCTCCTCAGCCAACTCACTGTAACCCACCCACCTTTCAAGGTTCAGGTCAAGGTACCTCTTTCCTTCTAGGAGTCATTTCCAACCATTCCAGTTCTCACAGGTCTCCCCTTCCCCCCCAGACCTATACATCTGTGGTCTCTGTCTGGACCACAGAGTTCAGGAACTAATCACATATCTTATATTTTTGCTGTTATTTCGTTTGTGTTGTTCTTATTACTTCCAACTTGACTACTGGCTTGAGAGCAGGGATAATACTTTATATTCCTGCTATATTCTCGGTAGCCTCTGGTTCGGTTCAGAGCCCAAGGCCTACAATGGAGTGACCTGAACGCCCACAGATGGACTGGGCAACGGGGTGTGCTATGAGCCGGCCTCACAGAGGAAAGGCAGCCAGGTGTGCAGCAACCCGGGCACACGCAGGTGTGGGCGGCAGCTAGTCCTGTGGTAAGGTCTTGCCTGCTTCCCACTTTACCCTCTGTAGCTGAGATCCTCAGTTAAGTGCTAGATGGACAACATTTAAAGAGAAGATAACTTGGCTAACAAGTGGCCACTGTAAGTACCCAGTCTCAGATTATGTTATTTTTTTTCTTGACTTTCTCTTCTACAAGAAAGGACTGGCAAGCATACAAGAATGTGCCTTGACCCCGAGGAAATAAGATTATGGCCAGAGGCCTTACCACAAGTGGCAGATTTTTTCAAATAATAGCAATGGAAAAAGAAATGTCTCTAAAAGTCAAGCTTTTCACGCTCCAGTCGGCCCTCCGTACCCGCGGCAAGTCCTGGAACCAACCCCTCTTCGGGCATCGAGGGAAGTCTGCACTATAAGAGTTTACTGACAACCTCTCCCACCCCCCACCCCCACCCCCACCCCCGCAGAAAGGCATCATCTCTCAGAAACGTCACAACTAATTCATTTCAGGTATGTCAGAAGTGCTAGGATTTGTTATTCATGTTAGGTCAAGTGATAACATTACATCAAAATCAAGCAATATGGCGAGGTAAGAAAAAGGCCAGATATTTAACACAGAAAGCGGTGGACTCCATCTAAGATTCCGTGAGCAACTGTGTAGACACAGTCTGAGGCCGACACTGGAGCCCCCAGCAGCCTCCTCCCATGGGTCCCCTCCTAACAGGGGAGATGGCCCTGATGGAGGCGGGTGTGCCCAGAGCCCTCGGGGGAGAAGTCCCCGGACTCGGCACCTGGTTCTTGGCACCTGGTTCTCGCGGGCCAGCTTTCGGTTCTCATTTTCTCTGGATCGGCGGTCATTTCTTGAGGTTGACAAAGTGACCACCCACAGCAGTTCCTTCTTCTTGTGTCCAGGTGGCTCCTGCTGGAACACTGTTCAGAGTCGAGGGGTGGGGATTAACTGCCTCTAAGGAAGCATGTGAATTCTGGGGCAGGGGCTCCTGACATTTCTCATTGCTCTACAGAGGCCTCTTCCTCTCGTCTCTTTAATGCCTGTGACCAAACAGCGAGCCTGTGACCAAACAGCGTGTGTCAGGCACCATACGCCCAGGACCGCAGAGCAACAGGGATGGAAGCATCCTCCTAATGGCAGCAGGTATCTACGAGGCCAGAAAAGGTTATGTCCTAACTGAGTGTGAGAGGAACAGTGTGGATGGAATTAGAATTGGTAAAGTTAATTCGAGTACCAGGACCCACAAAAGAGAGGCCACCCCAGTGGCTCGGCCCACGTCACAAACCTAAGTCAGACTGCCCTTGAGGGAAACAGCTGTCAAGGAGCCCCAACACACACCCATCACAGTCCTCCAGCTCACCGCGCCCCAGAAAACAGGACCCACTCGCCTCCTAAGGAAACCTCCAACCTCCTAGCCAGTCACGCCCTGTTCCCATGCTGCCCTTTTTCTAACCGCTCGCCCCAAATCCCTAGGGAAGCATGCTCCACCACTTGTGAGGCACTGCACTCCTCTGTCCACGGACTGTGTCCCCTTGAATAAAGGACATCAAACGGTTTACTAAATTGTTTAGTTCTGTCATCCGACAGAAGGGCCTGAGCAACAGGAGAACAAGGAATAGGCTGGGGGCTGCCAGGACCTTCCCAGGTTGCAGCAGGCATAACTCTACAGTTGGTCCTCGTAGACTTTATCTTGAAAAACTCAACTTCAAACACATGTGAGACACCGCTCAAGCCTCTGTTCTCTCGTTACAAAATCCCAGCCGACTGTGTCTTCGTTTCCACGTGAGTATGGGGTGCAAGGGTGTGGGAGGCGTCCAAACGCTTTCCTGCAGGCTGGAAAAGCCCAACGCCACGTGGCAGGGACGCCGTGCTGATGCTGACTGGCCATGCCAGGTGGGATCTGAGGATGGTTCACCCCAGACCTGGACACAACGTTAAGTCCCCTCCAGCACCAGCCATCAGAAATACTAGTGCATGGGAACACAAAGGAAGGAACTAAAATAAAAACGGCAGAGAAACATCTCTGGGTAAATGACCAGACTTCTCAAATGGTTAAAAAACAAACTTCACCGATTTCCAAATGTCAGAGGAAATGGCAAACTTTCAGGAGACCCCCTCACCCCACTTGGGTTTTTTTTGCAGTTCTCCCAAAAACCAAACCAAGATTCGGGGGGATGATACTCTGCTCTTCTCCCCCTAAAGTTTTTTTATTTTTAATTTTCCTACTGCTCCCGGCCTTTGTATCTTTTAAAACGTAAGACGTGAACAAACTGGATCTCTGTATATACTTTTGTTGGGCAATTCAGTGTAGAAGATGATGTTAATGTTAAAATGCCCATATTTAAGTTACAATTTCCCCACTTTCTAGCAAATCAGTGTCTTACTTCTCAAATGTCTGTTTATCCATAACATGGGGACAATATGAATAATTATCTCAAAGGGCCGCTACATAAATGAAATGGTGAACTAATGATTATGGTGTTCTCAAACCCACAAAGTGTGTCTACCAACAGGGGTGCCTCAAGGATTTTCCTCCCAACGATTCTACTTAAAAGAGGGGGCTCCCCCTCTCCATGCCACTTGGGCTTCAAACTGTTTAGAAAAAACCACCTCTCTGTTAGACAACAGGAAATGTTCATTCAGGGTCTAGATTGAACTCTCCCACTGAGAGGCAGAGAAGTTGGTATACGTCAGCTGAAAGGCAAATTTAATACGAGAAGGGAATGTGCCCCCAAATAATGGTAATGATATTAACTCTTCTAATCCTGACACCCCAAATTAAACTCTGGACAGAAATAAAAGGAAAAGGTGGTAGAGAAAACTTATGACTGGCTGGTGCCTGGAGGGAGGGGAGATCGGATGAGAGAGCAGAGAGGATGTGAAAACACCCAAACTTCAACACTTAAGGCCTCTATACACAGTAAGACCTCGATGACTCAGAGCTTACTAGGAAACAAGGCTGGAAAGCATGATTTACAGAGATATTTTAAATATTACTATTATGCTGTGCAGCTAGTAATTCAAACTAGGCTAAATGCTGTGCAGTGAAAGTTGCTTCATTGCCTCACTATACCTCTCTCTCTCTGTTTTTCAAACACTTTCCCACATTTCATCTCAAGTGAAGCTCACTCATCTTCGGTGGCATATTAACCCCTTTTTAAGCCAAAAGTATAAACCAGATGTGGCGTGATTAGATGATGTACAGGCAGCACAATGAGGGGGAGTAAGAATCAAGACTAAAACTCAAGAATACCAACTCCTGGAACTCATGTTGTATCTGCTTCAGAGAGGGCTTCCAAAGTGTTTTAAGGCACAGTACCTGGGCAAGTTTAGGGGGCAATCACTACAGGGAATTTATTTTAGAAGGGTTAATGATTGCACAGAACTATATACACTGAAACACACTGGGTCATATAAACAGCAAAACTCCCAAGATCTAAAAATTCTTAGCTGCCATTTCCTGTGCCACTATGTTAACCTCTCTGTTAGGTGGTTTACATTTAATCCTCACACTAACACCGCACAGCAATAATTATTATTATGCTTGTCATTTTGCAGATGAGAACATGCCGGTTTAGAGGGGTGAGGTGATGGCGCACAGCTGGCTGGTGTGTGGTGAGCCGGGATTCCAGAGCGCGCCCTCTTCATGCTACACCGGGAACCGAGGGCAGTACACACACATCTACGTGAAAGGAAATTACGAGGCTCGGTTCCCATCTGACAAACAGTTTTCCCTTTTTTTTTAAAAGAGCTATTTTTATTTTACTCAACTTCCATCTTCTCAAGAGGAAGAAGAGATAACAATGGAGAGAACTGAACACAGTGCAACTGGGAGAGGGGTGCATCGCTCAGGGATGAACACAAGCCACGCCCCAAGAGTGGCTCACCCTGCCAAGAAAAGGAACCTTCCCTGTCTCCTCTCCATAAATTATTGTCAAGTTCCTAGTGCGACACATGTCTGTTCCCACGGCAACATGCGCATTTCTGTCCTCTGGGTCCTTTCTGATGGGGCAGTTTGAGATGCCACTTAGGAGGCAAGGATCAATACCAGACTCGCATGCAACTCAAGCAAGGGGGGCTCTGCAGGCGTGGGCTCCTCTGAGGACATGCCAATTTTTACGGATCCTCCTTTAAATCAACCTAACAAGTGTCCCTGCTCTTCCGCACCAGGGCCTGTGGGCCTGTGTTTTGCAGGTGCTTTTCCTGTTTCCCCTTCCTAAGGTCCCTTCTAGTCCCAAATCTTTATCAACCACAGCTCTAACCCATCTGGGCCTTACTCCAGACCCATCTTCTTTCCAACTCCAAAGGAGGAGTGGGAATTACAGGGCTAACTAACCAATCTCCAGAAACTGACAATATAATTCTGATTGCTTATTAGAGCAGCTAGTCCAAGCCCTGCCCCTGAGAAGCGGTGTGGTCCTGGGCAAATTTGCCAAGTGGGCCCAAGGCCCTTAGAAAGGAAGGAGGGAGCTGGATGCCGCCCCCACCCCCACCCCGCCATGGCTCTGCCCCGACTGTCACTCAGCCTGGAGTCTGGATCGATTACCCACTGTGGGGTATCAGGATTTGCAGAACTGTGGAGTAATCACGATGGCAGGCTTTTTGTCAGAGTCTAGAGATGGAAAAGAAAAAGCAACTGTTTCCTGGAGCCATTTTTAGCCTCCTTGAATAGAAGAGGAAGACATAAGGGAGGATTCCTGGCAGGGTATTTTGGGGGGACCCTGGGGAGCTGGGCCACTCTTCCACCCTGGTAAGCCCCACTCCTTCTGATTTTCTTCATGGGTATCCAAAGCCACCTTGAAGCCACCTGGAGCAACAGCTCTCCAAGGGTTGCAGGGTAGACAGAACACCAATGCTGGGAATTGGGAGAGGCTGACTGCCACATGCCAGCTGGATGACCCTGATGACTGCTGACTCTCAGTTATAGGACCTATGAAATAAAGGGATCTAACTTAGTGGCCACTCAAGTCCCTTCCAGCTATAAAATACAACCTATGTGTTGGAGACTCACTAGCATGCAAGGTGAATTCTAAAGTGCCTCCTGATCTCTCGCTTAGGTGAAGAAGAAATAGAGAAAAGACACTACTGGTCTCAGTATATCACAGCAATGGATACTTGCTTATATTTTTGCCTTTTAATCAAAAATCAGTGTTTGCTACACACACACACACACACACACACACACACACACACACAAACACGCCTCTACTTAATACAGAGGGTAGGATGGGATAGGAATTTGGGATTTGGGGGTAGGAACTCCAAAATCTCCTCTGATACAACAGCCAAACTCATTTCACATTATGTCCCCAAACACCTCCCTACACATCACACTTTGAGCTTTAACAAGAGTATAAACGATTCTTGCCCAATTAAAATTAAACAGGAAACAACATACTTTGTTCCATTAATTCCTGCCCGTCTCCTTCCTGGTTGGGACCCACCCCCAAGGAGAATCTTCTCCTTTAGCAGGGCTCAATGAGAAAGGAGGGGACCAACAGACAGGAGAGTAGGCTGCAGTCCAAGTTATATTCCTCAGTAGTGATACTGGCCTTAGGCGAGGCCCTGGTCACTCACTCCCTGCTTCTCCTATAAAGCGTAAGCTGTCCCCTTGATTAGACTGAGTGTGACAGAAGACACTAAAAGTGACTGACCATCATCACTCCTTCCAAAAACAAACTCCAATTCAGCCAGGATGCTTTCCCTA
>NW_006792456.1:2543381-2545749 GCF_000442215.2 Lipotes vexillifer
CAGGATTCTTTCCCTACACCTGTTCCCTCCTGCCACCCACCCCCACGCGCTCTCTTCACTCTTCCTCACGGCTGACACGCGGCCCCTCCTTGACACCCCATCCAGAAGGCCCGTTTCCCCCTCTGAACTCTAGGGCTTTGGGGCCATTCATTCAGTACTTCATCACATGGTATTACTATTACCTGTTACTATTAATTCACTTTTAGTATTTGTGCAACTAGACCTGAATTTAACAGGGGCATTCTTCTGTGTCTGGTTGTTTAGAACAAAAGCAAATTCTCCCACACAAGAGACATTACAAACAACAGGAAGTTTCTGTGGCCAGTCCATAAAACCCCGTTTCTACAACAATACATGCCAGCATGTTCTCCTAACAAAGGCTCTATGTAAAACGCACTGAGGGTAGTTCAACGTGGGATTTACTTAAGGCTTAGCAAATCTATCTTCTCCACCTAGCTCAGCCTGTTTTGGAATTAACAATGGTAAAAAAAAATTTTTTTAAAATCCTCTTTTTGTTGCACTGTCTTCTTTGAGATTGATTAACAGAATAAGAAGACAGAATATCAGGGAAACATCAAGCAACCCAAAATCAGTGATACCTGCTATTGGAAATGGCAGGGGCTGGGGGGAGGGCAGAATTGTTCAGAAAACCTTGTCCTCTCGGTCAGACGCGAGGGCTCGGTCTGGCAGGAGCAAGGCCAGGAAACTGTCTTATTCAGACCCATCCTTCACGCTGAGGCCCACAGAGGGAAGGGGGCAGGCACTGGCCAACTTCGAACCTGGATGAGGAGCCGTGGGCTCCACTTCACCCCCGAAGTCCAGAGGCCCCACTCCCTCCAAATGTCCGTGGGTTGCGCAGGACTTTACCCCTCAAGTCCCGTTTCTCATCTGGCCCTGGGACCTGGGACCAATGATAAAGTGACCAGCACAGTAACCGCTTTTACCTGGTCAGTTGATGTTGTGAAGGGTGGTCTATACTCTTTTTTTTTTTTTGCGGTACGCGGGCCTCTCACTGTTGTGGCCTCTCCCGTTGCGGAGCACAGGCTCCGGATGCGAAGGCTCAGCGGCCATGGCTCATGGGCCCAGCCGCTCCGCGGCATGTGGGATCTTCCCGGACCGGGGCACGAACCCGTGTCCCCTGCGTCGGCAGGCGGACTCTCAACCACTGTGCCACCAGGGAAGCCCCGGTCTATATTCTTTATGGAACTTTAAAGCAAGACATTTATGAACTTATAGTACATGGTAATTTCAGAGTAACACATTGGAAAGGAACGGTTTTCTTTGTCATCAACCCAATCCCAATTAGCAGCAGCTTCTGGGCTCAGCCAAAGAGTTTCCTCACTGCTCCAGGATCTGACATACCTTGCGGCAAAGAGAGAGACAACTTCCGGACACAGATCCTGCCCAAGTCAGGACCAGACGTGAGGATTCCTGCCCTCTCATGTTCCCCAGTACATTGGAATCAAGTGCCTTGATAACCCAAAATGCCTACCCAAAACCTGCTCAAATCTAACTCAAATTTTATTAAGCCGAAATGCAGGGTGGAATGCTCTGGATCATTAAGCTAATGTATTTCTTTGAACTTCACTCAGTAAAAATAAGACAAATTTCCCCCTCTGTAAAGAGGGATGAGCTGGCTCCAAGAATCTATTAATAAAATAAATTTAGATACTGCAGTCCCTCAAACATTTATCTACTACCTACTGTCAAGCTGGTGGTAAATGCTGGCGCTGAAATGCCGATGGAGACATGGCTCCACATGGAGTGCAAATGTTTATGTGACCCAGGGCTTTGGATCACTGGTGCAGAAAGCCCAGCGCTGACTGAACGTTATCTGATGACACAACCGTTTAGCTGTGGCCATTAATTTACCCAGGCCTGGAAGCTCTAGCAACCTCATTTGTTTTGGAATCTGAAGATGCAAGAATCCTTTGGGGCAAGCCCTCATGGATGGATGTCCTCTCCTGCAGGGAGGGTCTCTTAACGTTGAGTCCCTGGCAGCCTCTGCAGCCAACAGCAGAGTGTGGTCTGTGTCCCTTCCAGAAGGCTCCATGAACCAAATAAACCACGGGGCCAAAGAGGCCGAAAATCTCCAGTGCAAATGAACAAGAGCTGTAGCTCACTCTATCTATGGTATCCTTACTTTTGGAATAAGATGGTTAATCAGACTGCCCAACCTACAGTCACGAGTTGGCTGTGAGGAAAGGATAATAAAAGAAGTCAAGGCTCTTGGGGTTTTACAAAGTGGTAAGTCATGGCTAAACACAGCTTCTGCCACTGACTGCCTGAGAGGATGGAGATGGCAGCCCTCTCATGTTTCTCCATCTCTACTCTCCCAGGCTTCTGGGTCACTGCAAAAAAAAAAAAA
>NW_006792456.1:2545926-2552731 GCF_000442215.2 Lipotes vexillifer
TATAGACCGCCAGCAAATAAACAGAGGAGTGGGAGGTATCTTCAAACAACCAAGAATTATGCTTTGCTGGTTGCTTTTTTTCTCCCTAATGTTTCTGCTGCCCTTTCCAGAATAAAGGGCAAAGGGTCTGATCCTGTTTATTATGTGGACATTATCAAGGACACAATCTTCTTGGTATGAAAGAATTATGGACCTTCCAGGGTGAACAATTTACTCCCCACAGCCCTGAAGACGGGACCCTGTTGGGACAAAAATTAATGTTCAAACTAATTTCTAGTTTCAGGTGACCTTTAATGATTTTTTTTTTTTAGCTACTTTCAGAACATCATTCAAAAAAAAAAAAATCAATAGACAATCATACTAGGTTAAACATTAAAAGGGAAAAAAATGTGGGGCGGTTGAGAAAGTCTGGTAACCAAAATTGTATTTAAAGATAAATATCACAATAATTCTGGCCTAGACTCACGTCAAAAAACAAACCAAAATGACCGGCCCTCCCCATGTGGACCCACTGCTCCCACTTCCACCTTACAAACCGCCTTCAGGGAAGCATCACAGTCATGGAGGCAGGAGCCTCCTTTGTTTATCCAGTGTGTCTAGCTTGACCCACAACCTCTCAAGAAAACGAGGCAACAAAACGTGCACGCTCAGGGAACAAAGAGCATGTGGACAAAAGGCACTGAGGATGAGACAGGGCTTCACTGTCTCTTAGAGGAGGCTGTTCTTGAACGGAGGGGCAGGGAAAGGGAAATCTGACTGTTCTTACCCGGGTTCAAAGGGGCCATTCTGTCTGTGGGCTAATGACAGGACAGGGTACAACTGCAGCCCCTTGCCTGTGGTCAGAGGTGTGTGGGTCGGTCTGCATGCAGACCCACCGCGGTTGTCAAGTTACAGGGTGGAGCCTGAGTTAAAAGTAAGGCTTTCTGGCAGCCCTGCCAACCGCCAGCATCATGTTTTCCTGTTGATGTCACTGCAGATGTGGGCTCGATCCCTGGGCGTCAGCCTGCCTTTGGCTGGGCCCCCACCAGCACCTATGGAACTGCCTGTGCTCTGGCAGAAGACAGCACCCATTTCCACACCAAGGCGAGACAAAACCTGTTGGGTCAGTTACAATGACTGGTTTAAGATTCCTCAGTTTAAGGTCCATAGACAAAAGTCACATCAGAGACAGCCATGGCAGCTCTGGGAAACAGAATGGGGAGAACAGTTTCACTGTAGGCTGACAACTCCCCTGCCCAAAAAGGCTCGGGGGAATTCATCAAAGCTCCAAGTTTCCAAGGAGACACAGCATCAGCCGCTCCCTCCACCCTCAAAACAAAAAGTGTGCACGAAAGAAACCAAAAATACACCAGGGACCACTGAAGTCAGTTCCTGCCACCTTAACACAGCAGCTCAGATTTTCCAGAGAATCAGTAAGACACAAATTTAAAATTATTCCGTGATCTCAAGGGATACAGGTACATCCTGGAGCCAACACCCAAGGCTGGCCCTTAAATTGCCAGCACCGTGCCCTGTTCAACAGGGGACACCAGCCAAGATCCTTCTGACCAAAGGTAGTAACCTTGCAAATAACCAGAATGAAGCCGCTTCCTTGCAGTTCAAGAAAATCACCCAGACTTAGAATGTCACCCTGGAGCTTCCCCCCAGCATACTCATCTCACTTACCAAGAGTCTCCTCCTGAAAAATATCAACCATTAACTGCAGGAGTCAACAGGAGACAGGTCCACACTTGGTTTCTCAAAAAAACATTTTCCCACCTACAGCGCACCACACTTCACATCCCCTCTTACCAGTCTCTCTCCGGAGAGGACCTCCAGCAGCTTGATGAGCATCCGTCCATCCCGAAGGTCAGTGTACAGGTCTGTGATCCGGCAGGACACCCGGGCGAGGTGGGAGTTGACCCACTTGGTGAAGGTCTTCTTCTGCACGGCTTCACGTTCATCTGCAAGCAGAGGAGAGCTCGCTTTACCACCAACCACAGCCTGGGCGGTGGCGGGTGTGTGCCAGCGGGGGCATGAGACCCTGGCCAAGGGAAGAAGAGCAACAGTCAACTGTAACGAACCTTAGCTCCTTTCTAAAGCACGGTCAGCAACTCGGGAACAGAGGGACCATACAATCCCTGAACACTGGAGCCCCTAAGCGTAACCACCAGCAGAGCATCCTTGGCTCACACTCATCTCATTTCCTCCCACCTCTGCTGAAGAGGCAACACGACAGAGAAGGTCACGGTGGGGTCCTTTGCGGCCCTGCCCGATAGTATAATACTTGACTGGTAAGGTTTCTAACGTGGGTGTCAGTTATTATTCCTCCCCAGTGTGGGGGACGCACACAGTACACAGAAGGACCTGGGGCAGAAGAGCTCAGGAGACAGCCAGAAATTGCTTCCCTCAGGTACAAAGGATCAGGCAACACCTGACGAGATAAATTCACTCATGACCTTGATCTGCTGAGTGGGATGTTCAGTGAACAGCAGAGAAAATGGTGGGCAGCGTGGCAGAGTACAAGGAGACCTGGCCAGGCACCGGGAGAGCAGGGCCTGGGCCCGAGGTTGAGGTTTTGTCAAAAACGTGCTGAGACACTGGGCTCAGTATCCCCCTTCCGTAAAGTGAGTGGACGACTATCATCTCCAAACTTCAACCGTTCCTTGAAAAGGCAACTGCTGGTTTATGGTCTAAAGTGGGGTAGCTGCACACCTAAATCATCCAGGAAACAGTATTAAGTTTTTCAAGCCTCAGTGATCAAGTTCTGTCCAATTCAAAGCACAAAACTCTAGACACACGTGCCTAGAACCGGCCCTTCACATTTCATACAAATAGGCTTCCCATCTTCTTGCCTCTGCAGAATGTTCTAAATGCAGGCTGTTGAAGATCTTCGACAGGGGTCCACAGAATGTGCCCTGGACCCACCGACTCACACTCCCTGACTGTCCTCTACTGAGCTACCCTTTGGTCACATACTCACCCCACTTCCAGTTCCATCAGCAGAAATCTGTCCTAAAAGGACCCAAGACTGCCTCCTTTCAGCGTTAGGCCCAAACCCACCAAGATGTTTATGAGCCAGTCTACAAAAAAGGGAGCAGACTCCAACAACTTTTTGTGTATTTCAGCATCACTGAGTGACAGCTAAAAAGCCACCCTTGCTGATGGGGCACGAACTTGGTGGCCTGGGTGTACTGGGTTCCCAGGCTGGCCAGGGTATCCTGGGAATGTCTGCCTGGAAGGCTCTGCTGAGACCTCCACCCACCACAGGGAGGGAATGAGGCAGAGGCAACAAGAGATGAGCCTTTACTGCTGCCAACCTGGCAGGGGAGGCCACCGGGCCACCTGCCAAGACAGCCGCCCACCTTCGAAGCCAGCAGCTCCTCCTGGCCCAGCCTTCCCCTGAGGGAACAGCCCACCAGAGGGAAATAGGGCCTTGCCTCGCAACAAAGGCCAACTGAAAGCAAGAGATCAGAAAGGGCAGGATAGGGGCAACAAGGAAAAAGGCAGTGAGGGGGACAGTGCAGACTGAAAAATGACCTGCACCAATAAGATCACGATCGGTCGCAGAGAAAAGATCCCATGCATTATTCATCACACAATCATCATGATGGACAGTAACTTTATGACAGCGACACAGAAACTGTATTTTTTGGCCGAAGCTTGGCTGTTTTGAAAGAGCAGGTCCAGAGCAGAGTACACAGACACATGAAGCTTCTCCTAGGGACATGTCACAGATGGCAAGTAACTCAAGGTTCAGGTGCATTTAGGGTCAACTAATTTTTTTCTAAATTATAATATCTTTTATGTGCTACACAGTTGGAAATGTCTCTAATAAAGCCCTTGATGGGTATCCTAGGTTGTTATTAAAGGGTCTGGGGCTCCAAATCACTACCACACCCAGCCTATCATGGGAACAAGGTCAAAATGAAAACCTGCTTGGATTTATTTCTAAATAAACAAGTACCAAATGTGTCCCCAGCCAACTGTCACTTCTTCGGGTGAATCTCACATAACAGAAACACCCCCGGCTTCTTTCAGGTTCTGAATTAACAGGTTCCTTTACGAGGAGATTCGAGGATCTCCTCCTAAAGACAGTGCGCTCCCACAGCACCCTGTCCTGTAGAGCTGGAGGCTAACTCCAACCCTCCTCCCCATGAAGACGCAAGCAAACAAAGAGGTTACCGGCGGAGCAGAGGGAACTGAGCGGAAATAGGACAGGCTGAGGATCTGTGAGGGGACGGCTCCCCAAGGCTGCTGGGGTCCTCAGAACCTCCTGGAAGAAGGGAGGAAAGAAGAGAAGGAAGAGAAGTTCAAAACTAAAATTAAACAAGGAATGAGAGCTTGCTCTCCTGCTTCCCAGCTCTCTACTCTGCCCCCGGCCTCAGGAGCAGGCTCCAGGTAGCGTGAGCATGCTAGAAAAATCACAGAGGGCTCAAGTTCCTCGGGCTTACTGGAAAAGGCATGGAAGATTCCATCCAGGGACTGGACCAGAATCAACACCCTTACGACACACAAGGGGCAGGAAACGGGCTCAGCCGAGAGACGCAAAGCCCAGCCAACTCAACGTGTCCTCTTACAATGGAGCACTTGGTGAACAACAACCACTTTTGAAACCGGAAGGAGGGAAAGGGAGGGGAAAAAACCTACCCAGCAGGCCAGCTGAGGATGAGGCTGCCTGTCCTTGGGGACTCTGTCCTTTGTTCCACCCTTCCTGGGAAGGCGCAATGACATCACCCCTGCACTCCCAACCCAGTGAGGCCAGGCCAGACGCCTGCCCGAGGAGCTGGAGGCCCTTGACGCAGACAATGGAAGACAGTCCAGAGGCATGTTCCCAACTTCAAGCTGCTGTCACTGTGCCCGAGCTATGTGAGGAGGTGGTGGGAGCAGCTGAGGGAACAGCGCCCACTTCTAGTTCTACAAGTATGAGCAGCTCTGGGAGCCCTTACAAGCTCCACGTGATCAGGTTGTTTAGACCAGTGGTTCCCAACTGGGGTCAATTCTGCTCCCCAGGGGACACTGGGCAATGTCTGGAGACATTTTTGATTGATTGCCACAAGTGGGGGGCAGGTGCCACTGGCACATAGTGGGTAGGAGCCAGGGATGCTGCTAAACACCCAACAGCGCAAAGGGCGGCCCCTACAACAAAGGGTTATCCAGCCCCAAATGTCAGCAGTGCCTGCGCTGGGTTGAGAAACCCTGGTTGAGACATTCTGGGCTTATACCAACTGGAGTTGACATCAGGACACCCGAGTTGGGGTACTGTTCATTCATTACTCCCTATGCCTGCATCAAAGGCTTTTTGATCCGGAGAGTGTGCTAGTGGGCTGATGGCAGCAGAAACTCCCTGCCCTCAGGCCCACTCAATTCCACAAAGAGCTGGCTCCTTCCTTGCAAGGCAGAAGGACAACCGCAGGGGTGGGCTCAGTGTGACATGGGCATTTCTGTCCCCCGTGCCATTTCTGTCCTCCTCTTCCCTTTCAGGGCCTTGTAGTGCTGTTAATCAAGCCAAAGCATCTCCTCCCGAGAATTCACCTGGATGAGCCTGATGCTATGGCAGGTTCCCACCTGTCTCTGCCCCAAACTCAGCAGTGGTGCCTCCAAGGAACAGGGACCCCACAGCTGCTCCCTGTGAGTACCCTTCAGCTGTACTTGCCCCTCTCCCCCACATGATACTTATGTGGAGGGACTCACCTAAAGCTTGCTCTGGCATTCAATGCGAGGATGTCAAAGTGCCCGGCGTGTTGTTAACTCTCATACCTTGGTTCCCTCTCCCTTTCCCCAGCAAAGCAGCCCTTTCAACAACTCAAACTGTTCAAGAAACTTACGAGGGATCATGGAATCATATCATCTCAGGGTGGAACAAGGCTTTACAAGTCATTGGAATCAACTTTCTTTCAAAAGCAAAACCTCCCTTCTACTATACCTGGACCAGCTATTTTAAAATTCCAAAAAAGGATGGGGGGAACTGTGTGTGTACACAGCAGGAGGTTAATAGTTGTACAGAAAGAAAACGGCTTGTTCTTTCTTATTAAAATAATAATAGCATACACAGCGTACTTACTACGTCCCTGGTACTGATCCGTGTGCTTTACACTCCTAACCACTCCATTAGTTAGGATCTGTTAACTCTCCAGGGCAGGCTGGCTCCAAAGCCCAGGTTCTCAGTCACTATGCAATAATGTCTCTACCACACCATTAAAAAAAAAAAAAAAGTTTCAATGACACAACATATAGAATCACCCGTAATCTCACCATCCTAACCCAAGTCTTTATTTTGTGAAAGGGTCCACTCCATCACTGGGTAGCTCCAATTGTTGGGATGCTGTCTCCATCGAGACGAGATCTGGCTCTGTGGCCTGCCGAGGAAGCTTGCTCCACCTTTGAAGCTACAGAGAGTAGGTCTCCTCACTCCTCCACGTAAAGGCCTTCAGGCGTGAACACTCCTCACCGACCCCTCTTTGCATGACTGTCACAATGTGGTGGGCAGCGTGGAACCCAAGATGGTACCTGAAGACACAGCCACCTCTTGGGGGCCTACCGATACAAGCCTACCTACCGCACACCTAACCGATACAAGCCGGGACTTGAGGCAGCCGCAGCAGCAGCAGTCCGGAGGCAACAAAAGTGGGGAACCACGTGAGGAAAGGGCAAAAAGAACCCAGCAGCCCTCTGTGGGAGGGAGCCTGGTGAGGCAGTCTGTGTGTCAGTGCAGGGGTGGTAGTCAGGAAGGGCTCCTAAAACAGCTCTCAAAAACATGTTTGCCAGACCCCCAATTTCTACCAGAATGTCCGTGGAACCCCGAGAACCTAGGAACCAGAGCGGT
>NW_006792456.1:2553441-2561741 GCF_000442215.2 Lipotes vexillifer
GTCACTATGCAATAATGTCCCTACCACACCATAAAAAAAAAAAAAAAAGTTTCAATGACACAACATATAGAATCACCCGTAATCTCACCATCCTAACCCAAGTCTTTATTTTGTGAAAGGGTCCACTCCATCACTGGGTAGCTCCAATTGTTGGGATGCTGTCTCCATCGAGACGAGATCTGGCTCTGTGGCCTGCCGAGGAAGCTTGCCCCAAGTCTTTATTTTGTGAAAGGGTCCACTCCATCACTGGGTAGCTCCAATTGTTGGGATGCTGTCTCCATCGAGACGAGATCTGGCTCTGTGGCCTGCCGAGGAAGCTTGCTCCACCTTTGAAGCTACAGAGAGTAGGTCTCCTCACTCCTCCACGTAAAGGCCTTCAGGCGTGAACACTCCTCACCGACCCCTCTTTGCATGACTGTCACAATGTGGTGGGCAGCGTGGAACCCAAGATGGTACCTGAAGACACAGCCACCTCTTGGGGGCCTACCGATACAAGCCTACCTACCGCACACCTAACCGATACAAGCCGGGACTTGAGGCAGCCGCAGCAGCAGCAGTCCGGAGGCAACAAAAGTGGGGAACCACGTGAGGAAAGGGCAAAAAGAACCCAGCAGCCCTCTGTGGGAGGGAGCCTGGTGAGGCAGTCTGTGTGTCAGTGCAGGGGTGGTAGTCAGGAAGGGCTCCTAAAACAGCTCTCAAAAATATGTTTGCCAGAACCACAATTTCTACCAGAATGTCCGTGGAACCCCGAGAACCTAGGAACCAGAGCGGTTCCAAGTGTGAAGATCCAGCCAATGAAGTCTTCTTAGCTCCACAGCCTCAGACATGAACTAGCCAACCTCCTGGTCAACAAAGACCATTGGGAAGCAAACAAGAAACCCAACCTTGAATGGGTGACAACATCTGCGTTGGCCTCTCCTTGGAAGGACTGAATTATAAATGGCTTTCTATTATGGTGCTCTTTCCTGAAAACAGAATTTTACAAGATGATGTGCCTGCAATGCACCATCATGCATCTGAAGAGCAATTTACACTTTCTCAAAGCTCACTAGATCTGCACACCAACCCCGTCAGGGAGGTGGGACACCAGCGTGACCTCCAGCAGAGCCCAAGGCTTAGTGAGGCGGTGGGCTGCTCAGTGCCACCAGCCAGCAGTGACACTGGGAGTGCTGGCTGGATATCTTTGGGTGTTGCTCTGTCTCTTCCACTGTTTAGGTTAAGAAGGATTAGGATCCTTTCCTCTGAGTATCTAGACTCACTGCCTTCTGTTTGTGATACACAACTTGAAATTTTCAGAAGACATCTTACAGAAAGAGGAGGAGATATTCAGAACAGAGAACCGTACTTGCTTAGTATCAACCAAAGGGCTGTGAATATCCTCTCCATCCTCCCCTTCTAGAAGCACATAATCAACTTCCTTTCTTTTTAGGGAATGACTATGATCAATATTGGAAGGCTGGAACACTTCAAAACTTACTTACTCTGGAGAATTGGCTCTAACTGGAAAAATGAACATTGTGTTAGCATGAGTTAAGCTACAGGATATAGAAATAGCACTGATGAACAGAAGGGCATTGTGTTATGGAAATGATTGTACAGTATCTTTCTGCAACACCCTCTGTACAGAACGCTAAACATAACCACATTCACCATATGCCACAGCTCCAGCTATGGAAAGGGACGGGGGCCAGGGATGAAGAAAGGCCTGAAGGCATGTAACCATCTCTGGATGGAAAATAAGGGAAATACAGAAACGGAAACTGCCCAATGACCCCATTTATTATTCCCTCAAAGACTGAATTTACACCTGGCGGAAGAGAGCAAATCTTTCTTCTACTTTTCAAACACTCTGAACCTGCTGACGTAACCCAATAATGTTTTCTATCAGGATCTTCCTCAATTGTGCTAAGATAAATGGCCTATCTTAAGTAAGGGCTGGCAATCCCTTACTTTTTTCTCCACATAAACACATAGCTAAATTAGGTACAGAGTTGGGTTCATAGAAGGAAAGGAGGTACAAGGATGGAAGCAGAAAAGACATCAAAAGGAGACGACAAAGCAAGTGTCCCATGAACACATCCCCACAGGTGGCTATTAAATCAACAATACTCCAACATTTTACAAAGTGCATACTGCATGCAGAACTCTCTATGTAAGAGAAGCTCTCCTGCACTCAATGAGCTAGAAGTCTAGCTGGGGAAACTTTCTACATGGAAAGTTAAAGAAATAACAAAAGATATTACAAAGCAGTACAGGATTAGGTGCCAAGAGAATGATTTCAACAATGTATTTTTGGGTGTTTGGAAGAAAAAACTTACTACAATTAGGATGGTTTCAGGTCCCGTCATCCAACAGTTACTAAAATCCCCGGCCTTGTGCCTTTCCCATCCTTACTCTGCTTAAACATCACTGCCATAGTCGTCTGCCCCCAAACAGTGGTTTTTCAAAGTTATACCACTGAACCAATACCTTCAAAGGACCCCAGCCATCTACAAGAGGGTCCAAATCTGAGCCTGGTGTTCAAGGTTCCTCAGCAGCCTCCCCCAGGGCACCTGCTTTGTCTGGGATCTTCCCTGACACCCACCCATCTCTGTGTTCCAATCCAACCCAACAGATCTTCTTATTTATCGTGTTCTCAACTCTCACCTTGCACACTCCTCCTTCCCACCTTTGCTTACACCATTCTCCTAACCTGGAACGTACTGTACTTGCTCTTCTTTCGCCCTTCTTTTAAGACCTAGGCTAAGAGTCGTTCTTTCAAGAGGATTTCACTTGGTGGGATGAGGTCTCTGTCCCTCTAATCTTTTTATTATGTATCCTGTGTCCTATCTCCTCAGCTAGCCTGTAACCGCCTCCAATTCTATATCCATTTAGGGCCTCAGCATGTGCCTGGGGACTGTGGGGCGGGGTGGGGGTGGGGGCGGCGCAGGTGCACAACACAACACGCGTTTGTTGAATGAATAAACCTCCAGCGCCCAACAAACAGGCTCTCAATAAGTCTTGCTGCTGCTGGTGGCCCCCATTGTTAACGAAGAAAGACATTTTCCAAATCACATAGACAGGCCCTATAAGCAGTTAAACATTATCACTGCATGTCACTAAAAACTTTTAACACCTGAACTGTAATTGCTCTTCAGGATCTGATAAATGATAAAAATGCAATTTTGTGGTACTGTCTTTCAGATTCAACGGGGTCCAAAGCTAACCTGAAAAGTTTCACAAAATTCTGTTTGCTTTTATTTTGTTTTGGGGGCAATTGCCACCGCATGCCCATACAGTAAGAGTGAAGCTGCAAAACACATAAGGGTATAATTATAACATTATTTTAACATGACCCAAACAAGCCAATAGTCACAAGACTTAATTTATTCTAATTTTAACAATTTATCCATTAAAGCTCAATTCTTGAGTTGTTAAAAAAAAAAAAGAATTCTAATTCAAAACAAAAGAATACAGTAGGGTGGAGTCCCCATATGTGCCTTGGCTTGAAAAAATAAATACATCATTTCCCAAGAGCAACATGCAAAACACACAGAACAGGAAACCGGAAACAGGCAACTGGCTGTACTGATAATAGAGAATCAAACTGTTATCCTGAGGCAGCAAAAGGAAGGAAACTAATCTTTTGACTGAAGGCCCTGTGACGGATTAGTCTGGGGGCCTTTAATTTATGTTTGCTGACTTGTATATAAATAGAACTTGAGTTGAAATACTTTTCCTAACAGTTTAGCCAGCTTCATGGACAAAACACATGTAAACATCTGTTCTAAATGCATGTGTAGCAAGTATGCAATTCTCTGCTAGTACTTCACACTCTGATGTGCAGACTATAAAACAACCATGAACTCCCTGTAACCCGGCACCCACGGCTTACGTCAGCTGAGCAGGCCCGGCTCACAGCTTCCAGAGGGTCTTTCTTCTGAGCAGCACAGCCCCTGCTTTGCCAGTGTGGAAACCAAGGCACTGCATGGGGAAGCTCTGGAGGAGAGCCTGCAGTGATGAACTGAGAAAGCAAGCCACACTCCAGGGCCCCCGCCGCCCCGCCACGGTCACCTCCTCAAGGTCACAAACCACCAACGCCGAGGCCGTGGAGGGGGTGTAGGTAACGACGGGGGCCAGCTCCCAAAGCACACGGCAGAGCAACAGCACTGAGCCCTCTGCGATGAGAATGAGGCTGAAGGACGTAGCGCACAATGCCAAGACCAGGAGGGGAGACTAAGTGCCTTGAAACACAGAGTCAGGACCTCAGGAAGAAATATTCAGAAACCGCCCGCGCCATTTGCCTGAAAATGGGTGGCATGCTTCAAAATGCCTTCACAGACAGGAAACCATGCCATGAGCCCGCTGCCCTGCTACTCTCCACCGCTGTGGCACAGGCCAGCAGGAACCAGCCTAAAACCGCAGCCAAGGAGAATCAGGAGGACGAAGGATGATGTCAGTCCTCCTCTGCTCATCCTATGCACTGGTGGAGGCCGTCAGTTCTAACTAGACAAGGCCCAGAAAGGTTCTAGGGATTCTCCTGAGGGCGTACAGCCAGCAAAGGCCCACCCAGGATCCGAACCCTGAAGAATCCCAAAGCTCCTACGCACATCCCATCCCACAGTGCCTGCGGAATACAGGATGCCACCTCCCCACACAGCCCAAAAATCACAGCCATCCATCTCAGCCCAGTTTCTTCATGACTGAAATTTAAAACAGGCATCAGCAAACTTGGGCGTTACAGTCTGTTTCTGTACAGGCTGGGGGCTAGAGGGTTCTTCCTTCTTTTGAGGGTCGGGGAGGGGCATCGGCAGAGCATGAGGAGATAAGATAGAGAGCCCACGTGGCCGTGGCCCGCAGAGCCTAACACAGTTACTACCTGGCCCTTTACAGAAAAAGTTGGTCAAGTCCTGGCTTAAAACATAATGTCATTGGTCCCACATCCTATTTCTTAGCTTCCATTTTCAAGGACATGAGGCCAGGGTGACGTGCTATAGCCACATGCGCTTTTTTTTTTTTAAAGTTATTTCACTAGGACGTTGCCCACATGTCAGGTCAGTAGGGGCAGTGGATGGTGTGGGGGACAACTCAGGGCCCTCTCAGCTGAGGGGTATTTATCTGGTTACCACGACACAACAGGATTAACAGCGCTACCCCAGCTGTCAGGAGGGACAAAGCATGATGAGCACCACAGGCTCCTGCAACTCAAGGCCATGCCTTCTCTTCCCTTTCAAAGGATGAGGGAGAGCCAGGAGGCCGGAGACCAGATTCCCCACCCGCCTCTCCAGGTACACAAGCTTCAGGTCCTCAATTCTTACCCTGAAGGACATTTTATTTGCCACCACCTGTCCTCCTCAGTCCTCCCTGGAAGGAAGACTTCGAACTATTAAGTCAAGGTAGACTGAGGGCAATTTGTAATATCCTCAAAAGATGGAAAAGGCTTGGCCCTAAACAGATACCATATCCTTAATTATTAAACTTATATGGCAGAATGCTCACATTAATACAGACTAGGACAGAATTTTTTAAGGGGCAACAAATATAATAGGTACACTAAAGGTAAGACTTTATGAAAGTACTTTAATTGTTAACATATGAAGGTGTGTGTCTGTGTGGTATTACTTTTTCTAAGCAACAACTAAAAAAGCAGTAAATAATATATTCTAAACCAGACTATTATGTGGCACACAAATTCACTGGTAAAGACAAAACCCTGTATTTCATTTTCAAGGGCTTAAAGGTAGGTTTTTATTATAGGAGTCTTGGGAGTCAGGTGGTGAGGTGAGAGAGAAGTTTACTATGCCTCTTTTTTCGTGCAATGAACAAAAAAGGGAGCCATTCTGTTCTGTGGACTGTTTGTAGTTGGTCTAAACCAGTATATTAAAAATCAAAGAGTGTGTGCCCTGGCCCTTGTTTATGATTCTTCTATCTTTTCCAGCTTTCCAGAATTCTTAAGGTCAACAGTGCAGGGAGGAAAACAGAACTCTCCTTCATACACTAGAGTCACATTACTGTCAGACACTCAAGATACAAGAGGACACTTACTACTCAATGTTTTCAAAGAGGCTGAGGCGGCCAACAAGATGACTGCACCAACTGCAGCCACTCAGGACAGTTCCTGATAACTCTCCTGTATAATGAGGCTGTCCAAATTAACTGTAATTCACTGAGTCCAAAAAGCTCAGATCCAAGGGACTCTTTTTTTAAACTAGAAAGACACACAAACAAGAAGGAAGGAGTAGTCAAAGACCTAAAAGTCACCCTAAAGCTGTCTGCTTTTCATGGATAGTATAGTGTTTACTAAAATAATCATTTCTGAATGAATTGATTATGGAAGCACCTATGTAAGAAAATCTAAGATATCATGGAAGTCCTCCAAATAAGGCTATGTGTGTAAATTTAATCTACAAAGGATTGGCATTTTGGAACAAAGAAAGCCACGGTGATGCCCAGTTATCACTTGGATCTATATAATGATGACAAGGTTCCACTTAATGAGAAGAGAAATTATATTTAAAAACAAATGAAACAAAGGAATTTTAAAACTGGCTTCTGCCCTAGAGAGCATTACAAATTAGTCACCTAAACCCCTTCTTGCCAATAACCATGATGCACCGCAAAAACTATGAGGGTTGAAATGGCGGAATAAATTAAGTAAGACTGTCTCTCAGTTTCAGTGCCAAACTCCAAAATTAAATAAGCCCAAGCTTTCATGTGTGTTTGGGAGAAAGGTGTCCAAACTACACTTGGATTTCAGAAATAACTAGTAGTTGTGCCAAGATGAAAATACAAAATGCACAAGGTTATAAAGATGAGCTGCCCTCTGGACTGAACTAAATAATTTTAGAGCTTAGCACTACTTTCTAAATGATATCACAATGCACCAAACCAAAATTTCACTTCTCACGATGCATATCCCTCATCCAAGAAGTAATTACTGAATATGATAAATTCTGACCCCAAATCCTCGATTATATAATGTAGCTCAGCCGACTATTTCACTGGAAATTGATTCCATGCAGAAGAGCAAATGGTCTACACACTAGTATTCGACATTCAGCCACACAGGTCTACTGCCCTTTTCTTCATCTTGGATCAATCTATCAACCAATGAGCAACCATTTACTGAGTAAATGGTATGAAGGCATTGGAAAGAGCACCTAAAAGCATTAAGAGTTCTTACCTTACAGTGATCATTTCATAATATACCCAAATGTCAAATCAACAATACTGTACATCAACTGCATTTCAGTTTTTAAAAGTTCACCAGCAATTTTCAATTCCTTGAAAATTCACAGCAGTAGATAATTGATACCCATACTCAACGACTGTTTAGTTATTTTTGAGGTGTCAAAATGAAGAGAACGTTATCACTTGCAGCATCAAATACGCAACAATTCTGCTAAATTCCTCTGTGGCTTTCCTCAACCCCACACATAGAATAAATGGTTTCTTACAAAGCCAAACGGCACAGAGTTTTGGTGGGCAGATTCTATAAGTACACAATGTACAGTACCTTGTTTTAATAAAGGAGGACAGAAAAACTGGAGGAGGAAACGACCTCCGAGTCAACCCCTGTAATGATCTCGTCAACAGGTGGGTGGCCCCGACGGAGCCCTCACACTAATCAAAGGAGGGCAGGACAGTTAACGGTTGATACTAGCTTTTTATTTTTTTTTTAAATCAGTACCTATTTCTCATTGATGGGAACCCTCATCAAAGATTTAAGCATAGCTTTACAGAAGCTAACGCACAAGGTGTGCCCTGGATCACACTGAATCTTCCTAGCTTACAGCTGGTCATCTACCTTAATTTAATTTTTTCAAGTGAAAAAGCAAAAAGGGGGCATAAATGGGGAGATCGGTTTTTCTGCTGTTCTGTTTGATTTAGAAACTTAAACCTGCTGCACAGTGCCGCTTAACTTAAACGTAAGTGTCTTCCCACAGAACCTTTGTAATGTCCCAAAGCACAAACCCCCATCCCCACGAACAAGGCATTAACTCTCACTCCACAAAACTGGGAGCTTTCAACAGGTGTGCGGAACTTGGCTGCTGCAGTTTTTTTTTTTTTTTTTTAGATTTTTTTTTTTTTTTTTTTTTGTTTTTTTTTTTTTGATGTGGACCATTTTTAAGCTCTTTATTGAATTTGTTACAATACTGCTTCTGTTTTATGTTTTGGTTTTCTGGCCCTGAGGCATGTGGGATCTCAGCTCCCCGACCAGGGACCAAACCCGTACCCCCCGGCATTGGAAGGCAAAGTCTTAAGCACTGGGCTGCCAGGGAAGTCCCTGGCTGCTGTAGTTTTGCCCGTCTGTAGGGGAA
>NW_006792456.1:2561751-2567032 GCF_000442215.2 Lipotes vexillifer
ATGGGCCTGTCACAGGGTAAGTATTACTCCTATTACCTGGACGTGGCCTGGGAAGCCTACTGCTATAGCTGATTTGTTCTTTGGGACATTTTATTGCTTCATAAAGTCCTTGGCAGTTCCCCCTCAACAGCCTCTATAAAGATAATAATCTTGGAACTGAGTGGGAAGAGCTGGAGGCCCAGAGAGGTTCCATTGGGGTGTCTGACAGCAGAAGTTCTACTTCCAGGGCTAGGTGAAAGTAGGTGAAAATAAACTCTGTTCCTTAAATTTGAAAAACAAATCTTGTCTGAAGACACAGAGAAATGGACACACTAGTATGTAGCTGGTGGGAGGGTTAAGTGTGCAATATCAAAATTATTAAAATGCATGTTCTCCACCTACCAATCACACCTTAGATACTTTCTAGAAATACCTGCACATAAAGACGTACAGGATATGAAGGGAGACTGGTTCAAGATGGAGGAGTAGAGGGACATGCACTCATTCCCTCTTGCGAGAGCACCGGAATCACAACTAATGCTGAACAAGCATTGACAGGAAGACACTGGAACTCACCAAAAAAGATACCCCACATCCAAAGACAAAGGAGAAGCCACAATGAGATGGTAGGAGGGGCGCAACCACAATAAAATCAAATCCCTTAACTGCTGGGTGGGTGACTCACAAACTGGAGAACACTTATACCACAGAAGTCCACCCACTGGAGTGAAGGTTCTGAGCCCGAGGTCTGGCTTCCAGGCCTGGGGGCTCTGGCAACGGGAGGAGGAATTCCCAGAGAATCGGACTTGGAAGGCTAGCGGGATTTGATTGCAGGGCTTCAACAGGACTGGGGGAAGCAGAGACCTCACTCTTGGAGGGCACACACAAGGTGGTGTGAGCATCAGAGCCCAGGGGAAAGGAGCAGTGACCCCATAGGAGACTGGGCAAAACCTACCTGCTGGTGTTAGAGGGTCTCCTGTGGAGGCGGGAATTGGCTGTGGCTCACCGTGGGGATGGGGACACTGGCAGCAGAAGTTCTGGGGAGTGCTCCTTGGCGTGAGACCTCCTGGAGTCCACCAGCCCCACCAAAGAGCCTATAGCCTCCAGTGCTGGGTCGCCTCAGGCCAAACAACCAAGAGGGAGGGAACGCAACCCCACCCATCAGCAGACAAGAGGATTAAAGTTTTACTGAGTACTGCCCATCAGAGCAACACCTAGCTCTACCCACCACCATTCCCTCCCATCAGGAAACTTGCACAAGCCTCTCAGACAGCCTCATCCATGAGAGGCCAGAGAGCAGAAGCAAGAAAAACGACAATCCTGCAGACTGTGTAACAAAAACCACATTCACAGAAAGAAAGACAAAATGCAAAGGCAGAGGACTATGTACCAGATGAAGGACCAAGATAAAACCCCAGAAAAACAACTAAATGAAGTGGAGATAGGCAACCTTCCAGAAAAGGAATTCAGAATAATGATAGTGAAGATGATCCAGGACCTCAGAAAAAGAATGGAGGCAAAGATCGAGAAGATTCAAGAAATGTTTAACAAAGACCTAGAAGAATTAAAGAACAAACAACTAAAAGAATTAAAGAACAAACAAATAGAGATGAACTATACAATAACTGAAATGAAAAATACATTAGAAAGAATCAGTAGCGGAATAAAGGAGGCAAAAGAACAGATAAGTGACCTGGAAGACAGAATGGTGGAATTCACTGCCACGGAACAGAATAAAGAGAAAAGAAATGAAGACCGCCTAAGAGGCCTCTGGGAAAACATTAAACGTAACAACATTAGCATTATAGGGGTCCCAGAAGGAGAAGAGAGAGAGAAAGGACCCGAGAAAATATTTGAAGAGATTATGAAGTGATTATAGCCAAAAACTTCCCTAACATGGGAAAAGAAATAGCCACCCAAGTCCAGGAAGCGCAGAGAGTCCGCAGGAAGGATAAACCCAAGGAGAAACACACCGAGACACATAGTAATCAAATTGACAAAAATTAAAGACAAAGAAAACTTATTAAAAGCAACAAGGGAAAAACAACAAATAACATACAAGGGAAGTCCCATAATGTTAACAGCTGACTTCTCAACAGAAACTCTACAAGCCAGAAGGGAGTGGCACGACATATTTCAAGTGATGAAAGGGAAGAACCTACAACCAAGATTACTCTACCTGGCAAGGATCTCATTCAGATTCGATGGAGAAAGCAAAAGCTTTATAGACAAGCAAAAGCTAAGAGAATTCAGCACCACCAAACCAGCTCTACAACAAATGCTAAAGGAACTTCTCCAAGTGGGAAACACAAGAGAAGAAAAGGACATACGAAAACAAACACATAACAATTAAGAAAATGGTAACAGGAACATACATATTGATAATTACCTTAAACGTTAATGGATTAAATGCTCCAACCAAAAGACACAGGCTCGCTGAATGGATACAAGAACAAGACCCATATATATGCTGTCCACAAGAGACCCATGTCAGACCTAGGGACACGTACAGACTGAAAGTGAGGGAATGGAAAAAGATATTCCATGCAAATGGAAATCAAAAGAAAGCTGGAACAGCAATACTCATATAAGATAAAATAAACACTAAAATAAAGAATGTTATAAGAGACAAGGAAGGACACTGCATAATGATCAAGGGATCAATCCAAAAAGAAGATATAACAATTATAAATATATATGCACCCTACACAGGAGCACCTCAATACATAAGGCAAATGCTAACAGCAATAAAAGAGGAAACCGACACAATAATAGTGCAGGACTTTAACACCTCACTTACACCGATGGACAGATCATCCAGAAAGAAAATTAATAAGGAAACACAAGTTTTGAATGACAAAATAGACCAGCTAGATTTAATTGATATTTATAGGACATTCCATCCAAAAACAGCAGATTACACTTTCTTCTCAAGTGCGCATGGAACATTCTCCAGGATAGATCACATCTTGGGTCACAACCCAAGCCTCAGTAAATTTAAGAAAATTGAAATCATATAAAGCATCTTCTCCGACCACAACGCTATGAGATTAGAAATCAATTACAGCGGGGGAAAAAACATAAAAGACACAAACACATAGAGGCTAAACAATACATTACTAAATAATCAAGAGATCACTAGGGATCAAAGAGAAATCAAAAATTACACAGAGACCAATGCCAACGAAAACATGATGATCCAAAATCTATGGGATGCAGCAAAAGCAGTTCTAAGAGGGAAGTTTATAGCAATACAATCCTCCCTCAAGAAACAAGAAAAATCTCAAATAAACAATCTAACCTTACACCTAAAGGAGCTAGAGAAAGAAGAAAAAACAAAACCCAAAGTTAGCAGAAGGAAAGAAATCATAAAGATCAGAGCAGAAATAAATGAAATAGAAACAAAAAAAACAATAGCAAAGATCAATAAAACTAAAAGCTTGTTCTCGGAGAAGATAAACAAAATTGATAAACCTTTAGCCAGACTCATCAAGAAAAAGAGCGAGAGGACTCAAATCAGTAAAATTAGAAATGAAAAAGGAGAAGTTACAATGGACACCTCAGAAATACAAAGCATCATAAGAGACTACTACAAGCAACTCGTATGCCAATAAAATGGACAACATGGAAGAAATCCATAAATTCTTAGAAAGGTATAACCTTCCAAGACTGGACCAGGAAGAAATAGAATATATGAACAGACCAATCACAAGTAATGAAATTGAAACTGTGATTAAAAATCTTCCAACAAACTAGAGTCCAGGACCAGAGGGCTTCACAGGTGAATTCTATCAAACATTTAGAGAAGAGTTAACACCCATTCTTCTCAAACTTTTCCAAAAAACTGCAGAGGAAGGAACACTCCCAAACTCATTCTATGAGGCCACCATCACCCTGATACCAAAACCAGACAAAGATACTACAAAAAAAAGAAAATTACAGACCAATATCACTGACGAATATAGATGCAAAAATCCGCAACAAAATACTAGCAAACAGAATCCAACAACATATTAAAAGAATCATACACCATGATCAAGTGGGATTTATCCCAGGGATGCAAGGATTCTTCAGTATACACAAATCAGTCAGTGGGATACACCATATTAACAAACTGAAGAATAAAAAGCATATGATCATCTCAACAGATGCAGAAAAAGCTTCTGACAAAATTCAACACCCATTTATGATAAAAAACTCTCCAGAAACTGGGCATAGAGGGAACCTACCTCAACATAATAAAGGCCATATACAGCAAACCCACAGCAAACATCATTCTCAATGGTGAAAAACTGAAAGCATTTCCCCTAAGATCAGGAACAAGACAAGGATGTCCACTCTCGCCACTATAATTCAACATAGTTTTGGAAGTCCTAGCCATGGCAATCAGAGAAGAAAAAGAAATAAAAGGAATACAAATTGGAAAAGAAGAAGTGTCACTGTTTGCAGATGACATGATACTATATACATAGATAATCCTAAAGATGCCACCAGAAAACTACTAGAGCTAATCAGTGAATTTGGTAAAGTTGCAGGGTACAAAATTAATGCACAGAAATCTCTTACATTCCTATACACTAACAATGAAAGATCAGAAAGAGAAGTTAAGGAAACAATCCCATTTACCACTGCAACAAAAAGAATAAAATACCTAGGAATAAACCTACCCAAGGAAGTAAAAGACCTGTACTCAGAAAACTGTAAGACACTGATGAAACAAATCAAAGGTGACACAAGCAGATGGAGAGATATTCTTGGACAGGAAGAATCAATATTGTGAAAATGACTATACTACCCAAAGCAATCTACGGATTCAGTGCAATCCCTATCAAATCACCAATGGCATTTTTTACAGAACTAGAACAAAAAAATCTTAAAATCTGTATGGAGACACAGAAGACCCTGAATAGACAAAGCAATCTTGAGGGGAAAAAACAGAGCTGGAGGAATCACACTCCCAGACTTCAGACTATACTACAAAGCTGCAGTAATCAAGACAATATGGTACTGGCACAAAAACAGAAATATAGATCGATGGAATAGCGCAGGAAGCCCAGAGATAAACCCATGCACCTATGGTCAACTAATCTATGACAAAGGAGGCAAGGCTATACAATGGAGAAAAGACAGTCTCTTCAATAAGTGGTGCTGGGAAAACTGGACAGCTACATGTTAAAGACTGAAATTAGAACACTCCCTAACACCATCCTTACACAAAAAATAAACTCCAAATGGATTAAAGACCTAAATGTAAGACTGGACACTATAAAACTCTTAGAGGAAAACATAGGAAAAACACTCT
>NW_006792456.1:2567042-2567901 GCF_000442215.2 Lipotes vexillifer
ATAAATCACAGGAAGATCTTTTTTGACCCACCTCCTAGAGTAATGGAAGTAAAAACAAAAATAAACAAATGGGACCCAATGAAACTTAAAAGCTTTTGCACAGCAAAGGACACCATAAGCAAGACAAAAAGACAACACTCAGAATGGGAGAAAATATTTGCAAACAAATCAATGGACAAAGGATTAATCTCCAAAATATATAAACAGCTCATGCAGCTCAATATTAAAAAAACAAACAACCCAATCCAAAAATGCGCAGAAGACCTAAATAGACATTTCTCCAAAGAAGACATACACATGGCCAAGAGGCACATGAAAAGCTGCTCATTATTAGAGAAATGCAAATCAAAACTACAATGAGGTATCACCTCACACCAGTCAGAAGGGGCATCATCAGAAAATCTATAAACAACAAATGCTGGAGAGGGTGTGGACAAAAGGGAACCCTCTTGCACTGTGGTGGGAATGTAAATTGATACAACCACTATGGAGAACAGTATGGAGGTTCCTTAAAAAACTAAAAATAGAATTACCATATGACCCAGCAATCCCACTACTGGGCATATAACCAGAGAAAACTGTAATTCAAAAAGACACATGCACCCCAATGTTCATTGTAGCACTGTTTACGATACCCAGGTCATGGAAGCAACCTAAATGCCCATCGACAGACAAATGGATAAAGAAGATGTGGTACATATATACAATGGAATATTCCTTAGCCATAAAAAGGAATGAAATTGTGTCATTTATAGAGACATGGACGGACCTAGAGACTGTCATACAGAGTGAAGTAAGTCAGAAAGAAAAAAACAAATATCAGGGCTTCCCTGGTGGCGCAGTGGTTGAGAGTCCGCCT
>NW_006792456.1:2568526-2588348 GCF_000442215.2 Lipotes vexillifer
GGGGAGGGTGGTGGTGGGATGAATTAGGAGACTGGGATTGACATATATACACTAATATGTATAAAATGGATAACTAATGAGAATCTGCTGTATAAAAAATAAAATAAAATCCAAGGGAAAAAAACCAATGAGGTATCACCTGAAAAAGTAAAAAAAATTTTTAAAAAATTGAATTATAACTCACATTCAATAAAATGCACAAATCTTAAAAAAAAAAGTACAGGATATGAAGTGCAGATTTTTAAAATAATTGTAAAAAATGGATAGCAAAAACAACATAAAAAGACTGGAAATGAGTAAATATATTAATATACTGATTTATTAAAATATGATGCATTCAGGCACTTCTCTGGCAGTCCAGTGGTTAAGACTCCACGCTTCCACTGCAGGGGGCACAGGTTTGATCCCGGGTCAGGGAACTAAGACCCCGCATGCTATGCGGAGTAGCAGGAAAAAAAAAAAAAAAAAAAAAAGATGCATTCATATGAAAGAACAGTGTGTACACTCTAAAAAGAGTAAGGGAAATGAATAAAGAGTTACTTACAGAATAGTGTGTGTATATATATATATTTAATATGATCCTATGAATATTTATTTATTTAAATGTAAGCAATCACATAAAAAAGTACAGGAGGCTACTTTCCAAACTATAAACTGTAATTGTCCCAAGGGAGTAGGAGCAGAGGCAGAAGGCATTTCCGCTTCTGTATTTCTGCACTGTTTACTGTTTTTTTTTTCTTTAATGAGCACATACCATTTTTTAAATATGTAAAAGGCATTTCTATTTGAAGGGAAAACACACAATTCATTTTTATTTGATAAGAGAACTAAGGTTCACCAGTGAGTCTGAGATTGATGAGCACGAATAAAAAGGGCACTCACTGGAGGAAAACAAAGTCTCCCAGGGCACCACAAGAGGTCCTATGTGAAATGCTGTCTTCAATGAGTACTCTAAAATAAATAAAATGTCACCCTGAATTTTCAGGTCTTTATTCTGGAGAACACTAAATCAGTATTTAACCTTATACAACACTTATAAGCAAAATAAGGCAAACAACTATTAATACTTCCTTTCAATAGACGTGGAACTGAGGATATTAATACAAAAATAAGTGACAATCACTGAAGAAACACTGAGGTCTAGGGAAGCAGCTTTCAAACCAGATTCCTGGAGGTCAGGCTCCAAGTACCACCTTCTCACCTGTACTTTGGTCAGAAACACTTCATTTTACACCCTTTATTTACTGGAATCCCACCTCAGATTTAATCTAGGGGAAAAACAAATTCCATTTTTAAAAAATGTTTGTAAAATCGCTGTACTCAGCGATGGGAAATAGAGATGCCGAAGCAGTTTACAGTTTAATGACGCGCCACCCTCGACGACAGATAATTATATTGCGCGGTAATGAGGAACAAGCCAAGCACAGAGGGATCGACCAAGCGGAGGTGAGTCAAGCGGTCAAAGCTCCACAGCTGAGATTTGACTCAAGAAGACATCATGGATCAGCAGCAAGGAGAGGATCAGGGCCTACTGGGGTTGGTCCACCAGTACTCCAGCTACACAAAGTGGCAAGTTCCATGGACGGGATCCTGAATCATGGGGAATTCCAGCGTCATCTCCCATACCCACCCGCATACTTAAGAGTTTATGGAGTGGGCTTCCCTGGTGGCGCAGTGGTTAAGAATCCACCTGCTAATGCAGGGGACACGGGTTAGAGCCCTGGTCCAGGAAGATCCCACATGCCACGGAGCAACTAAGCCCACGCGTCACAACTACTGAGCCTGCGCTCTAGAGCCCGCGAGCCACAACTACGGAAGCCCGCGTGCCTCAAGCCCGTGCCCCTCAACAAGAGAAGCCACCGCAATGAGAAGCCCGAGCACCGCAACGAGGGGTAGCCCCCGCTCACCGCAACTAGAGAAAGCCCGCACGCAGCAACAAAGACCCAACACAGCCAAAAATTAATTAATTAATTAATTTCAAAAAAAAAAAAAAAAGTTTATGGAGCACTTACTAGAAGGGGCCAACACCCTTCTAAGCACTTCACCCAAACTTATTTAATTCCCACAACCGCGCTGTGCAGCAGGCACTCTTGCCATCACACGGATCTTGCCTGAGAGTAAACCGTAAGGCTCCGAGATGTCCTGTGGCTTGCCATGGCCACAAGGCAAGCGCGGCCCCAGAAGTCTAACCCAAGGTCTGACGCCACGGCCCCTACTGCTCCTAACAGAATTCTACACTGGCACGGACCGTGCGGTGCAACTGATATGAAACGGGGCTCAAGCCTGAACAGGAAGCACGTGGAACTAAGTCTCTTAGTTCCAAGCACCTTAATTCCTGACAATTCCGAAACCAAGAGTTTTACTTATAATTCAGTGACAGCAGAAGGCCTCATCAGAAAGCCCTCCAGCTTTTCAACTGTTCTTTCAATTCCATCAGAGTCTCTCTTCAAGTCCCATCGAGGGAGGTGCTCCTCTCCCCTGCCTCACACCGGGGAGAAGTGTAATTCACCTTGCTCCCAGTCACCACCAATCCAAACCCAAGATCAACACTTTCCTTCTCAGACATCACCTTTAGCCACAGCACAGAAATGTCCATGACTCTCTCCTATCCTGACCCCCGTTTAAATTATTTTTTAGACTCTGGAACCATCGAGGCAAGAAAACTAGCTTGGTAATTGTTTTACCATCATGTATTTTAACGAACAGATGAGATCATTTAAGATTGTACCTGTTTATAAAAAAGCATCAATATCAATTGAAAACTTTGAACAAGCCTAGGTTATACACAGGCAGACTGCCAGGTGTGTTTTTCTTTTACCTTGGTTTCCAGAGCCACCCTATCCTTGGCCCTGATAATTACAGGCACTCCATGTACCAAACCACAGAGCAGCGCCTCTGCAGCCAGGGGTGAGTGAAATGCCTGTTGTCTGGCATGGGGAAAAGTCTTCATTCAGATTTGAAAGTAAGTAGAGCAATTAATTAATAAAAAAAAATATATAGCTTGGGGTAATTAGCAGCAGCAACAAAAATGTTTAGCTGAGCGTCCGCTTTTTATCTTGAGGCAGTTCCAATAGACAGATGATGCTCAGGATTAATGAAGTGTAATGAGACCTGCAGCAGCTGGCTAATTAGTCAGTGAAGAGGAAGCAGTAATGACAAGGGAAAAAGGCTTTTATTCTTGTTATGAGCTCAGGCCTTGGACAGTTCTCCTAAGCTGTGGGGCTGTGCCCCCAGGAAAATTCCTGAAAAGCCTCCAAGTGGTCCCAGGGCAAATAAAATTTTTTTTTAAAAAAGGCAAAGAAACCAAAGCATAAACGCTGGCTTCCAGCTGAGCAGGAGTAACTGTGGGGGTGCAGAGGCTGTGGCAGATCAGTGCCAGCACAGTTCCCTGGGGAGCAACACCAAATTCTGTTGGCATCAAAGGATGACCGCATCCTGGGCAAGCTGGACAGTCACCATCTTGTGTCTCACTGAAGACCTTACTGAGAATTCTCAGCTCTGAGCATCCCTTCCTCCCCAATACTAAGAATATTTAGAAGGTTATTAATTATGAAGGAGAAGCACTTAATGACAACGGACAACTCTTTTTGCTCTACATCCTGCACTTGGATCATCATTTAAGAACTGCACGGTAGGAACCCAAATTCTTTCAGAATTAACTAGTTACTGGCTGCAAATTTCTCATTCTGTCAGGAAACCGTGAGGGAGGGAAGTTCCTCTGTTCAAAGAGAAAGCTGACGATACTGGGATTATAATCTCTCCCCTCCACACAAACACACAAATAAGCAGCTGATGGCAATAATACTGATCTTCCCAACTGACAAGGCCTGTGCTCCAAATTGCTTTCCCAATAATGTGGATGAATCTGCTCTGTACGTATTCAAGAAATGGGCTGTGAAGAGCCAGTGTAGGCCTGAAAAGTGAAAAGTGCCCGGCCAAAGTGGGCCAGAAGCCTCTAGATGTTGCCGGTTTTCTAAAAGTTTCAGGTGCCTTTTAGTTCCACACAAAGTTCTACCTTTAACCTCCACCACTCAGCACACCAGCAAGAGACAAAAATCTACTCCTTATGTAACAATAAAGTCACCCCAGAGTAACCTTCACACGCTGGGTTTTTACTTCAAAGAAAAGAAGCCTTGCAGCCATCACTGCCATGAAGAGGATATTCTAGGGGGAAGCCTGCAATTTTTTCAGCATTAGCTTCCTTTTCCCTTGGGCCAGAGGCTGTCAGAACCAGCCTGGAAACCGCTTTCATACATGGCCGTCGCGTAAATGAAAATATTCCGCTGTTAATTATTGACATGAGGAAGGTCATACAGGCTTGTCCTAGCGACACCAGAGAGCAGGTCTCGCCGGCAGCTTTCACTCAGTCCCGGAGAGAAGAAAGAAACTCTCATTCGTTCAGCAGAGCTTTGGGTTTATAACCTGTTTCCAAACTAAATACAGTTAAACTGCTTGAGGCTATTTACTTTTCCAGTTTTAGGATCTCTGTCACATTGTATTTTCTCAAAAGCTCTAACACACAATACAGTCATTAAGTCTTCATGCAGTGGCCAGAACTGGTCCCGACATTCTCATCAATCCTCCCAGACTGACACTCTATCTACACCCAAAGGTCAACAGCCAGGAGTTAGAGAGACTCACAAAGGTGCGTTTCAGAACCCCACACAGCAGATACGTGTTCCCAATTGAAAAGCAGAACCAGGCAGCAGCCCTCAACTCCCCTGATGTGACCCAGCCAGTGAGGATCTGCTCCATCCAGAGTGTTGGTATTAAGAGAGCAGTAGTTTCCTGTCTACCGTGCTGTTCCTACTGTAAAGAGAAGAAGCAACCCTCCGTGGGTGCTACAGACCCTCCGTGTGAACCGTGAAAGACGGCGGGTTAGGTGTTTTTAGAAACTCTGGTTTGTGATATGATATGGTTTACCCATACAGCATATAATATCACAAACACAATCACAATCACAAACACACTGGCTGTCATCTCCACAGAATCAATCTCAAAAAATGGTAACTGATAATCCTGTATTCTCTCCCTCTGGGTGACATTCTTATACCTGTGAGGCACCCCATGCTGAATGGAAGCTATCATAATTCATTCCGACTGCATGCTTGCTTCTGACCGCAAGCTCCTTCTACATTTTAAGTACACTGCAGCTCAAAGAGAAGGTGAAAGAGATCAGTCGAACTATAAAAATCATAAAAAAGGCTTTACTCTCAAAAGAGATCAAAATGGGAGTTTACAACATACACACTCACCATGCAGGAAGGTTCTTCCACAGCACCCTCAACAGAAAATTTCTTGGGGAAAACACGTAGCAGTGACATGGCACCTTTCAGTCTAATAATGTCAGACCTTCCCAAGAAAGATGAAAGACATACACATTTCTCTAGATAGAGGCGCCCAGGAAGAGAACAAACCTAGAGTTCACCAACCCAACGATCCCATGACGAGTCTTGTGATTCCAGACTGCCGTAGAAGAATTATCATCACACACACAAGCACAACACACACACATGCACACAAAACCATCAGGAGACACCTGCCTAAGCCAAATTAAATCATTTCTCCAACGAGACGGGATATAAACAAACATAAATTACTTGCTTCTCTTATGCCAAATTCACAACACAATAGATGGCAAACAAAATCAAGCTTGTGTTTTTTAGGGTATAACAACAAGTAGCGATGAACAGGTGCTCCTCTTAAAACCTATTTTTCTATCTATCTGCCATGGGTAAACTCAAAAGGTGGCCTGGAAAAAAATTTGAATAGCAGCTGGAAGTCTTCACATATTCTTGGCAGCAGCTGAACCAGGAACACGGATTATCTACTTTATTCACACATTGGAAATCACAGAACAAAAGGCAACTTGGCCTAAATACAGCAGCAAATGCTCCAGCAGCTGAAAATGTTTAAAGTCAAGAAAAATCAGCAAATTCCAACAATGTGAACTTAAAACGTGGCTTTGGGCTCAACTCCATGCTCCTAGGTAATGCCATCGCTGTTGAAAATTGCTCCAGGGTTGCCTTCTGTATAGCCTGTACCAAGGAGTCAAGATCAGACTTCTAGCTCCAAAATTCTACTTCAGGGCTGGTCCCCTTCATTCCACATTCTCAAAGTTCCTTTTCAGATAATTTTATATACTAGCAAGATACCAGGCAAATACAAACAAAAACACCACTACCAAAACCAAAATATCTAAACAACAAAAAACTCAATACTGCAAGAACAGAAATGGTGAGTTTATGATACGGTGACAAATAACTTGTACCACTGGGGAAAAAAATCAGAGTCTGCACTGTCAGTTCAGTCCCTTATTCTGCCAGAATTGTCAAAGTAAACTACCATCAAAGAAAAGGAAACAAAGCCTTCCAAGATTAAGCAAGGCTTGAATTTTACATCGCATCTACCATGCTGCCCCTCACCATCGCTGCCAATTAACAGCAAAAGTCAACAAATCTGTTACAGTTGGAACAGGATCAGGAATTCCCACTTCTCGGCAATGGCTTTCACCAAACCAAGGTTTCCCAGGTCCCAACAAAATGCTAATCCAAGATCTACAAACACCCAGGCCTCCATCATCCTGTGGGAAATACTCTTGAGAGGCAGCAAAGCAAAGTGGTTAAGGATTCAGAGTCCAGAAGCAGCCTGCCTGGGCTGGGATCCAAGACTCTACCACTTACTAGCTATGTGTTCTTGGGCAAAGCATCCCTTGTACCTCAGTTTCCTCACCTCCACAATGGAAATAATTCTTATTTCACAGGGATGCTGTGAGGAGCATTAGAACAGCACTGGCCCAGGGTTAAGTATCAAGAAGTTTTAGCTGTACTACTATTACAACAGCCACTACCACTTCTGGGCTAGAGTTTAAGGAGGGACCTACTTTCCTTCTCTGTTTGCATGAGGACATGCTTCTCTTTTGCCTTCCCTCTCCTTGCCAGCCTGTTAGTTCCACCGCAGGACTGGTTCTGTGAGCCCAGAGAACAGAGGAGCCATTTTTTTTTAGCAGTGGGCATCTACCCAGCAGAATCTCATAGAAGCGTTTGGTGAAATGAAAGTTACCGAAGATGGCCAGTAGTACCCTCCATGCATTTATTTGAAGAGGTCCTTAAATCTGCAACCAAGGATCATCTAACAACCCTTCGTAACAGGTAACAGAAGTGATATACAAGTTGCTCGTGCAAGGTCATTTCACCAACATCAGCTGCTAAGCACCTGATTCCCTGTATCTATGCCAACACTAGCTGAATGCTGGCTAACAAAAAGGAGGCAAAAACCCCAACTAATAGTAATAAGCATTAATAATTGAAATGGAAGGGAAAAAATATACATCATATCCTAGCCAAAGCCTAGCCGTTCCCCCAGCATCCCTCACGGTTCTGCAGCCCCCTCTGGTCATATCCCATCCCCACCCCCAGGCACCCACCATCTCATTACCTAATCCTGGTCACACTTAAAGTTGCAGCTCAAATGTCAACTCCTCCAAAAAGCCTCTCTCACATCCCACAAGCCAGGAATGTTATGTGCATGACTTAGAACACCTGCCACTTTCTACCTAGTACTCTCTTTTACAATGTAACTTCAGACAGTGGCTGCCTGTGTTTCTGACGTGCTTATTAGCACTGCAACTTGCTAACCTGTGCTTGTTGAACGACTGCATGGGTGGACACATTTGATGGCTCCTTTAGCGATCTCAAGAGCTATGAAGGTGTTCTAAAAACATACCCTGCCTTCACCCACAGCACTTATTCTTCATTGCTGAGGAGGTGCAGGCTGTTCTAGTCCAACAGCCAATATGAACTGGGAAATCAACTACAGCATATTGTAAGCAACTGACTTCCAGATTTTTTGACAGCTGAGTTTTTAAAAATTTATTTTATTTATTTTTGGTTGCGTTGAGTCTTCATTGCTGCGCATGGGCTTCCTCTAGTTTCAGCGAGCGGGGGCTACTCTTCGTTGTGGTGCGCGGGCTTCTCATTGCGGTGGCTTGTCTTGTTGCGAAGCACGGGCTCTAGGCATGCGGGCTTCAGTAGTTGTGCCGCACGGGCTCAGTAGTTGTGGCTCGTGGGCTCTAGAGCGCAGGCTCAGTAGTTGTGGCGCATGGGCTTAGTTGCTCCGCGGCATGCGGGATCTTCCCGGACCGGGGCTCGAACCCATGTCCCCTGCACTGGCAGGTAGGTGGATTCTTAACCACTGTGCCACCAGGGAAGTCCCCCAACAGTTGAGTTTTGAAGACAAGTTCTAGATAGCAATATTTATCACCAATAGTGAAGAAACTGGGCCTACATACACCTCCCATCAACGTTCTAGCTTTAAGTCATTACTTGAGCCACGGGAGCAACAGAAAGAAGAGACACATCTGGGTGATGACAGGAATTAACACAGACCATCACCGTATCCACCTTTCCCTCTAACTCTGCTGCCATAACCTAAACTGAATCAGATTCTGGAGGCTGCCCTAAGCACCCACTCAAACATGTTTCTTTTGTGCTACAGGTTAATTCCTGTCTCACCCAGGATAAAGGAAGAAACACAAGGTTTTCATGACGGCCTAAGCAGAGGTGTGTTGGGACCCAGTTTTCCAAATGTAGGTAAGCATATTTTCCCTCTCCTTTTGGTTCAGAGGCTTGAGGGCAGGTTCAAATGAGTCGTTGGTACCTAGAAGCCGAGCAGTCTGGCTGTCACTGAGTCACCACCACATCACTGCATCCAAGACATGCTCGGGGCTTCCCTGGTGGTGCAGTGGTTGAGAGTCTGCCTGCCGATGCAGGGGACACGGGTTCGTGTCCCGGTCTGGGAGGATCCCACATGCCGCGGAGCGGCTGGGCCCGTGAGCCATGGCCGCTAAGCCTGCGCGTCCAGAGCCTGTGCTCCGCAACGGGAGAGGCCACAACAGTGAGGGGCCCACGTACCGCAAAAAAAAAAAAAAAAAAACGAGAGATGCTTGGCTGCAGGTATTTCATATCTCCAACAATTTGGGATCCAGCGCCCTCACATTATTAGCAGTGGATCTATATCCATGTCTGTTAACTACGTTCAAAAGGATCCTGGGGGGCTTCCCTGGTGGCGCAGTGGTTGAGAGTCCGCCTGCCGATGCAGGGGATACGGTCCGTGCCCTGGTCTGGGAGGATCCCACATGCCGCGGAGCGGCTGGGCCCGTGAGCCATGGCCGCTGAGCCTGCGCGTCCGGAGCCTGTGCTCCGCAACGGGAGAGGCCACAACAGTGAGAGGCCCACGTACCGCAGAAAAACAAAAACAAAAACAAAACAAAACAAAAGGATCCTGATATGCCAAGGCTCAAAATCACCTGAATTTAGGCTATTACATGGCTCAACATCCCCCAAATAGCCTAACTGCATTTACCAAACACTGTATCCACACGTGGGTGAACGTCTGCTCTGTCCTTTAAGATACGTAGATACGTTACCCATCCCCACAATATTATGCCCCTTGCAGTATCAAAGATAAGCAAATAAGCAGACTGCATTGTTTTTAATGGAAGGATTTACTCAGCAGTACCAACAGTCTTATCAGAAATTGACACGTGAGAAACCTACTGGTGAGCCTTCCATTTTCAAGCTGTGTATTCGATTTGTTGCTAGGTTAGATGGTACACATTTTTTTTTAAATTAATTAACTTATTTATTTTTGGCTGCGTTGGGTTTTTGTTGCTGCACCCGGGCTTTCTCTAGTTGCGGCGAGCGGGATCCACTCTTCCTTGTGGTGCACGGGCTTCTCATTGCGGTGGCTTCTCTTTGTTGCGGAGCATGGGCTCTAGGTGCGAAGGCTCAGTCAGTAGTTGTGGCTCACGGGCTTAGTTGCTCCGCGGCACGTGGGATCTTCCTGGACCAGGGCTTGAACCTGTGTCCTCTGCATTGCCAGGCAGACTCTTAACCACTGCGTCACCAGGGAAGTCCCTAGATGGTACACTTTTAAACACCTGTGAATTTGGCTAGATGTCAAATAAGAATAATTAAATACACGTTTTAAACAAAATTCAAAACAAAAGTTAAAATCAACGCAATCCACACATGTGCTGACAGACACGTACACTATATGCCTGGCTATGTGCCTCCACCTATTTAGAAAAAGCACATGCTCTAAGTTCAAAGAAGTGTTGAAAAAGGCCCCTCCTTGCTGCAGAGTTTCACAAAGTCACCCATTCTGTCACATGCTGGCTAAGAACCTTTGCCACCTTACTTCACCTTTCTGATCCTCAGGTTTCTCAATCCACAGAGCAGACGTTATACCACCTACCTCACAGGGCTACTGAGTGGATAAATCATATGTAGGTGAAGGTACCTGACTTACACCTAGAGCTCAGGCTGGAAAGCCCACAAAAACTTTTTTAAAAGTCACGCTCAGGGCAAGAGAAAGCAGCTTGTGGTTTCACTTTTACATCACAGGCATCAGTAGCTTCATGAGCAATGTGGTGGAAAGGGTGTGACCTGCAATTCCAAACCAGACCGCATTGATGCGGCCCTCACAGCACCCCCCCCACCCGGCTTACCGCGTGGTGACACAAGCATGACCTATCCTGAACACAGGGCGGGCGGCGACTCCAGCAGGGCCGGCTACCAGCAACCAAGGGGCTTTCTGACCCTGGGGGAGAAGAGCTGACCTCCAGAGGGAGGAGGAAGGACCCCACATCATAAATCTCACCCCCAGAGGGGAGGGTGCTTTCTGAGGAGCTAGGGCTGAGGGAGATGCTTCAAAGCAGACAAGACACTGCGCAGGCTGCTGCTAGCAGATGTGGTCCAACTGCTCCCTCCACACCCAGCCACACCTAGATCCTCCCAGGAAGATAAGCATCTAGGTGAGGCAGTGTGGAGTAGAGCTCGGTGAACACACAGCCAGGCGCGACTGCCAGGCCTGGCCCACCGCTTACTAGCCGCCTGCCACTGAGCAAGTTGCTTCATCTCTCCAAGGCTTAGTTTCCTCATCTGTAAACAGATCTGTGCCCATATCTAGCATTCTCCCGAGTATGCAGTGAGGTAACGCATATAATAAATGGCACAGAGTCAGGTCTCTGCTTCCTTCCTCAGTGAACACCATACCAGCTGAGTGTACCTGAGCACAAGGACAGCCTCGCCATTTATTTCCCCAACAAAAACTTCTTAGAATCCATTAGGAATTTGTATTTTTCATAGGGATTTCACGAATTATGATGTAACCGACTGTCACAGCAAACCAGGAAGAGAGGCGAGGGCCGGCGTTCTTCACTGTGCAGGTGTATAAGGCAGCCCCCCACCTCATGTATACCCATCCAAATCCTATTACAAAAACTGTTTTCCTGTGTCTTGACTTGTTTGTGAGCTTCTTGAGGCAGGAAAAGAAACTGTATCCCAGTGCCTAGCAAAGAGCTACAGACAGAGGCCCTCCGTCAGGCAGAATATTCAACAGGGGTTGAGTAACACCATTCATTATTCCAATGATCAGGGCTCCTACTCCAATAGGAGTTTTGTTTGTGGGTTTTTAAGGCAGGGAACCTTAGAAGATGAGTTACAGTGTGAATTCCCACTGGGGGAGGGGGAACAAAGACATAAGATCCCAAATCAACTGCTGCATCACAGAATGACCTGGGCCTCGCTTTACTCTCCCAAAAAAGCACTGAGCAGAAGAGCAGCTCCTGATCAAACAAAGAGGGAGCCAGGACCCAGGACACAATTTATGTGTGCAGACAATTATGAGCTCGTAGGAAAACAAGGTAAGAAAGGTCATTTCAGAATCCGTGGATGACAATGGCTGAGATGAACATCTGGGTCCGCCCTCCCATCTGACCCCCCAGCACGCCAGGGGCAAACCCTCACAGAGACAGCCAGAGCCAGATCTGGCCCAGCTCTAGTGCCCCTCCCTCAACTCCAACCCTCTCCCTTCCCCAAAAGCCATCTGAATTTACTACCCTGATAAACACTGCATGTGGTTCTGTGGCCAAGTACTCCTAGTCAAGTCCAGCTACAGTCAAGCCCACTGCGGAATGAGTATGACTTTAAAAAATTGCTTCCTTGTGTTTCAAGTGGAAAAATAACCTCCCGTCTCAAAATTGAAATCATATACATTTGCAGAGGAAACCCAAAGATTTTTTTAAAGTGTGGGGGGGCGGGTGCTGGGGTTGGAGACTGTAAGGCACTGAGGGCTGGTAAGTAGTAGTTCTTGGGCCAAAATTAATTTTCTCCATGGCTGTTTCTTCAGTTTAAAAGACCAAGCTTGCACATTTAGCTGGTATCTAAACTTCGGAGGCTGTGCCTTTATTTGCTCAGTATTATTAACTGCCTGGCTTCCAGAAAAGCATTACTCATGAGGCATCACTCTGAGTAAAGGCATATTCACATTAGAGAAATCGCATTCATTTTATTCACAGCCACACAATATAAAGCTCTGAATGGCTACCACACCTAGAAGAATGGATTGCAGTTTCACGGGGTACACTTTTACCTCTTTTGCTATGTCCTAGTGTCACCCTTAAACTTTTCTCCTGGTCCAACTACTCTTGCCCACCCACTCAAAGGAAAAAGAAAAGCAACAAAAATGAAGAGACAACCCGGTGCCTAATTAACTTCCAAGGACCGGTTCCTCTCTCTGCAAGTACCGTAATGCCGTGGGCTCCCCTCTCCTCTCCTTCCCACCAAAGTGAAGTCAATTCCCCAGTGCCCCGTAGGGTACAGGGACTACATGAGGGAGGTCCCTAGGGTCCTATCAAAATTTCATGTTATCAAAAAAGGAGACAGAATCAGATAAGCTCTTCCTGAAGTTATAGTTTAGCCACATCACAGAGCCAAAATCATTATCATGAGTGATTCATTCTTTCATTCAGCACATTATTTACCATGTGGCTGGTGAGGCCACCTCTTCTCAGGGAATGAGAGCCAACAGGGAAGAAGAGGCGCTAAGTCACCTTCAAACAACTCTGTATGTGTTACTACTGCCTTCATTACTTTACTCATTCATTCATACACTCCTTTATTTATGAGACATTTATTTATGTGCCAAGCACTAGGAAGGAATGCAGGGGTGAACTAACACATACAGACATCATCTCCGTCCTCTATACACAGTAACAGGTGCCTTCATATATAATTAGGGTGACCTAGCGCCCAGCTTACCTGGCACTCTAAGAGAGATTCTCTCTCTCCTAGAACCTGGGAGATTCCCTGGATGTGGGACAACCAGTGCTAAACTGGGGAAGTCTCTGTCAAACCAGGATGAGTTGGTCACCCTATTTATACAATATACGAATTTAAGCTTCCCAACCACCCCCCAAGGGCTATTTATTCTTCCCAGTTTTTACAGATGAAGAAAATGGGGCTCAGTGAGGTCAACGGTGGAGCCTGGATTTGAATGCTGGCTTATATGAATCCACAGCCCATGAACTTTCCACCACCGTTGAGTTTCTAAAATGAGAGATAAAATGTCCTAATTCTGAACACAGCCCTTCTCACGACCGCCTACTGCTTCCCTGCTCCCCTGGTCACTGCCACCCACTCTCCACCACAAACTCTGTGCAGCTGAGATTTCATCTGCTTGGCAGTTGTTCGCAGATAATAGACAATCTCCCTCTACCACTGCAAGACTGAATTTTTTTGATAGCAAGTCATTTAAACCTCTGTAGGAATAAATGTCTTCCTCAATAGAAATCAGGGCACCGTTTTCAAGCACCAGAAACACACTTTGCACTAGACTTGTATTCACCTCTCAACTACTATACAGTCAAGCTAGCAATCTACAGAAACTCACTGGCATTTAACAGTTCAAACAGACTAGGCAGATTTTCAAAGGCTCTATCCACTTTAAACCAGACCTTCAAAGTTTCTCTTTAAAAAACAAACCTAATTCAAAATGCCAAGGCCACATTCCAAGGGATAACCACCATTTGCTTGTCAGTGTGGCCAAAATAATGTCTATGGTTTGTATAAGGATTTCAGGCAACACACACACACACACACACACACACACACACACACACACACACACACACACACTCCTGCAACTAGTCCTGCTTAAATCCACAGCTCTCACTTCAAAATTCCAACACAACTGCAGTCTCAGCGGGGGGGGGGGGGTAAAATTCACCCAAATAATGACACAGCCTATGTAATTTCCTTGCCACCAGAGAAGAACAGAGCCTCCGGACGTTTTACGTTTTGCTCACATTCTTCATGAATGAAGTGTGCCTCAGTGATCCTCAGATTAACTCTCCACCTGCATCATTTAAGCATTAAAAAAAAGACTTTAAGGCCAGATCGTTCACAAGGCCTTTGTGAGACCAAATATAGGCCAGCCTGTGTCTCCATGCTACTGTGTGTGATTACTGGACTTGCTACTCAAAGGTCCTGTGCCTCTTGAAAACAAGGTTGGGGGAGAGAGAGAGAGAGAAAGGCTAAGAGAGGCCTTTCAACAGCAAACACAGTAGAGGCATTCTACAGAGGGCAGCTAATGTGAGTCTGGCTACAGTAGTCTCTTCTGACGACGTGCTGGACGCTCTGGCTGCAGCACTAAGTGCTCCGCACGCTTTTTATGAACTTGGGAGAGGCACCACCACTGTGTCCTCAACCAACATCAAAAGTCACCAGGCTCAAGTGGACTGCTGCCAACCCTGTGTACTTTCTAAAGCGCAACATAAAAGGGGGTGTTTTCAGCTGGGTGCATTTTCAGGCAAACTCAATGCTCTTCTGCACATGCTGAAGGAAGCCACACCCAGAACAGGTTTCGGGGGCGGAGGCGCGGTTGAGGCATTCAACTCAAGTTCAAAAGACTTGCCGCTGCAGGGTACTGCTTTGCCTTTTAACCAGGACCTGTAATAATAAAGGCTGTTGTTGACTACTTAGGGCCCACCTTGTGCCGGAACAATTTCCATAGAGAATCTCGCTTACTCTTCCAACAATCTTATTACACAGAAGTTGTATTACCCCCATCCCACAGAAGAGACAGCAGGTTCAGGTTGGTAAATAAATTGCCCGGATTTGGAAAGCCATTTGACAAGAGGCACAGAAAATAACCACATGTGAAATGTCTGTCATATAATGTTAAGTAAAAAATAAAAACAACATGCCAAGACAAAACTGACATATATGATGACTATAACACTGTTAAACTGTATATAAACAAGAACTATCAGAAAGTTAAGATTTGTTGGGACTGCGGGATTTTACATGAATTATTCTTTCATTTTTATTTATTCTGGAGATGACCTGATACGGCTGTGAAATAATAAATATAAAAAATGTTGGAGTAATACAAAGAACAGCTAGAAATTTAATTTTTGTCTATTAATAACCTTCAACCTTGCCTTTGAAAGAACACCATCTGAATACTACTGCTTTCATTACCCACACCCCTTCCCCTGTCAGAAAGGTTCTGGACTGATGCCAGTCAGAACAGAAGTCACTTATCTCCCCACCCCTTTTCTTTCTTCTAAGGGGCAAAAAGTTCTGGCCAACAAGTTTCAGCAGGTGCTTTTTCTCCCCTACCTAATCAATAACCAGTAATTTTAAAGCTTCACCTTCAGACTCACAGGAAATGAGCACTTATCAAGTAACAGATATTTAATGTATTTCAAATCCAGCTTTAACACCAAAACCTGAAGGCACTTGCTGGGTAAGTTTGATATATATGAAACCGGACTAAAGTCTAACCAACTGCAAGAACACCAACATTCATTTAATTAGGATCATTTTAGTAAGATGGAGTGTGGGGAGGAGGGGGTATTTTTGCTTTAAAAAAATAGCTTAAAAGTATATCAAAGGTTTAAGTCATGAAGCAAGTATGGACTTAATAAGCCTCTACTTCCCAGGACACCATGTTGAAATTCTGGAAGAACTTAAGAGAAAGTAGCCCAGAGTATTTTTGTAATTCTCCATTAATACCAAATGGATAAATGAAAATAAACTGTTTTTTTTTTAACTTCACAGATTTCTAGAACTGCAGGATTAGCAAGTAAGAGAATCCTAGCCAAACTCTACAAAGATTTATAAAGTTAGGAATTAACCAAACACGCTTTAAAGCCCTGTAATCTCCTAGGCTAACGCTCAACTTTCTATAATTAACTATTATTCATTTGGATACTCTATTCTTTTTACAGTTAAAATGATCCAGTTTACTTAACACACACACACACACACACACACACACACACACACACACACACACACACACACACACACACACCCGTCCTTCCTTTAAAGCAGACTCTATATGAAACACAAACGTTAAACCTCAGAAAGGTCATAGCCTCTTGAGGACTATTTCCTTCCCGGCTCAAGGGGTAGGGGAGCAGGCAGAGATTATTTCCAAGGCAGCACTTCTTAGACTTGTCTGTGCATACAAACCACTTGGGGATCTTGCTAAAAGGAAATTATGACTTAGTGGGTTCGGGGCGAGCCTGAGATTCTACATTTCTAACAAACTCCCAGGCCATCTACAGACCACACTGTAAGCTTCTAAGCTTCTAAGTCCCTTGCAGTTCCCTTGCAGTTCCAAATTCAAGGCGGTTATGCCGTTTCTGTTTTTCATCACAACAAATGCAACAGCCTCCTAAGTGGTCTCCTGCCTCTTCTCTTGACCAGCACCCACCTTCCAAAACAATCATTATACTCAGGAATCAGACTGGCCTTTCCTTAAGGAGAAAAAAATCAGGACAAGTCACTCCCATACTTAAAATCCTTCAGTAGCCTCCCACTGCCTTCCCAACTCCTTAACTTGATTTACAGGACCGTGCATCCTCTGGCCTTTGTTTACTATCCCTTCTAGTACCCCTCCTACCAACACTTCCTCACTCGGGACTCTAAGCTCCGGCCACCCTGGCCCTGCTTCAATTCCCCTACCTGGGTCCCCACCCGGAACAAGTTTATTTCTCCACTTGCTTCTACTCATCAGTCAGCTCGGCAGCATAGCTGAGCCACGCTTAATCATACGCTTCCTAACCAGAGGGCAGCTGCTTACTGAAAAGCAGGCGATCAATAAATATGTGTTAATAAACAAAGAGAACAATAAAGCATGTCCTATACTGCTTAAAACACTTTTATCATTTTATTTCTTAGGAGTCTTCTTGCTTTAAAATAGCCTAGATTAGTAACCAACTACTGAGCTTTTAAATGGCAAGTCCTTTGCACCCATGATATACAAACAACTGCCAGATTTTTAAGTAAGCCAATCAAGCAAAGAATACTGAAGTTAGAAAAAGGCTTTACAATGCCCCCATCATTTATTTCCCCCTGTCATTAGTTTTTCATGGTTGGGGCTTCTAAGAGTTGATAGAAACTTGTCAGGCAAAAGGGAGAAAAGGCACTAAGATCTAAAAATGGCTGGGATCTACCTGGCGTATTTTTGATAATATGCACAAGTATGATTCCAGTAGCAACAGACGAATGGCTGTGAAGCTCTGGTTCACTCTGACAGATTATCGACCCCATCCGGCAGTCAGGAGTTGGCTGAGGCCTGCAGATGTTAAATGGCTCCTCTAGTTTAGCAGGGTAGAGCTCATTCCTGACTAGCTAAGTACCTTTCCCACTACTACACAATTTTGTTCTAAAACATACTTTTCCCTAACTCTTCATTCTTCAATAAGAAATCAGATACAATATCTGCTCCTATCTGGGCACAATTCATGCAATCTGTTCTTCCCAAATCCTCCCACCCCCAAACTGCAAAGAGGGTACAAATGATCCAATAAGGGAGCGTTTCTCAAACTTGAGTGTACATCACAGTCACCAGGCATGTTAGTTAAAAACCTATGGCTAGGCCTCACCCGGAGAGTTTCTGCTTCAGTAGGTCAGAGGCAGCGCCCGAGAATTTATGCTTAGAGCAAGTTCCCAGGTCATGATGCTGCTACTGGTCGAGGAACCTCATTCTGAGAACCACTGAAACAAAGCATTCCATAATACTACTTCATTCATTTACTCCTTAATAAATACCTAGTGACTTTTATGGGGAAAGACAGGCTGTATCAGACTTTGGTCTTTATGCTCCCAGACTCTGTGAAATGTAAGGAAAGCAGAGAGGCATATACTCAAACTGTAACCAAAGGCAGGATGTGAAAATCACAGGAGAATGACCAAGGGCTTAAACTTTAAATCTTAAAGGAAAAGAATCCAAGCAGAGATTCTGATCACCTCTCCCTTGAATTAAGTGGCATCTGAACTGAACCTCAAAAAAAAAAAACAAAAGATCCTGACACAAGAAATAATTCCCGGGGGGGGAAAGAAACCAGGAGAGCAGGAAAATGCAGGGTACGTTTAGGGACTCATGAGTACCGTGGAGTAAGGAATAGCAGGAGCTGGAGGTGGGCAGGTCAGCTGGAGTCAAATCCCAAGTTTTTGCAGGGAGATCTCTTATCAGAGCCTGCATTTAGGGAGGCCAGGGCAGCTGCATGCGGGGGAGGGGGGCATTAGGAAACCACGGAGAGAGACTAACACAGAGGAGGCAGCAGTGGGGCTGTGAACAGACCCCTTTCTAGGCCCAAGGCATGAGAAGAGATGAAAATTGGGAACACAATCATCTAGAAAGCTTCCTCAGTAGCCAGGACGGTTTAGAGTCCCATTCTTTCACTACCGTAAGTGGTACCTTTTCCTCAAACGGAGTAACTATCTCCCTCCTCTTCTTCCTAACTGGTCTCCAAGAGTCCTTTTTACAGTCATCCCAGTCAAACATTGGACTTAAGCTAAAGAATCAGTGTTCCTGGGCTTCCCTGGTGGCGCAGCGGTTGAGAGTCCGCCTGCCGATGCAGGGGACACGGGTTCGTGCCCCGGTCCGGGAAGATCCCACATGCAACGGAGCGGCTGGGCCCGTGAGCCATGGCCACCGAGCCGTCCGGAGCCTGTGCCGTCCGGAGCCTGTGCTCCGCAACGGGAGGGGCCACAGCAGTGGAGGCCCGCGAACCACAAAAAAAGTAAAATAAAAATCAGTGTTCCCTTGACTGTCGGTGTTCCTAGACCACCAAAAACTGAGGGCACCACATGTCCAGAAATCTGAGCAGTTCTGCACTCGTTAATTTCCCATATGCCGCCAGAATGTATGCATGATATCTGGGTAATGGGTCTTATGGCTCATACCTAACCTACACTTTGTGGTCCTATAGGAGAAGATCAAATTTGGAGTCAGAAAACCTGGATTCTGGAGAGGTAGCCTCATACTGGTTGATCTTAATTCAATGATCTATTTCTTTATAAAAAGGAAGAGAATACCCCACAGGATTATTATTAGTACTAAGGAAATGCCCACTTATTTAGAACTTACTGAGTACTGGCTCCCATGCTGGGTACTCTGAATAATCTCATGTAGTTAATTAAGCAAGATGGTACGTATTAAAGTTAAGTGTTATAAATATTAATAATAATAATTAATAGTAGTACATCACTCAAAAAACATTCTAATTCACAAATCTGCTTGGAAGTTCTAAATTTTGAGCTGAAACTGTGGTAAACTGGTGAAAAGAGTTTTTTTTAAATTGGTGACTTATCCCACAAAGTTATCTGCGCTTAGAAAAATCTATAGTATCATAGTACAGCATTGGCAGGTATGCAGACCAGAACCCAGAAAATGTTCTTATAAATCTTGGCCACCCCAAAAAAACCAGGGTTATCATTTGTCACCAACTCTTTTCACTGCCACAGTGGGAAATATTTGAAGGCTATTACTTTATATCTAAGAACTTAAAGTTTTCTTCATGACAAGCAGGTGTAAACCCAGCAATCTTCTCTCTCTGTGGTTTATGAAATTACACAAGACAAACATCTAGGTACCATAACAAAAAGAAAGTTCTTTTTAAACACTTAAGAATGCATTTTCCCCATGATCTGTGGGTATAAAACCAGCAAAATTCTTTCCC